>NW_025422005.1:87485000-88068552 GCF_011764305.1 Mustela putorius furo | reverse complement strand
TCCTGGCAAGCCATGGAATAATGGAGCACAAAATCAGGACTTTTAAAAGTTTGCTCCACTGAGGGACATCGCTCCAGAGGCTAAACCAGGGTGAAGCCCACGTGTGGTCAGCATGGCCCAAGGTCCCACAGGGTCACAGAAGGATCGGGGGTGTCTGAGTGTCACAGAGCTCAGAGGTATTAGAGCATGGAAGCAGGCTACAGAGACAGAGCCAAGGAGTAAGCTCTCAACTCAGGGTTACCTTGAATTGGTCACAAGTTGGGTGAGCTTGGAGCACGGCCGGAGGCCAGGGAGATGGGAATGATTAAGTGCTTTTCTCCAAGTGCAGCCAGAGGCCAGGGAGACAGGAATGATTGAGTGATTTTTCTCTGAGGATGCACAGAGGAGTGGGGCCCCAGATCTCAGCTCCTCTGGGCCAGAGATTGGGAGGCTGCCATTTTTACCTCTCAATCGTCACCCTGAATATTAATGGGCTAAATGTCCCAATCAAAAGACACAGGGTAACAGAATGGTTAAAAAACAAAAACAAAAACAAAAAAACACAAAACAAAAAGATCAATATGCTGCCCACAAGAAACCCATTTTAGACCTGAAGACACCTCCAGATTTAAAGTGAGGGGACAGAAAACAATTTACCATGCTAATGGATATCAAAAGAATGCTGGGATGGCAATCCTTATATCAGACCATTTAGATTTTAAGCCAAAGAATATAATAAGAGATGAGGAAGGACACTATATCATACTCAAAGGATCTGTCCAACAAGAAGATCTAACAATTTTAAATATATATGCCCCTAACATGGGAAGAGCCAACTATATAAACCAGTCAATAACAAAATCAAAGGAATACATTGACAATAATACAATAATTGTAGGGGACTTTAACACTCCTCTCACTGAAATGGACAGATAATCCAAGCAAAAGATCAAAAGGAGATAAAGGCCTTAAATGACACACTGGAACAGATGCACATCACAGATATATTCAGAACATTCCATGCCAAAACAACAGAATGCAAATTTTTCTCTAGTGCACATGGAACATTCTCCAGAAGAGATCACATTCTGGGTCATAAATCAGGTCTCAACTGGTATCAAAAAATTGGGATCATCCCCTGCATATTTTCAGACCACAACACTCTGAAGCTGGAACTCAATCACAAGAGGAAATTTGGAAAGAACCCAAATACATGGAGACTAAACAGTATCCTTCTAAAAAAGGAATGGGTCAACCAGGAAATTAAAGAAGAATTGAAAAATTCATGGAAACAAGTGATAATGAAAACACAGCAGTTCAAAATCTGTGGGACACAGCAAAGGCAGTCCTGAGAAAAAACTATATAGTGATACAAGCCTTTCTCAAAAAACAAGAAAGTTTTCAAATACACAACCTAACCCTACACCTAAAGGAGATGGAGAAAGAACAATAAAGAAAGCCTAAACCCAGCAGGCAGAGAAATCATAAAGATCAGAGCAAAAATTCAATGAAGTAGAAACCAACCAACCAACCAAACAAACAAACAAAAACCACAATAGAACAAATCAATGAAACTAGGAGGTGGTTCTTTGAAAGAATTAATAAGATTGATAACCTCCCAGCCAGACTTAGAAAAAGAAAAGAGAAAGGACCCAAATAAATAAAATTATGAATGAAAGAGAAGAGATCACAACCAACACCAAAGAAATACAAACAATTATAAAAACATATTATGAGCAACTCTACGCCAACAAATTCGATAATTTGGAAGAAATGGATGCATTCCTGGAAACATATAAACTACCACAACTGAACCAGGAAGAAAATAGAAAACCTGAACAGACCCATAACAAGTAAGGAGATTGAAATAGTCATCAAAAATCTCCAAACAAACAAAATCCCAGGGCCAGATGGCTTCCCAGGGGAATTCTACCAAACATTTAATGAAGAATTAACTCTTGTTCTCCTGAAACTGTTCCAAAAAATAGAAATGGAAGGAAAATTTCCAAACTCATTTTATGAGGCCAGCATGTTCTTGATCCCCAAACCAGCATCATCTTGATCCCATCAAAAAAGAGAACTACAGACCAATATCCTCGATGAACACAGATGTGAAAAATCTCACCAAAATACTAGCCAATAGGATCCACCAGTACATTAAAAGGATTATTCACCTCTACCAAGTGGGATTTATCCCAGGGCTGCAAGGTTGGTTTAACATCCACAAATCAATCAATGTGATATAATACATTAATACAAGAAAGAACAAGAACCATATAATACTCTCAACAGATGCTGAAAAGCATTTGACAAGGTACAGCATCACTTCTTGATCAAAACTCTTCAAAGTGTAGGGATAGAGGGCACATACCTCAGTATCATCAAAGCCATCTATGAAAAACCCACTGCAAATATCATTCTCAATGGAGAAAAACAGAAAGCTTTTCTGCTAAGGTCAGTAACATGATAAGGATGTCCATTATCACCACTGATATTCAAGGTCAGTAACATGATATGGATGTCCATTATCACCACTGATATTCAACATAGTCCTAGCCTCAGCAATCAGACAACAAAAGGAAATTAAAGGCTTCCAAACTGGCAAAGAAGCCAAACTATCACTCTTCACAGATGATATGATACTATATATGGAGAACCCAAAAGACTCCACTCCAAAACTGCTAGAACTTGTACAGCAATTCAGGAAAGTGTCAGGATATAAAATCAATGCACAGAAATCAGTTGCATTTATCTACGCCAACAAGACAGAAGAAAGAGAAATTAAGGAGTCAATCCCATTTACAGTTGCACCCAAAACCATAAGATACCTAGGAATAAACCTAACCAAAGAGACAAAGAATCTGTACTCAGAAAACTATAAAGCACTCAAAATTAATATTGTGAAAATATCTATGCTACCTAAAGCAATCTACACACTTAATGCAATCCCTATCAAAATCCCATCCATTTAAAAAAAAAGGAACAAATAATCCTAAAATTTATATGTAACTAGAAAAGACCTTAAATAGCCAAAGGAAAATTGAAAAAGAAAGCCAAAGCTGGTGGCATCACAATTCCAGACTTCAAGCTCTATTACAAAGCTGTCATCATCAAGACAGCATGGTACTGGCACAAAAACAGACACATAGATCAATGGAACAGAATAGAGAGCCCAGAGATAGACCCTCAACTCTATGGTCAACTAATCTTTGACAAGGCAGGAAATAATGTCCAATGGAAAAAAGACAACCTCTTCAACAAATGGTGTTGGGAAAATTGGATGACCACATGCAGAAAAATGAAATTGGACCATTTTCTTACACCACACACGAAAATAGACTGAAAATGGATGAAGGACTTCAATGTGAGAATAAAATCCATCAAAATCCTTGAGGAGAACACAGGCAGCAACCTCTCCCACCTCAGCCACTGAAATTCTTCCTAGGAACCTCACCAAATGCAAGGGAAGCAAGGGCAAAAATGAACTATTGAGATTTCATCAAGATCAAAAGCTTTTTCACAGCAAAGGAAACAGTTAACAAAATCAAAGACAACTAACAGAATGGGAGAAGATATTTGCAAATGACATATCAGCTAAAGGGAGAGTATCCAAAATCACACTACTGGGTATATACCCTAAGATACAAACATAGTGGTCTGAAGGGGCACGTGCACCTGGATGTTTATATCAGCAATGTCCACAATAGCCAAACGATGGAAATAACCTAGATGTCCATCAACAGATGAATGGATAAAGAATAGGTGGTATATATCTACAATGGAATACTATGCAGTCATCAAAAGAAATGAAATCTTGCCATTTGCGACAATGTGGATGAAACTAGAGGGTATTGTGCTTAGCAAAATAAGTCAATCAAAGAAAGACAACTATCATATGATCTCCCTGGTATGAGGAAGTGGAGAGGCAATGTGGGGGGTTTGGGGGGTAGGAAAGAATAAATTAAACAAGATGGGATTGGGAGGGAGACAAACCATAAGAGACTCTTAATCTCGCAAAACAAACTGAGAGTTGCTGGCGGTGGGGAGGGAATGGGTGGTGAGGTTATGGAAATTGGGGGGGGGGTGCCATGGTGAGTGCTGTGAAGTGCATAAACCTGAAGATTCACAGACCTGTACCCCTGGGCTAAAAATACATTATATGTTTATAAAAAAAAAATTTAAAACAACTAAAAAAAGAAGCTGGGTGAAGAATATGGAATAATTTTGTCTACTCCTACCCAATAATAGTTAATGATTCTGATTAAGTTTTTAGGCATTCAGGTCATATTGCCTAACACCACTAAACATTTGCAAACAGAAAATTGTGTCTGACACATTCACCAACTACTACCTTAAGGAATAATTTGGAATTTTATTAATGCAGTTTCTCCTAAATTATGCTCTCTGTTTAACTATGCTCAAACAAAACCAAAACTAGAAATGAGAACTTGACAATGTTGTAGTTTTCTTTCATTTCTTATTACAAAATCAAAGCAAATTTTCATCATGAGAAAATTATTTTGTTTTTTTAGAAGATACAACTTTGGGGAAATAAGCCTCATTAAATTCATTTGATTTTTGTAAATATGTTGCTGTTGGTTTTATTGGGAAAGGAGACAACCACTTATAAGTGTTTCTTTCATTCACATTCCACATAATATTATTGATTGGCATTCCATAATCTCCAAAGAGCTGAGAAATCAGTTTTAATTTACAATAACTACAGATCATTGTAGTAGAGCTTTGGCTTAGCTATGGAAAACAGGTAGGTAATTCATAAAAAGCCACTTTACCATAGAGAGCAAATAAATACAAACAAATGTTTAGCATTATAACCTATATGATAAATTTCATTACTAACCTTGACCTTCTCAACTCCTGAATTTTATGATCTCCTCAACCAAAGTAAAGGATTTTATAAGTTATTAGAAGTCATCTCTTAGTGGGGCACCGGGGTGACACAGTCAGTTAAGTGTCCGACTCCTCGTTTGGACTCAGGTCATGATCTCAAGTTGTGTTCTGGGTTGTTATATAGGTTTTTATCTGGGTCATGATATCAGGGTCCTGAGATTGAGCACCCTCTGGGCTCTGCACTCAGTGCAGAGACTGCTAAGTTTTCTCTCTCTCCTCTCCCTGTCTCTCCCCTCCCCAGAGTGTGCTCACATGTGCTCTTTCTCTTTTGCAAATAAATAATTTTTTTAAATAAGAAATTACTTCTTAGATAGCAAAAGATCTAATTGCTAGTTATCTTAACTAGATTGAGAGTGAAGTTTTTTTTAATTAACATTGAAACATTTGATACTTATATCACTTTTTAAATTCTCTTGAATCACTTTTTGTTTGTTAATTTTAGTTTTTGGTTTTTGGTTTTTGTTTTGTTTTGATTTGTTTTTCTGCTGCTTTCTGAACTTTTAGACTTACATAAGTTGAGAAGAAACTTGTTACTTTACATCTCTTTATTTTCTAGTACTAAAAATATTCCTTCCTTATGCTTTTATAAGTAATAGTCTATTAGTGCCATTTTACTATTTTTTAAAACAAAATAAACTATTTTATACAAAGAAGATTATAAAATATCTTCAGTTTCATGATAAACTGTCATAAATATCTCTGCTTACCACATTTTACTTACTTTATAATAATCTAAGAAATTTTAGAACTATCCTCTGGATTTAAATAAAATTTTAGCAGACTATTGGATAAAAATCAAACACACAAAAAATTATCTTCAAGATTTGCAATATTTCTTAAGCTTTAGTTTAAAAAGTAATTTGTCTTATTATATAGTAATAGCAGTAGTAAGCAATATTATCACAGACATGTTTGTTGAATAACACCAATTTGGTTTGTGAAATTGACTTGAACTTAAGGGATAAGCCTGATGGGTTGAACTAAAAAGAACCATCCTTATCAGAAATTGGCTGAATATTCATTATGTGGCCAAACTTTGGCTTTGAAACATAAAAAGAGGACTACTGGAATCCTTGTTCTTCTGTGAGAGAGAAATTCTACCATACTTGGAAAAGAGCCCTTTCTGATAATGGCAATCATTTCACAGTCATGTAGGGTGATGTGAATTGTAGCTGACAGAATAGGAAAGAACATAGTTCCTCAATAACATAATTGAGCCAATGAGTCAATCAACTCAGAAGCCTAGTTTCTTTTTACTGTTCCTATTAAATGAGCTAATAAATTTCTTTATTGCTTAAACAAATTTTTGTTCAGTTTTCATCACTTGTAAATGAAAACACTTATAAAAAGCAGAAAGTAAAAGTCTCTCCTTCTACCTCCCTAACATATAGCCCTAAGGTCATCATTGTTATCTCTATATATGAAATCTTTCACATCTTGTCTCTATTCATACAAAAATAGATTTTCCTCTCTCACTATACACACACACACACACACACACACATGCACACACACATAGAATGAAAGAACTCTTTTGATGTGATTATTATTATTATCTTAACAAATGGGGTGATAGTGGACATAATGATATGCTTCAAGATTTTTTTTTTCACTTAACAATGTAAGATGGGCAACTTTCATATCACTAAAAATAATAGGAAACCCATTCTTTGTAATGACTGCATAGTATATCATTATGTGAGAGATCTTTTAATCCCTTTAGCAATTGCCCTAATAATAGAAATTCAAATTGTTTTGAATTTTTTGCTGTTTTGCACAGCACATAAGTGTTTCCATACATATAGCTTTGAGTAAATGTGAAAGTATTTCTTAGGATAAATTCATCACAATAAAAGTGATGACTCCATTTTGATTGTTTGTTTTTATTCTGACCAATAGTAGTGACTACACTGAGGCACAGGGAGTTAAATAATTTGCTATCACAAAGCTGGTAAATGTCAGCATCATTATTTTGCTCAGGCCATTTGATTTCAGAGAAGCACCACCTTTTTATTTTTTTTAATATATTTGTTTATTTTAGAGTAAGAGAGAGAAAGAGTGCACACAAACAGGAGGAGATGCAGAGGGGGAGGAAGAGAGGGAATCCCAAGCAGACTTCCCACAGGGTAGGGGCCCAATGTGGGGTCCAGTCTCATGCCCCTGAGATCATGACCTGAGTCAAAACAAGAGCCAGAAGCTTAACCAACTAAGCCACTGAGACACACCTGGAATTACTTTAGGTTTATGAATAAATTTGGAAAGATTTATCTATTTCATGTTTTCCTTTTTGATTTCCAGAAAATAATGGTTATTTTTCCCATGTAGGAAGACATTTTTCATTAAATTATTCATGAGTATTTTGCACTTTATATTAGACATTTTTTTAATATAAGGGTGTTTGAAATTAAATGTTTTTAACAGGGATTCCCCCCCTCCAAAAAAAAAAAAAAGATTGAAAGGCCAATCTTCCTAACACATCAACCTAACTTATGGAGAGATATCTAAAGCATTATGTAATATTAAAATGGGATATATTATATAAAAACGGATTTTACACAATTTGTTTCCATAAAATATAAGGCAAAGATATTTTGTGTCCATAAATTAGTTAGCTACTGGTGCAAAACAAATTAAATCTTAAAGTGACAAGCACTTACTACCTCACACAGTTTCTGAAGCCAAGATTCGGATGAAGCTTAACAGGACAGTTCAATCTTGGGTCTCTCCTAGGCTGCAGTCAAGCTGTTGACCAGGGCTACAGTCATTTAGGACTGAAGGATCTACTTTCCAGTTCACTCACTCATATAGCTGTTGACAGGAGGCTTCAGTCCCTACTGCAAGCCCTGTAGGCTCATAAAGCTACTCAGCTATAAGCAAAAGCAAGTGTTTTGTTTTGTTTTGCTTTGCTTTGTTTTGTTTGCTGAAAAAGATGTCGGAATGAAGAGCCCAGCAAGCTGAGCCACAGTTCATGGGGAACCACTCTCAAAGAGAAAAACTGAGTTTAATCAAGGAATATTCCCTGGGCACCGGGGTGGCTCAGTGGGTTAAGCAAGTACCTTTGGCTCAGGTCATGATCCCGGAGTCCCCTGATTGAGTCCTGCATCGGGATCCCAGCTCAATGGGGAGTCTGCTTCTCCCTCTGACCTTGACCTCTCATGCTCTCTTTCATTATCTCTATCAAATAAATAAATAAGATTTTATTTATTTAGAAAGAAAGAAAGAAAAAGGAAGGAAGGAAGGAAGGAAGGAAGATAGATTGATTGATTGATTCCCTGCAGGGGAACTGGCTACAGGGACCTGACTGGATTTCAGAATTTCTATGCATCTTTTCTTCTTCTCCTCCTTCTAAGTGACAGCATCTAGTGCAATTATCTTCTTTCTACGTTACCATTGTAGGGACTGTGTGTAAAGGGCTGGTAATTTACCATTCCAGTTTATAGTTCTCTACACCCAACAACTGAGCCGAAGTAATTGCACCTAAGTGATCACACTGAGCATCATACAGATGTGATCTCTTAAAGTTCAAGCTTAGGCCTGAGAACATAATGAGATGAGACTTATGGAGCCTTGGAAATGCATGAATTTATTTTGCATGTGGGAGGGGTGGATCATCATGGACCAGAAGAGACCATGGTAAAATGTAAAATAAACCTAACTTCCAGTACCAGCCCTTTTGTAATCCCCTCCCATACTGAACCTAGGTTTGGACCTATGACTTGACTTGGACAATGCAGCATTTGCAAGTTGATGGAGCAGAGAATCTAAGCATTTGCATCTTGTCCTTTTGGAATGCTCCTATTAGGAACTTAGTCATCTAGCTGTAAGGTAGTATAGACAAGGCTGCTAAATCACTACAGGTCACATGGGGATAAACCTTAAAGCACTAGAAACCATCTTGGACCTTCTAGCCCAGAGAAAGTCCAGCTGAATGCAGCCACATGGGTAATTTTAGTTAAATAATATGGAGAGTAAAACCACCCAGATGAGCCCATGTAACACACAGGATGACCAGAAATAATTAATATTTAGTCTCTAAATTTTGGAGTGGCTTGTTACACATCAACATATAACTGAAACTTATTTTTTAAAACTTCTTACATGGAAGTTTTCTTAGTTTAACTACATAAATAAGTGAAATTAGGCAAATTCTTTTTGTTTTCCTTGCTAAGGTTTAACAGAGTGCAAGCACAATTCCTAATGATCTAAGCAGAATTTTCCTGAGCTTTCTACATAAAGAAATTCATTGATAAATGAAGCCTCTGACTTTTTTTTAAAAAATTGCTAGATATGCTATTAATTGTAGCCTACATCCCTAATTGTAGCCTACCACCCTAATTGAGAGAGGTGATCATCCCAATACTGACAGTTGTGAAGCAACTAACTAACAAAAGAAGTTAGGCATACTGCCAAAATAAAGTTCCAGCCTAATAATTTTGATCACATTCAGTCGCATCATTATTTTATGAAATCTCATTAGAAATTTATCATTAAATATGTAGATTGCTTTAGAAGGGAGAGTCAAGATGACAGAGAAGTAGCAGACTGAGATGACATCTGGTTGAAGGAGTTCAGCTAGATAGTTATCAAACCATTCCAAACACCTACAAATCCAACAGGAGATCAAAGAGAAGAAGAACAACAATTCTAGAAACAGAAAATCAACTACTTTCTGAAAGGTAGGATATGCAGAGAAGTGAATCCAAAGCAACAGGAAGATAGACCACGGGGGGAGGGGCCAGCTCCCAGCAAGCAGCGGAGCAATGGAGCACAAAATCAGAACTTTTAAAAGACGGTTCCACTGAGGGACATTGCTCAGAGGCTAAGCAGGGATGGAGCACTCGCGAGGACAGTGCGGTCTCAGGACCCACGGGGTCACTAAAATATTGGGGGTGTCTGAATGTGGCAGAGCTCCTAGGTATCAGAGCAGGGAAGTCAACTACAGAGACAGAGCCAAGGAATAAACTCTCAACTCAGGGTTACCTTAAACCATGGTCCATGGCACAGTCAAACCACTGGTCTTTGAGTAGGGACCCCACAAGGAGCAGATCCAGGGAGACGCAGCTTCCTCCTCTATAAGAAGGAATCTGCTGGGTTTGGAGACTCCAAATGGGGCTGTGAGTCAGAGACAGAAACGCTCAGTCACGGGCCAGGTGAGCTCGGAGCGTGGCCAGAGACAAGGGAGACAAGAGTGATTGACTGCTTTTCTCTGAGGGTGCACTGAGGAATGGGGCCCCGAGCACTCAGCTTCTCTGGGCTAGAGATTGGAAAGCTGTCATTTTCATTCCCATCCTCCAGAGCTCTACAGAAAGCATTCAGGAAACAAAAACTCCCAAGAGTGAACCCAAGCAGATTACTTAGCCTGACCCTGGCAAGAACAGTGCAATTCAAACTCGGGCAAAGACATTTGAGAATCACTACAACAGGCCCTTCCCCCAGAAGATCAGCATAAATATCCAGCCAAGACCAAGCTCACTAATCAAGGAGAACAGCAAAATTCCAGAGGAGGGGAAAGCAATGCATGGAATTCATCACTTTCTCCCCATGATTCTTTAGTCTTGCAAAGTTAATTACTTTTTTTAATTTTTTTTCTTTTTCTAATTTTTTTAACTTTTCCTCTTTCCTCTTTTAACATTTTTTAACTAGTTTATCTTAACAATACCTTTCTTTTAAAAAAATCTTTTTTAAACCTTCTTTGTTATAGTCATATTTTATCTGTCATTGCATCTAACTTTATTTTTTGTATAAATATAGGGTTTTTTTTTTCTAAAAATTTTTGAGATACAATTTCTTCTAATATTTCAAAATATACCCTAAATCTAGCACAGGGCCTTGTTCTAGTCTCCAGACTGAGCAAATTGTCTCCACTTTCTTTTTCTTTCTTTTTCCAACCAACTTATCAATTCCTTTTTTAAATTTTTTAAAATTTTCAGTTTGCAGTCATATTCCACCCCTTCATCATATTTACCCTTATTTTTAAATATATAGGTTTTTCTTTCTTTAAAATTTTGGGAGGCAGTTTCTTCTAAGAGACCAAAATACACCCAAAATCAAAACCAAGTGGGTGGCTCTGTTCTATTCACCAGTGATATATATATATATATATATATATATATATATATATATATTTAATTTTTTGATTTTTTTGAATTCTTTTTACCCCCTCTTTGCTCCCCCTGATTTGGGATCTCTTCTGATTTGGTTAGCACACATTTTTCTTGGGTCTTTGCCACCTTTTTAGTATTTTATTCTCTCATTCATATATTCCTATCTGGATAAAATGACAAGGCAGAAAAACTCACCACAAAAAAAGAACAAGAGGATGTACTGAAGGCTAGAGACTTAATCAATATGGACATTGTTAATATGTCAGATCTACAGTTCAGAATGATGATTCTCAAGGTGCTAGCTGGGCTAGAAAAAGGCATGGAAGATATCAGAGAAGCAGTCTGGAGAAATAAAGCCCTTTCTGGAGAAATGAAAGAACTAAAATTTAACCAAGCTGAAATAAAAAAAGCTATTAATGAGGTGCAATAAAAAAAAAATGGAGGCTCTTACTGCTAGGATAAATGAGACAGACGAGAGAATTAGTGATATAGAAGACCAAATGATGGCGAATAAAGAAGCTGAACAAAAGAGAGACAAACAACTACTGGACCATGAGGGGAGAATTCAAGAGATAAGTGATACTGTAAGATGAAACAATATTAGAATAATTGGGATTCCAGAAGAAGAAGAAAGAGAGATGGAGGCAGAAGGTATATATATTGGAGCAAATTATTGTAGAGAATTTCCCTCATATGGCAAAGGGAACAAGCATCAAAACCCAGGAGGCACAGAGAACCACCTTCAAAATCAATAAAAATAGGCTCATATCCCATCATCTAATAGTAAAACTTACAAGTCTTAGTGACAAAGAGAAAATCCTGAAAGCATCCCAGGACAAGAAGTCTGTAACACACAATTGTAAAAATATTAGATTGGAAGCAGACTTATCCACAGAGACCTGGCAGGCCTGAAAGAACTGGCATGATATATTCAGCACACTAAATAAGGAAAAACATGCAACCAAGACTATTATATCCAGCTAGCTTATCCTTGAAAATAAAAGGAGAGATAAAAAGCTTCCAGGACAAACAAAAACTGAAAGAATTTGCAGCCCTACAGGAAATATTGAAAGGGGTCTTATAAGCAAAGAGAAACCTAAAAGTAGTAGACCAGAAAGGAACAGGGGCAATATACAGTATCAGTCACCTTACAGGCAATACAATGGCTCCAAATTAATATCTCTCAATAGTTACCCTGAATTTAAATGGGCTAAATGTCCCAATCAAAAGACACAGGACATCAGAATGGATTTAAAAAAAAAAAAAAAAACACCAATATGCCATCTATAAGAAACTCACTTTAGACCCAAAGACACATCCAGATTAAAAGTGAGGGGATGGAAAACAATTTACTATGCTAATGGACATCAAAAGAAAGCTAGGGTGGCAAGCCTTTTAGCAGATAACTAGATTTTAAGCCAAAGGCTATAATAAGAGATGAAGAAGGACACTATATCATACTCAAAGGATCTGTCCAACAAGAATATCTAACAATTTTAAATATCCATGCCCCTAATATGGGAGCAGCCAACTATATAAACCAATTAATAACAAAAATCAAAGAAACACATCAACAATAATACAATAATAGTAGGGGACTTTAATGTCCCCCTCACTGAAATGGACAGATCATCCAAGCAAGAAATCAACAAGGAAATAAAGGCCTTAAATGACACACTGGACCAGATGCACATCACAGATATACTCAGAACATTCCATCCCAAAGAAACAGAATACACATTTTTCTCTAGTGAAAATGGAACATTCTCCAGAATAGATCACATTCTGGGTTATAAATCAGGTCTCAACTGGTACCCAAAGATTAGGATCATTTCCTACATGTTTTCAGACCACAATGCTCTGAAGCTAGAACTCAATCACAAGAGGAAAGTTGGAAAGAACCCAAATACATGGAGGCTAAAGAACATCCTTCTAAAGAATGAATGGGTCAACCAGGAAATTAAAGAAGAATTGACTAAAGTTATGCAAACAATGAATGAATGGGCCAACCAGGAAATTAAAGAAGAATTGACTAAAGTTATGCAAACAATGATAATGAAAACACAGCTGTTCAAAATCTGTGGGACACAGCAAGGGCAGTCTTGAGAGGAAAGTACATAGTGATACAAGCCTTTCTCAAGAAACAAGAAAGGTCTCAAGTACACAATCTAACCCTATACCTAAAGGAGCTGGAGAAAGAGTAGTAAAGAAAGCCTAAACCCAGGAGGAGAGGAGAGATCATAAATATCAGAGTAAATGTGTAGATTGCTTTTATAGTATAGACATTTTTAAAGAATATATGTTCTAGTCCATGATCAGGAAATGTTTTTACATTTCTTTGATGAAATCCTTATCAAAATACCACCAATATTTTTCATGGAGATGGAACAAACAATCCTAAAATTTGTATGGAACCACAAGGACTCCAAATAGCCAAAGCAATCTTGAAAAGAAAAGCAAAACTGGAGACATCACAATTCTGGACTTGAAGTTATATTACAAAGCTCTAGTGATTAAGACAGTATGATACTGGCACAAAAATAGACACACACAGATCAACAGAACAGAATAGACAACCTAGAAATGAATCCGCAACTTATGGTCAACTAATCTTCAACAAATGGGGTTGGTAAAGCAGGACAGCAACGTACAAAAGAATGAAACTGGGTCACTGGCTTACACCATACATGAAACAGATTAAAAAATGGATGAAAGACCTAAATGTAAGACAGGAAACCATCGAAATCCCAGAGAACACAAGCTGCAAACTTTTAGACATCAGCCAAAGCAACTTTTTACTGTATGTCTCCTGAGGCAAGGGAAACAAAACAAAAACTATTGGAACTTCATCAAAATAAAAAGCTTCTTTGCAATTAAGGAAACAATCAATAAAACTAAAAGACAACCTTCAGAATTAGAGAAGATATTTGCAAATTGCATATCTGATAAAGAGTTAATATCCAAAATATATTTTAAAAAACACAAAATTCAACACTTCAAAATGAATAATCAAGTTTAAAAATGGGCAGAAGACAGGAATAGACATTTTTCCAAAGAAGACATCCAGGTGGCTAATAGACACATGAAAAGATCCTCAACATCACTCATCATCAAAAAAATACAAGTCAAAACTATAATGAGGTACATCTCACACCTGTCAGAATAGCTAAAAACAACAACATGAGAAACAACAGGTTTGTTTAAGATGCAAAGAAAGAAGAACGCTCTTACACTGTTGGTGGAAAAGCAAACTGGTACAACCACTCTGGAAAACAGTATGGAGATTTTTCAGATAGTGAAAATAAAACCACCAGTAATTACACTACTAGGTATTTACACAAAGGATACAGAAATACTGAATTGATGAAATGTGTTCACCGCAATGTTTATAGCAGCATTGTCAACAATAGCTAAATGATGGAAAGAGCCCAAATGTCCATTGACTGATGGATGGGTAAAGAAGAAGTGGTATATACATATACAGTGGAATATTACTCAACTACCAAAAAAACTGAAATCTTGTCATTTGCAACATGGATGGAGCTAGAGAGGATAATGCTAAATTAAATAAGTCAGTCAGAGAAAGACAAATACCATATGATTTCACTCATATGTGGAATTTAAGAAACAAAGCAGATGAACACAGGGGGAAAACAGAGAGGCAAACCATAAAATAGACGCTTTACTATAGAGAACAGAGGGTTATTAGAACGGAGGTGGGCAGAGGGATGTTGTATTAAATGGGTGATGGATATTATGGAGGGTACTTGTGTTGAACACTGGGTGTTGTATGTCAGTGATGAATCACTAAATTCTACACCTGAAATTAATATTGCACTGTATGTTAACCACCTGGAATTTAAATAAAAAATTTTTAAAAAGAAAATTAATTTAACATTTCTCATTTTTATTTGTTTGTATTTCTTCAGTATTGGTTGTGATCTTTCCTCTTTCATTCATGACTTTACTTATTTGGGTCCTTTCTCTTTTCTTCTTAATAAGTCTGGCTAGGGATTTATCAATCTTATTTCTCTCAAAGAACCAGCTCCTAGTTTTGTTGATCTGTTCTACTGCTTTTGTGGGTTCTTTTTTATCTCTACATCATTGATTTCTGCTCTAATCTTTATTATTTATCTTTTCCTACTGAATTTAGGGTTTATTGGTTGTTCTCCCTCTAGCTCCTTTAGGTGTACTGATAGGTTATGTATCTGAGACTTTTCTTATCCCTTGAGGAAGGCCCATATTGCTATATACTTCTGTTTTAGGACAACCTTTGCTGCATCCCAAAGGTTTCACACTCTTCTGTTTTCATTTTCATTTGCTTCATTGTATTTTTTTAAATTCTTCTTTAATTTCCTCGTTAACCCATTCATTCTTCAGTAGGATGGCCTTTAACCTCCATGTATATGGTCCTTCCAAATTTTTTCTTATGGTTGAATTCATGTTTCATAACATTTGGTCTGAAAATATGCATGATACAATCTCAATCTTTTTGTACTAGCTGAGACCTGTTTTGTGGCCCAGCATGTGATCTTTTCTGGAGACTGTTCCCTGTGCGCTCAAGAAGAATGTGTATGAAATGCTCTGAATGTATCTGTTAAGTCCATCTGGTCCAGCATGTCACTCAAGCCCTTGTTTCCTTGCTGATCTTACACTTAGATGATCTGTCCATTGCTGTGAGTGGGGTGTTAAAGTCCCACACTATTATTGTATTATTATCAATGAGTTTCTTTAATTTGCTATTAATTGGTTTATATATTTAGCTGCTAAGAAATTCTTTGTTTGAAAATTTTAAGTGTAATATAGGTCAGTTTTGAAAATAATATTAAAAAGTCAGAGAATTGTATGCTTTAGTATTTATATCAATTTTAATCTAAGGGTATAAAAACTGTTATTTTACTATGATCTTTATAAAGTTGACATTTGTTTTCATAAATTCAGTTTTAACGGAAAAGTTATTTTAGTGGTTTTACTTTATTTGTTGGTCTAACAGAGTTAATGTTTCCTAGAAAAAAAGAAAATCCAGAAAATACAAATTAGCTCAGCAAAAAATCCTTACAAAGTTTTATTTAGTAAATGTATAAAATAATGTGATCATTCACAACAGGACATTCAGAAAATATTTGGTACACACTGCAAAATGTAAATCTCTAAGGTTTCTAGAAAATACTTGCTTAAATAAAAGTATACTTAATATTTAATATTTCAAGTTAGCCTATGTAAAAACAATTGTTTTACACTATTAATTGAGAAGCAACTCTGCTGGCTATTAAAATAAATCTTTCAGTTATCTGCTGCTTCTTTCAAAAACTTCAATTATGTTTACTTTTCCTTATAATTACAAATAATCTACTTTTTAAATAATATGTAAATAAAAATGAGAGATTTAAACAAGAACAGAATGATACCTTGAAAAATATGTGTCTTAACAATAATCTGAATCTGAACAAAATTATCAAAGGATGTGCTTGGTATACGGCTAAGTGCTTTTAAATTTGTGATTTATTTAGATACCTGCATTCTCATCTCTAAGTTACCTTGTCTGTGATTACTTATGCTAGTTAAAGTGATAAGAGAAATAAAAGAGCTTTATACAAAAATTCCTTGTTCTTTAAATATAAAATATCATCACCATTACATATGATGAAACTTCTTCGTAACTATTTCAAATATTGTTTGAATATTTTATAAGTCTCTTATCCCAAAGTAGTATCCCAAGGTAGTAAACAAATCATTTTCTCTCAGATGGCAGTTTTTTATAGAAAAGAGGGAGGCAGCATTCAACTGAGGAAGAAGAATCAGACTCCATGAAATCAAGAGAGCTCTGACATATTAATCTTGGGCAAGTTTCCTATGAAGCTTCATTACACATACAGAAGATAGAAATGTAAAGATAATATGTATAAAGCACATGACGTACCTGCTGCTGAGTAGGTACACAACAATTGCTAACACTCTTCACTTGTTCTTCCATATGAAATTTTAAGGTTGGGTTTCCTGGTTATCTTTAATCATATTTTGAGGTTGAAATGTGTCTAGGTCATCCAGGTAGAGATGTTACCCTCAGTAAAGTAACACTGTAGGCCCTTAGGTACCTTTAAATATATTTGCAAGTCTTCAACTCTTAATGCTCAAGACTGCACTAAGTATCCCTTCTTTCTAATCTTATATGATTTTGTGTTTATTCCTAAGAAAGCCTATTGTATTGTAAATATTTGTTTTCTTTCTCTGCAACAGTAAACTCTATGTCCTGTGCATCACCATACTCCAAGGCCCAGCACAGTACGTAACAGAGAAATACATATTTGTTAAATGTATAGACTGGTTAAAAATGTTATCAGGGTTGTTTACATCTCTTCATAAAGTCCAACTCTCTCCTTTCATTTACAACAAGATACAGTTTCTGTGCAAGGTAAGTGTATCTACTCTCATCCTTTGCTTCATCCTGCCTGAGATGGCCAGGGCTTCTTTCCACTCTTTTTTTTTTTTTTTTTAAGATTTTATTTATTTATTTGACAGACAGAGATCACAAGTAGGCAGAGAGGTAGGCAGAGAGAGTGAGAGGGAAGCAGGCTCCCTGCTGAGCAGAGAGCCTGATGCAGGGCTTGATCCCAGGACCCTGAGATCATGACCTGAGCTAAAGACAGAGGCTTAACCCCCTGAGCCACCCAGGTGCCCCTCCACTCATTTTTAAATTACTAGTTTGAATTTCAAATCTAACATTTATTACCTATGAAAATTTGGGACAATTGCTTAACTTCTTTGTGCATTACTTTCCTCATATGTAAAAGGACTATAAGTGTTATAATAGCTAATAATGGGATTCTGTGAAAGTTAAATGATTTACATGCATAACTGAACCAGTATATTTAAGACACTGCCTGGTATGAAACAGGTGGCAATAGTTATTCCCACATGCTCTTCCAACATCACTGATTTTAGTCTAAATTAAATTTAAGTAGGCTCATTCTATAATTAATGACTCAGTTTTATTTATAAATAATTTAATCCTAAAGTGATGATAAGGGATATATGTTGGCAAAAGGGTTCAGTAGATACAGATTTTCTTACACTTATATGTATGTATCTGTGTATATGTGTATGTGTACTTTTCAATTAAGTGTGTAAGAGGTAGGATATATATGTCGAAATGAGTATTTCATAGTTGTAAAACTATAGTCATATGAATCATAAATAAAATAATTTTCTAAATGTTCATTTGGATGAACTAATGTAATATAGAAATATTAATTATATATATATATATTTAAAAGAGTTTAATTAAATAATCCACTCACTTTACCCCATTATAGACATTTCTACTAATTTTATTTTTATAGTGTTATGAGGGTGAATATGTTTAGTAGAATTTTTATTGTATTATGATTATGATTTTATATGATTTTTACTTTTTCTATTTTTAAATAACACTATGTCTACACATACAAAGTGCAGTGGATAACTGAATCAAGTGTCTATATATTCTAGATTTTAAAAATCCTTTGGCTTCGATTAACTAAATCTGTGTTCTCCAATGCAGTGGCCATAGGTCACATGTGGCTATTGAACACTTGAAATGTGACTGGTATGAATTCAGATGTGCTATAAGTATAAATAACTATGAGATTTTGTAGACTTAACAGGATAAAAAAGTAAAATAGCTCATTAATAGTTTTTATATTGGTTAGATATTAAAATCACATTTCAATATATTAGATTAAATAAAATATATTATTAAAATTAATTTTACTTTTTCTTTTTCCTTTTTTTGATGTGACTACTAAAACATTTGAAATTACACATGTGGTTCACATACTTGTACTGGACATCACTAATATGGCTAGGTTATTTTTTTTTAAGATTTTATTTTTATTTGACAGAGAGAGAAAGTGAGAGCACAAGCAAGGGCAGCAGCAGGCAGAGGGAGAAGGAGAAGGAGGCTCCTCACTGAGCAAGGAGCCCAGTGCAGGGCTTGATCCCAGGACCCGGAGATCATGACCAGAGCTAAATGCAGACACTCAACTGACTAAGCCACCCAGTCTCCCTGATCTTACTAGTTTAAAAGGAAATAAATATATTTTTTAATTTTATTGGTTGAGAGATAAAAGTCTTTAATTTTTCATTATCTCATAAGTAGTATAAACACAATCTGAAATACTGTTTTTCTTTCTAAAGCTTATGTTTGACAGAGTAAAATAATTATATATGTTTTAAGTCTAAAAGGGTAAGCAGTTTAACCAAGATATTTTTATAATTATTATGTCCAGTCAAATACACAGGTTCCCAAATTCTCACCCCTAATTTTTTCCTCTAATTTCTAATCTATCCTGATATCAATGCATGAATAGATTGCATACATATATAGAGAGAGAAAGTGAGAGAAAGGGAAAGTTCTTTACATTAGAATGATAATAAATGTAGAAGAATTGCCATTTGTAAATCATTATAATAATAATATATTCAGATAATATAATATATTCATATATAATATATATTATATAATGTGTATTATATAATATATAATATATTCATGACTACTAAAATAATTGCATAAAAATTGCTGAGGACAAACATATTTAATGGCAAAGTTATTATAAAAGGAAAAATTGTAACTTTATAACAGAATCCTAGCAAAAGCTGTCTCAACCAAGTGATCAAAGGTAACAAACATCACCCGTAATGAAATCGATATGATGATGATATGTTGTAAAGAAAACAAAATATCACTTTTGTGATATTCCTGCCCAAATGCAAAAGTTGAATTAATCATGACGGAATATTAGATAACCCCAAATGAAGAACACTCTACAGCAGAACTGGCCTCTACTCTTCAAAATCTTAGAAGTCATGAGGGGTGCTGGGTGGCTCAGTCACTTGGGCTCTGGACTCTGAGGTGATCTCAGGGTCCTGGGATCCACTGGCCCTGGTTGAGCTCTGAACTAAGCAGAGAGTCTGCCTGAGAATTCTCTTCCTCTCCATCTGTCCCTGCCCTTTCCCCCTTCATGAGTGCATATACACACACACTATCTCTAGAATAGATAAATAAATCTTTTTAAAAAATCATAGAAGTGATGAAAGATAAGCCAAGGCTAAGGAGCTATTGGAAGAACCCAAGAGACATCTGGACTATATGCAATATGTAATCCTGGTCTAGATCCTGAATAAAAGGAAAAACTTTTTTTTTCCCCTTTTGAAATGAGTTGAGATCATTAGTGAAATGTGAATGGAGCCTATGAATTGGTTGGTAGTATTGTATCAATGTTTTTTTTTCAGATTTGAGTGATTATACTATGGCTACATAATACATGTCTTAGTCTTTTGGGAAATGTTAAAGCATGCAAGAATAATGGGTAAAATGACAAGTTACTCTCTACTGAACCCACTGAACTTTGGTTCAGACAAAAACATGACATACACACATATATAGACATGCACACATACAGAGAGTCAGAGAGAATGATAAGGCTAATGTGGTAAAATGTTGACATTCGGCATTTTATCTGGGTAGCTTCTTTATTCTATTTTTGTACCTTGTCTATAAATCTAAAATTATTTCACAATAAAAAGTTTTAAAACACTTAAGTGACATCCAAAGTAAACACTGGGAAAGTGCAGGTAATTTATACTCTGAGATAGGAGGAAAGCTGTTTTAGAATAGACAGGAAGCACCTAATGGCATGCAAATATTCTGAAAAATATTACAGCTAGTAATTTACTTTGCTTAAGCTTCTGCAATGCTCTTCTCTGATCAGATACAAAGGTGGAAAAAACTCCCTCCCTTAAAATGCTTTTTCCTTGAGCTTAGAAAAGAGAGAAAAGTTTTATGCAGTTTTCCTTTTTTATTAATCTCAGTCAGCTCAAATAAGAGGAGCTCAAATAAACCTTTTTCAAGGTAAATAGCTAGCTTCACAGACAGTCTTGCTTCCTTAGCATTGCCATCTGTGTTTTGCAGGGTTTCTCCACACTCTTTTTGGCATCTTTTGAAAAGTTTTGTTGGGGAGGGGGGTGGAATGGATGTGTAAGTGCTCTTGGGAAACTATCCTTTGCTTACTTTTTAGATTTTGCTTCCTAAAACCATTTTACCTTTTTAAAATGTCATTTCAATGTAGAATCTATAAACCCTGAGCCAAATACCTACTTATTTTAACTTGACCTTCAGAGCAATCTTTCTTTATTATGATCCCATCACTATAAAATAAAATTGCATCTTGAAACAGAAAATAAACTAATAAACATAGTTAAGTTATCAAGATAACCCCATTCAGCTTTTTATAAGTTCCCTATTATTTGAAACCAATAACATTCTCTTAAGGACTAATTCATTCTTTTGTTATTAAATGTTTTATTCAAAATGTTGTTCAGTTAACAGTAGTAAGACATAAGAAACTTAGGAACAACTTTCATATGTCCATTAAATTCTAATAAAACAACAATAAATATCCAGAGATGATTCTAAATAAGATAATACAAAAATCTGAGTCTAGAAAAAATTCTAAAATATATAGTAAAAGTATTGTGTATAAGGACAACCTCTGACATTTCCTTGCCTTGTGACACTAGAAAAACCATTTGGTCTTTGAGACTTAAACATAAAATGAAGAAGTGGAAACAGGTCTAATGCTTTGAATTTATTGCTTTATATGTAATTTGAAGAATAATAAAACTTCTCAAAAATGCAATGGTCTAATCCTAGTCTATATTTGTAAACCTCTAAATATTTAAATGCTAAATTTCCAATAGATTTTATAAGGTCTTTTCTTGAGATTTGTTATTTAATAAATGACTCATTATCAAACTACTTTATTTTAGTGACACAAATAGAAATTTATAATACGCTCATCATGTGAAATTTAATACAAAAAATGCAGATGACTTACAGTTCAATTTTAGAGGTATAGTACTCCCAGTAAACTATTTACTAAATAAAATTCAGCTACTGTTATGCTCTATACTGCACAGAAGACTATAAACAAACAGAAAAAAATATCCTTCATTTTTAATTCATTTGAATCACCTTTTACTCACCTTTATTCAACAGGAAAAACAAAATCCAAACCACTTTAGTGATAATGTTGTTCCTTAGTAGATGCAAAAATAGTTCTGACATTTTTACCCCATGATGGACAAGAATAAATGAATATTATAGAATGAAAAGATATTGTCCATACTATGTAACTTCTGAAAGTAAAACAGCAAACCACTGAGGTTTCATTTACGAGGGATGGGATTTCTTCTCTTTCTCGTTTTTTTTTCTTTTTTTCTTAAACTTTTTATAGAAATAATACAAAGAGTGCCTGTGTATCCTTTTCAATTTTTCCCTAATGTAACCTCTTCCAAAACTTCAATGCAATATCACAACCAGAGTGTCAACAGTCACATAGTTATGATACAGAACATTTCTATCACTACTGTGATCTCTCATGTTGTCCCTTTATGGCCACATTTACTTCTCTCAGTCCTTAACCTTTGTCAACTACAATCTCTTCTTTATTCTATAATTTTGTCATTTCAAAAATGTCTCACTCAGCATAATTCTCTGTAAGTTTATTCATGTTACTGCCTTTATCAATGGTCTATTCTTCTTTATTGCTAAATAGGTATGGAGGTAGCACAATTCGTTTTACTACCACCCATTGAAGAGCAAGCTCTGTTGTTTATGATTTAGGGTTATAAGGAATAAAAATGATATAAACATTTGTGTACAGACTTTGTTTGAACATGTCTTCATTTCTCTAGGATAAATGCTTACGTGTGTAATTGCTGGGTCATATGAATTTGCATGTTTAATGTTATAAGAAACTATTAAACTGTTTTCAAGAATGGCTGTACTATTTTATATTTTCCTCAGCAATATATGAGCAAACTGATTGTTCTGCATCATCACCAGCAATTGGTGTTGTCACTATTTTTAATTTTTGTCGTTTTTATAGGCATATAGTGATCTCCAATTGTGGTTTTAAGGTGCATTTCTCTAAAAGATGATGGTGTTGAACTCTTTCTGTGCTTACTTGCCCTCTGTGCATCCTTTCTATTTTTTTTTTTAAGTTCTTTGATCTTACCATTTTCGGTAATATTACTCTATTAATTAATTAATTTTTATTAATACATCATGTATTATTTGTGTCAGGGTACATGTCTGTGATTCTTCAGTCTTATACAATTCACAGTGCTCACCATAGCACATACCATGGGCAATGTCCATCATCCAGCCACCCCAACCCTCCCACCCCAACCCTCCCACCCCACTCCACCCTGTTTGTTTCCTGAGATTAAGAGTTTCTTACTATGACTCCCTCTCTGGTTTCATCTTGTTTCATTTTCTTGCTCCCTTCTCCTATGATCCTCTGTCCTGTTTCTCAAATTCCTCACATCAGTGAGATCATATGATAATTGTCTTTCTCTGATTGACTTATTTCTCTTAGCGTAATACCCTTTAGTTCCATCCACATCTTTGCAAATAGCAAGATATCAATTTTTGGTGGCTGCATAATATTCCATAGTATATATACACCTTTTTAAAGAAATTTCTTTCTATGTCTTTTCCCTTTTCTAAGTGGAATTTCTTTTAAGTTTTGAATTATTTTTGTTTGACTGTTTATTTGAGTTTTAAGTGTTATTTATATATTCTACATTATAATTCTTTATTGGATATTTGGTTTGCAAATATTTTCTTCTATTCTGTAGCTCAACATTTCATTCCCTTAATGGGATCTTTCCAGATAAATTTTATTTTTTAATTTAATAAAGACAATTTACCAAATTCTGTTTTCATGGATTGTCCTTTTGATATTACATCTAAGGACTCTATGTCTAGCTTTAGAGACCTAAGATTTGTTCCTTATGTTTTCCTCAAAAATTTGTAGTTTTGCATTTTTACAATTAGATCATTGATCCATCCTGAAATAGTTCTATTTTTTCCTTTCTTTTTCTTTCTTTGATTTACTTTTTTATTTGTCTTTGCCTAGGATGTCCTACTGTTCCAGCACTATTTGTTGAAAAGACTATCTTTCTTCCACCTAATTGCATTTTCACTTTCATCAAATATTAGTTGAGCATATTTGTGTAAGATATTATTGGATTCTCTCTTCCATTGAATTGAATAGACATTAAATATGTTTGTCCTTCCACCAATACCATAGAGTCTTGATAATGTAGTAAGATTGAAAAATCTTAAAGTCAGATAATTTGTCCCACTTTATTCTTCCTTATCAAGATAGTTTCCAGCTCTTCTTTGTCTTTCTATATAAATTTTAGAATAGTGTAATCTGTATCTATGAAATGTATTGCTGGAATTTTGATAGGAATTGCATTAAACCTGCTTATTGATTTGGAGAGATTGATATATTTACTCTTTTGGATCTTGAAACTCCTAAATACAGTATGACTCTCCATTTTAAGATTTTTTTCTATTTACTTATTAACACTGTGTAGTTTCAGCATACATGTTCTGTTACATTTATGCAAATATTTCTTTCAACAACAAAAAATGGTATTGTGTTTTTAATTTTTTTGGTCACTTGCTCATTGCTAGTATAAAGAAATACAACTGATTTTCATATTTATTTTGTTTTCTGTGGACTTGCTGAGTTCATTTATTAGTTCTAGAAATTTTCTGGTAGATTCCTTGGAATTTTCTATGTAGATAATCATGTCATCTGCAAATAAGGACAATTTTATTTCTTCTTTTTTGATCCATATGCCTTTTCTTGCTTGTTTGCACTGGTTAGAATGTTTAGCTCCATGTTGAAGAGTAGGGAGAGTAGGCAACCTTGGCTTGTATCTGATTTTTTTTCCTCTTAGATTTTATTTGTTTATTTATTTTAGAAAGAGAGCACAAGTGAGGAGAAAGCAGAGGAGAGGGAGAGAGATTCTGAGGCAGACTCCATGCTGAGTACAGACTCTGAAGCAGGGCTTGGTCTCATAACCATGAGATCATTAGCTGAGCCACCAAGGTGCCCCACCTTGTACCTGATTTTAAGGGTGAAGACATTCTATCTTTTAGCATTAAGTAGGTTAGCTGTAGATTTTTGTAGCTTCTTTATATCAGATTGAAATCCCTGTATATTCATATGTTCTGAGATTACTTTTTTATTATGA
Organism: Mustela putorius furo; assembly: GCF_011764305.1. Classification (NCBI taxonomy): domain Eukaryota; kingdom Metazoa; phylum Chordata; class Mammalia; order Carnivora; family Mustelidae; genus Mustela; species Mustela putorius. The sequence continues at coordinate 88,043,461 of NW_025422005.1, read as the reverse complement.
ATGGATGTTGAATTTGGTCAAATGCTTTCTCTGCATTAATTTATACATGTCCATGTGATTTTCCTTATTTAGGCTTTTTAATATGGTGTAGTACAGTGATTCACTTTCAAATATTGATCCAGCCTCACAACCTTGGGACAATTCTCATGTAATCATAATGTATAATTATTTTTATGTATTACTGAATTCTATTTGCTAAAGAACTATTAAGGATTTTTGTATCTATTGTACATAAAGGATTTAGGCCTGCAGCTTTCTTTTTTTCTTTTTTGTACTCATTTTATCTGGTTTTGGAATCAGGTAAATATATATATATATATATTTTTTTTTAAATGAATTGAAAAGTATTCCATCCTCTTTTATTTTATGGAAAGGATTGTGTAGAATCAATGTTAGTTCTTTAAATATTTGTTGGCATTTTCCAATGAAATAACCTGGCCCTGAAGATTTCTTACTGACTGTAAATTCAATGATCTTAATAGCTATAGAGTACACGTTTATTTTTTTATTTTAATTTTTTATTTTAATTCCAGTTAGTTAGCATACAGTGTTATATTAGTCTCAGTTATACAATATAGTAATTCAACACTTCCATACATCACCCTGTGCTCATTACAAGAAGAGCACTCCTTAATCCCTATCACCAATTTAACCTATCCCCCATCTCCCCTCTGGTAACCATCAGTTTGTTCTCTACAATTAAGACTGTTTCTTGATTTATCTCTCTCCTTCTCTGTCTTCTTTTTTCTCTTTGTTTGTTTTGTTTTAAATTCTACCTATGAGTGAAAACATATGGTATTTGCCTTTCTTTGACTGACTTATTTCACTTAGCGTTATGTGAAATCTATGTCCTTGCATCCATATCATTGAAAATGTCACGATTTCATTCTTTTGAAATGACATTCACAATCCATCTATGTCATCGCAAATGGCAAGAATTTATTCTTTTGTGTAGCTGAATGATATTCCATTGTGTATATATATACCATCTTCTTTATCTATTCATCAGTTAATGAACACCTGGGTTGCCTCATGTCTTGGCTATTGTAAATAATGCTGCTATCCATTTGAATTAGTGTTTTTGTATTTTCAGGGATACCCAAGAATGCAATTACTGAATTGTAGATCAATTCTACTTTAAACTTTTTGAGGAATACCCATGCTCTTTTTCACAGTGGCTACGTCAGTTTTCATTCCTACCAACAGTGCAGGAGTGTTCCCTTTTCTCTACATCCCAGAAGTTTAAATTTTAATGAAGTCCAACATCAATTATTTATTTCCTTGGGATCCTTCCTTTGGTGTTATATCTAAAAACACAATGCTATACCCAAGGTCATCTAGGTTTTCTTCTGTGTTATTTTCTACAAATTTTATAATTTTTCTTTTGCACTTAAGCTTGTGATTCATTTTAAGTTAATTTTTGTGAAGGATGAAAAATATGTATCTTCTATACTCTCTCTCTCTCTTTTTTTTTTTTTTTTTTGCATGTGGATGTCTAGCTGTACCAGCACTGTTTGTTAAGGAGACTAGCTTTGCTTTATATTGCCTTTGATCTTTTCAAGGATTAGTTGAACATATTAATGGGGGTCTATTTTTGGGCTTTCCATTCTATTCCCTTGAAGTATTTCTTTATTCTTTACCCAATATCACATTCTCCTGAATATTAAAGCTTTATATTAGTTCTTGAACTCAGGTAGTGTCAGTCCTCCAATTTTTTTCTTCCTCCTTCAATACTGTATTGGCTACTTTGGGTATTTTGCCTCTTCATATAAACTTTAGAATCAATTTGTCAATATCCAGAAATTAACTTTCTGGGATTTTGTTTGAGATTACATTGAATTGATAGATCAAGTTAAGAAAAACTGACATCTATGCAATGTTGAGTCATCAAATCAATAAATATGGAATATCTATTTATTTACTTCTCTTATTTTGTTAATCAGTTTTACAATTATTTACTATAAATATTTTTATGGATCTTGTGGGTATTTTGTAGCATTTATATCTAAATATTGCATTTCAGGGTGCTAATGTAAATTATACTGTGTTTTTTTTTTTTGTTTTTTTGTTTTTTTTTTTTTTTAAAGATTTTATTTATTTATTTGACAGAGAGAAATCACAAGTAGATGGAGAGGCAGGCAGAGAGAGAGAGAGAAGCAGGCTCCCTGCTGAGCAGAGAGCCCGATGCGGGACTCGATCCCACGACCCTGAGATCATGACCTGAGCCGAAGGCAGCGGCTTAACCCACTGAGCCACCCAGGCGCCCTATACTGTGTTTTTAATTTCAAATTCCAACTGTTCATTGTTGTATATAAGAAAGCAATTGACTTTTGTATACTAACCTTGTATCCTTCAACCTTGCTATAATTATTTATTAGTTCTAGGATATTTTTGTTGTTTTTGATTCTATTGAAATTTCTATATAAACAGTTATGTTATATGTCAAAGATTCCTTTACTTCTTTCCTAATCTGTTTACTTTTTATTTCCTTATCTTATTGCATTAGGTAGGACTTTTGAAATACTGTTGAAAAGGAATGGTGAAAGAGGACATTCTTGCCTTGTTCTTGATCTTAGCAGGAAAGCTTCTCGTTTCTTACCATTAAGTATAATATTAGCTGTAGGGTTTTTCTTTTTTTTTTTTTTTAAGATTTTATTTATTTATTTGACAGAGAGAGATCATAAGTAGACAGAGAGGCAGGCAGAGAGAGAGAGGAGGAAGCAGGCTCCCTGCTGAGCAGAGAGCCAGATGTGGGGCTCGATCCCAGGACCCTGAGATCATGACCTGAGCCGAAGGCAGCAGCTTAACTCACTGAGCCACCCAGGCGCCCCAGCTGTAGGGTTTTTCTAAATATTCTTTATCACATTGAGGAAAATCTCCTCTATTGCTAATTTTCTGTGAGTGTTTATAATGAATGAGTGTCCAATTTTGTCATATAATATTTTTGCATTTATTAATACAGTTTTTTTTCTTTTTTAGCCTGTTTATATGACAGATTACATTAATTGTTTTCTTTACCTTTGTTCTAGGGATACACCATTTGCTAATGGTGTATAATTCATTTTATACATTGTTGTATTTAATTTGTTAAAATTTTGTTTGGGATTTTTGCATCTATATTCATGATAAATATGGGTCTGTAATTTTCTATTCTTTAATTTTTTTAAGATCTGTCTTGTAATCCAGAAAATAGTTTATCTTGGTGAATATTTCATATTAGTGTGAGAAAAAATGCACATTTTGCTATTGTTGGATGAAATAGTCTATAAACGTCAATTATAACCAGTTGATTGATGGTGGTGTTGAGTTTAATTACGTCCTTACTGATTTTTCTATCTGCTGGATCTGTCCGTTTCTGATACAGAGATATTGAAGATGCCAACTATGATAGCGTATTCACCTACTTTTCCTTACAATTTTATCCATTTTTGCCCCCATATAGTTTGAGCATTCTCTTTTTTTTTTTTTTTTAATTTGTCTTAAGTGTGTTTTTAGCTCCTTGTTACAAACAGGGGCACTTGGCTCAGTCAGTTAACCATCTGATTTGTGGTTTCAGCTCAGGTCAGGATCTCATGGGTCATGATCTCATGGGTCAAATGATCAAGCCCTGCATTGGGCTCTGCACTCAGCAGGGAGTTTGCTTTAGATTTTCTTCCTCTGCTGCTCCCCTCTACTCTTTCTCTCTCTCTCAAATAAATAAATCTTTTTTTTTTTAAAGCTTAAATTTTTGTCAAATATTCGATCATGTGTCATCTCATTATGGACATGTATGGACATCTTTTTCTAAAATTTAGATCTTCTTCATTCTTGTTACAGTGAATGATTTTTTATTGAAATCTGAACATCTTTGTATTATGTTGTGAGACTCTGGATTTTATTTGAAACTTTTGTTGTTATTGGCTTTCCCTGATACCATTTTGACAGGGGAAATGGGATATTTGCATTGTCTTTAACAGATTAAAAGAGTTTGGCTTGATTATCACTGAACCTGGGTGATGATATATAAGAGTCCATCATATCAATTTCTCTACTTTTGTGCTAGTTTAAAGTTTCCATACTAAAATTTAAAGAAATAAAGAGAAATACTATATACATTGAAGGTGTTTTTTTGTTTATCAGAGTCTAACATATTCACTGGACACTCAACAAATAATAACTGAATAAGGTAACAAAATAAAATGCCTATACCAAAAAAGAAATCATATTGGAGTTTCAGTGTAAAAATATAATAAATAATAATTTTGTAGGTCAAGTTATGAGCATTAAACCTATAAAGAACATTTAGGTAAGTTTAAAAATGACCAAAGCTGAGACTTCAAAATATGAAATGCTAGCAATGAAAAATAAGCTCTTATTTTTTACATAAAAAATATCTCATTTTTTATTTTACTTTGCCATAATTTTCATGTTGGGGACTGTCAGTATGACAGCACAGTTCTGATGTATTTAGTATAAAATGAAATTGTCTCTTTTTTGTTTCTTCTCTATTAAAGTTTCATATTAATGGCTTGTCACCTTAAAATATATGCTTAAAAATGTCACATTGTAGTCTTGAACTTTAGATAAACTCATATTACAAGACATTTTATTATTTATTTATAGTTTCCCCCTTTCTTTCCAAAGTAACAAACTTCCTACATTTTTAGGGACTTTGGAAGAGATATATATTCAGAACTAGATGGTACCTCAGCAATCATGGAATTCAAAGATTTCATTTTACAGATAAAATCATTTAGTCCCAACAGAGAATGTGTATGTAATTGTTTGCACATCCTTTCTCCCAGCTTTCCTGAGAACTACATTTCACCTATTCCATCCACATGATTTCTATTTCTCTATTCTTAAATTATTTCATTTTACCCCTGACCACAGCTGATTGTTCCAGTAGTTGGCATCTTTATGAAGAGCAGTTGATTTTGATAGACTCTAAGTTATAAAACTGTTAACACCAGTGTTTCCTATCATTTAAGAGAAAACTTCCTGGCAACAAGAGAAGTCAATAAAAAGAAACAGAGATAGATGAAAGCTCAGGATTCAAGTCTCTGACCCCTGAGTCCCTGAACGTCTTGTCCAGTGCTTGATTATTCCATTAGATACCCCAACATCCTTCAAATAAATTTCCTCTTTTGCTTTGGCTAATCTAAGTTTAACATAGGTCACTGCCACACAAAAACCCTAATTAACACAGCACCATGAAAATCAAGCAACTTATCCAAGGCTTCAAACCAGTTCAAAATTTGTTTTGAAAGCCAGACAGTCTCCCAGACCAGTAAAAGGCATTAAAACTTTTTGCAGATTCAAGTAGATTGCAATGTTATATTTCATATGCTATTATAGGATATTTAAAATATAAAATATTTTGGAAATATTTTGATGCATTTCATATACATTAATGACTGATGTTGCACTATCTTTTTTTATTACATTTATTTATTTGAGAGAGACAGCATGCACAGGAGAGAGAGCATGAGCAAGGTGAGGGGCAGAGGGAAAGGAAGAAGCAGACTTCTCAGTCATCAGAGAGCACAATGCAGGGCTCCATTCTGGAGCTCTGGGATCATGACCTGAGCTGGAAACAGACACTTAACCAACTGAGCTACCCAGGTTCCCCTGTTTCACTGTCTTCAATAGAAGTATATCTCAAGTAATAAAATACTATATTTAGCTTTTGTATTTTAAAAGTTTATGTTAAAAATTTATATTTTAATAAAATATAAAAGTTTATATTAAAAATATAAAAAGTTTATTTTTTAAAAGTTTTATTTAACTTTTAACACAACTGGGTAGTTTTTATTTAGAGTGGAAATAACATATCTGGAATTTAAAATATATTAGCACAAAAAATAAGGAAGCAGCAATACCTAAAACAAGATTAGTAAAATAATAATTGTTAGAGCTGGGATATGGGCAAATGAAGTTCATTACACTGTTCCCCCTCCTGTGTGTGTGTTGGAAATATTTATTATAAAAATATTTTTAAATTATAATATCTAACTTATTATTGGTTCTCACCAAATACTGCTTATCTCTAGCCCCATAACCCAATTTTTGGGAAAAAGTGGGGGAAAAAAAAGTAGCTAACAGTAATAAATGCCTTAATTGCTAACCTTGGGTACATTTGGTTTCTGAATTGTAAGCAATAGAAGGAAATTTAAATTTTTTTTTTAATTTATTTGGCAGACAAAGATCACAAGTAGGCAGAGAGGCAGGCAGAGAGAGAGGAAGGAAAGCAGGCTCCTCTGTGGAGCAGGGAGCCCGATGCGGGGCTCCATCCCAGGACTCTGGGATCATGACCTGAGCCGAAGGCAGAGGCTTCAACCCACTGAGCCACCCAGGCGCCCCAATAGAAGGAAATTTAAAGTTCAGATTTCCTAATAGCTAGTCCCAAATTCTAACCACTTTTCTCTTTCATTATTTGACCATTTCACAATCTGACAATTTCTGTGATACATTTTTATTGCATTTTATTGCAATTTCACTTTTTGACTCACACTTTTACAGGCATAGGAAATGAAAATATTTCATTTGTAAAAATAAGATTTTTATCACTTGTATTTTGGTACATTTTAAGTACATGGGTTTTCCTGTCAAGCTTCTTTGTTGTAGCTAAATTTAAATGAATCTGGGGAGATTTTCAAACTGCATTCACCGGGGAAAATATGGATAACTGAATACATATACAGTATATATTCTTTTTTTTTCAATGTTTTGCTTTAAAAAAAAAAAAAAAGCTGAGGAAAAACCCCAATTGATAGTAGACATCAATCTAGGATACCAAATTATACAATTCAAGGAGCCTCCATTTAGACCATGTGACTGGATAGTACAACTATAATTATTTCTATTTATTTCTGTATTTTTTCTATACTGTACATATGTTCTTAATTAAACAGGTATTGTTTTTATAGTGAGAAAAATGTATAAAATTTTAAGTAAAGACTTCTGCAATGTATTTCTTAAAAATATTATTACAATCTGGATAGCAAGACCATTTTGGTTGGAAGAAGCTGAGATGAGTTAGAATCCAGTACAGAGAGAACAGAAATTAGTTTCTTTCCCCAAGGAGACAGAAGTTAAAAATCAATGGAATCCCATAAGAATGAGCACATAAGGGTAGTTGAAGAATTCCTCAAAAGCTTATGAGTGACAGTAGATGAAGAACTGACAGTACTACTTGTGAGTTTGTCCTCTTACCAGCTTGTACTGCTCTTGCTGTTACCTAACACTCAAGCAGAACTCATGATCTTCAGTTCCAACTTGGCCCTTTTTGGATGAGGGGGAGAAACAGAAAGAAAATAGCACCAACTCAGCAAATGAAACAAGCATCCATCTTGTTCCATAAGCCCAAACAGGAAAACTTGGACTTTATTTCCTACATATTCATCCTTGAATCTACTGACTTCTCTCCATCACCACCTATTGCTATTCTAATTTAAACCATTATCATCCCTTTGCTTGGATCACTGAAATAAATGACTCATTAGATGTCCTGCATCAACTGTAGCCCTCTTCTATTCTGCAATCAAGGTAATTTTTCAAATACAAAGCTGATCTTGTCACCTTTTCAGCTTAATAATCTTCACTGTTCTCATAATAAAGACCAAAGACCTTAATATATCTGTAATATATTCCACAAGAGTCTCTGTTGCTATATATTGAAGGGATGAAGAAAGAAAACAGACTACTTTATACAAAATGACCTCATTTTTACAAAACTGTCTCAAAAATTATACACCCATACATGTATACCTATGCTCATGAAATTCTGTGGGCTGTGTGTGTGTGTGTGTGTGTGTGTGTCAGTGGAGCAGTCAGCACACACACAATGTTTATCAATTAAGTTTGCCATCTTATATGTGTGTGGCTCATGGAACTCCAAAACAATAGTGACATCAAAGATCTGCCAGTTTTCTTTTCAGTAAAATTGGAATACGAAATAGCATCTTCAACATAAGGTCAATGAAAACTGATTGAAATAATTCATGAACATTTCAGTACTGGGTGTTGAAAGTGATCAATCAAGAGTATTATTATTATTCTAAGATTAAAGAATTTTGATTAAGTGAGAAAAACCTAATAGAAGTAGCTGCATGTGGTGAGATGCTGGTACTCACCAGGAAGGAGGTAGAAGTTAATTATTGAGCTCTTCGTTCAGGGTCTCAAATCAAAGCTAAATCAAGATTTCAGTTGAGCTGCACACTGATCTGGAGCTTAGGAATCTCCTCTGAGCTTTTGTGGTTGAGGCAGGATTCAGTTCCTTGTAGTAATAGGACTGAACTCCCTATTTCCTAGCTGGATAAGCAAATGACTATTCTAAGCTCCTAAAGACCTCACATTCCTTGCACATAGCCCATTCCATCTTCAAAGCCAACAATAGAGAATTCCCCTCACAACAAATTCTTCTCTCACATTGAAATCTTTCTTTATGAAATAAGGGCTTATCTGTTGGAACAGTTCTTTTATTTTTAAGATTTTATTTATTTATTTGACAGACAGAGATCACAAGTAGGTAGAGAGGCAGGCAAAAACACAGAGGGGGAAATGGGCTCCCTGCTGGGCAGAGATCCCGATGTGGGGCTCGATCCCAGGACCCTGGGATCACGACCCAAGCCGAAGGCAGAGGCTTTAACCCACTGAGCCACACAGGCTCCCCTGTTGAAACAGTCCTATCTAGGATAATTTTGCTTTCTTAAAATCAACTGTTGCAGATAACATATAATCTAATCGTGGCAGTAACTGTTCCATAATATCCTTCTGTCACTATTTTAGGGAGAGAAAATCTTGAGGGACCATCTTAGAACTTCATATAACGGATGATATTCCAATGTCTTAGACTGTGTTTGTTTATTTGAGGGTCAGATATCAAGATTTTTTTTTTTTTATTCCAGCAATTCCAGTGATGCTATATCATTTGCCAGGGTTTGGTTTGGGACTTACTAAGATAATCAGAGTTGAGGGCATATTTGGTCACAAATATATAATATAGTCAAAATAGTGAACTGGGAAAGGTGGGTGTGAGGAAAGGTAGTTAATTCCATCTAAGCTTAATTGTATGCCTTATATGTAGAATTCCATTACCTTTAATGCTTAAGATTACATAATGTTATACAGAAGTATCAAAAATAATCTCAAGAAACAGCAAATTTCCAAATTTCAACCTAAGTTTGCTTCCTTATATGCTCTTGTCTCCCTCACTGCTTTCACACAAAATGATGCAGTTATAGAGGGAGGATCTTTGAAAGATAAATATATTAACAATGACAAATAAAAGTCTAGTGTGTAAAAGTAACAGTAAAGTACCCCCATAGGGCTTGAAGGTAAGGAAAATAACTTTCTGAAGTTAGCCAGTATATAATCAGAGCAGAGATATGCTCTGGTGATAAATTTAAGTAGGAACATCATTTTTTTTCTTACATTATTTGATATCATTAAACATTTCAACATTCTTAAATATGGGGCATCTTACAACTGACAGAAACATTTAAAGTGGTTTCTGTCTTTTCAGAAAAAAATAAAGTTAAGATATTGATAGAGTATCTTACAATCAATGCAGAAAATACTAAATAACTCCTAGCAAGCAAGACTCAAGTATGAACATTTCTAAAGAAAAAATTGCCATTTAATAAAGTCAAATTTTTAATTGGGAAAAAATGGGGGAAATGGACTTCAACAGTGCTCATTTAAGCCTTTTCCAGGACTACTCTTGTTCAAACTCTTGATGTATCTATCATAGTAACATGCACACCTTTTTGGAGATGTGTTTTGCAAATACACTTATTTTTTCTCTTCATGCATCTTTTATTCTCCTTTATCTGTCTCTCTCCACTTGGATCCTACTTATTCAAGAAGATTTTCCCAATAAAATTTCTGCTATGTCAGGCTACATACCATCTTCACCCCACTATTCATACCAGCTGGTGTCCAACTCTATCATTGCACTTATCACATTGTACTTTGTCTATTAGTTTGTCTTCCAAATTTGTCTTGCTTATCTTTGTTTTCCAAGCACATTGCACAGAACTAGGCACATAATAAGTGAACAAATACATAAATGGCTGAATGATGGCTTATGCCAAATTTATCAAGCTAAGAGCTGTGTGTCAGTGAAATATGAAGCCACAGGAGAGAGCAGCAATTCAGGGCATCATCTTTTAACAGTAAGGAGGCCAGAAAATTGTTTTAATTATAAAACAAACATAGATATGTTAGTAAATAAGTTATAAAATGTGTGAACATATTTTAGTTATAATCTTAGAATTCAAGGTAAATTATTTCGAGCTATAATCTGCAACTTCTGTCCATAGATACATATAGAGAAAATGTTCGGAGGTCACACTTATGCTTATGCTTTGAGTTAAGATGAAACACTCTGCTTCACTCTACCCATACATTTCTGCACTTGCTACCCCACCCCATCCCCACTTCCCTGGGAGTACATTGGCTATGGTTCTCAGCCAGCTATCCCTAGGGGCAAGGATGTCCATTTGGGAAGATTGAGTAGGCTAAATTATTATCCTGAAAATAATATAATGTCCAATAAGAATACTGAATAGCAAGATTGATTGATGTTTTTGCCCAAGGCTGAAATCAGACCAAAAATATGTTGAATTTACGAAGTTAAGGTGAGTTACCTTGGTGATCATACCACAAATATCTTGAATTGCCAAACTTCTACATATGTCTCATAAGTTCTATGTTGTAGATTAAATAGAGAAAACAACAGCAACTACAACAACAACAAGAGAGGGCGCCCAATGTTTTCATCAGCTAAAACTAGAGTTTAGGCATTATCTAATAATAGTATGCCCAATTCATGGTTAGTAAATATCAGCTATAGATTGCTCATTATTTTTTTTTCTTTTTTTTTTAAAGATTTTATTTATTTATTTGACAGACAGAGATCACAAGTAGGCAGAGAGGCAGGCAGAGAGAGAGAGATAGAAAGAGGGAAGCAGGCTTCCTGCAGAGCAGAGAGCCCGATGCGGGGCTCGATCCCAGGACCCTGAGATCATGACCCGAGCCTAAGGCAGCAGCCCAAACCACTGAGCCACCCAGGCGCCCTTATAGATTGCTCATTATTTTAAAAAAAATCATATCCCTACATATATGTATAAAAATTCAATTATGAAACAAATAATTATTGAGATACCTATTATGTGCTGAATGGTTGAGAGCCTGAGGATGCAGAAATAGTATTTCTGCTCCCACAGAGATTATACTCTGGTGAGGGAGACAAGAAAAATACAAGTCCACATCTGCCCTGTCAGGACACTAGGTTAAACAATGAGGAGCACTCAAGGTAGGAGCTTTCTAATAAGGTAACATTACTGATGGGATCTCTAACTAGAGGTTTTCTCTTTTCATATAGAACTATATGGTTTCTCTTCTTTCTTTTCCACCTACTTACTTCCAAGTAACTAATGAAAAGAATTTCAGAGGACTGATTCATTGCAGAATAACTGCAGGCACCTACAAGACTGGCATCATCCACAAATGTTAGCATGGCTGAATCGTGCATTAAATCCAAAGACAGGGAGGAGGAGTCAAGATGGCAGAAGAGTAGCAGAATGAGATGACATCAGGTCACAGGGGTTCAGCTAGATAGTTATCAAATCATTCAGAACACCTACAAACATAACAGAAAATTGAAGAGAAGAAAAGCAGCAATTATAGAAACAGAAAATCCACCACTTTCTGAAAGGGAGGAGGTACAGAAAAGTGAATCCAAAGCGACGGGAAGATAGACCTCAAGGGGGAGGCTCCTGGCAAGTGGTAGAGCAACATAGCATAAAATTAGAACTTTTAAAAGTCTGCTCCATTGAGGGACACTGCTCCAGAGGCTAAGCAGTGTGGGGACAGTGTGGTCTCAGGTCCTGCAAGGTCACAGAAGAATCAGGGGGTGTCCGAGTGTAGCAGAGCTCACAAGTATTAGAGTGGGGAAGAAGCTGGCTACAGAAATGGAACTGAGAAGTGAGCTCTCAGTTCAGGATTACTTAAACTGTGATCCATGGCACAGTCAAACCACTGCTCTTTGAGCAGGGACCCCACAAGTGATAGATCCAGGGAGACCCACCTTCATCCACCAGAAAAGAAGCATGGCAAGAATCTGCTGGATTTGGAGAGTCCAAACAAGGCTGTGTGCCAGAAACAGAATCACTTAGTCAGAGGCCAGGTGAGCTCAGAGCTCGGGCAGAGACCAGGGAGACAAGAACGATTGAGAGCTTTTCTACAAGAGTGCACTGAAGAGTGGGACCCTGAACTCTCTGCTCCTCCAGGCTAGAGACTGGGAGGCCAACATTTTCTTTCCTGTCCTCCAGAGATCTATGGAAAGCAATCAGGGAACGAAATCTCTGAGAGAAAACCCAAGCAGATTACTTAGCGTGGCCCCTGGCAAGGGTGATGCAATTCTGCCTTGGGAAAAGACATTTGAGAATCCCTACAACAGGCCCCTCCCCAGGGATCAACAAGAACATCAAGCCAAGACCAAGCTCACTGCTCAAGGAGAAGAGCAGAATTCCAGATGAGAGGAAAGCAAAGCATGGAATTCATGGCTTTCTCCCCAAGATTCTTTAGTCTTGCAAAGTTAATTAAATTTTTTTATTTTTATTTTTTCTTATTCTAATTTTTTAACTTTTCCTTTTTAAATATCTTTTAACTAGTTATCCTTTTTTCTTATCTTTCTTTCTTATCTTTTTGTCTCTAAGTGGTTCTTTCTTTAAAATTTTAGGAGGTAGCTTCCTCTAAGAGACGAAAATACACACAAAATCAAGTGGATGGCTCTGTTCTATTTGCCCGTCTAATATATATGAAATATTAATTTTTTTTAACTTCTTTTTTACTCCCGTTCTTCTCCCCCCAATTTGGGGCCTCTTCTGATTTGGCTAGTGTACATTTTTCTGAGGTCTTTGCTACTCTTTTAGTATTTTATTCTCTCATTCCTATATTCTTATCTGGATAAAATGGCAAGGCAGAAAAACTCACCACAAAAATAAAAATAAAAATAAAAATAAAAACCAAGAAGCAGTACTGTAGACTAGGGATCTAACCAATAAATCAATATGGACATTGGTAATATGTCAGATGTAGAGCTCAGAACGACAATTCCCAGGGTGCCAGCTGGGCTAGAAAAAAAAAGGCATGGAAGAAATTAGAGACACCCTGTCTGGAGAAATAAAGGCCCTTTCTGGAGAAATAAAAGAACTAAAATTTAACCAAGCTGAAATAAAAAAGAGCTTTTAATGAGGTGCAATAAAAAATGGAGGCTCTGACTGCTAGGATAAATGAGACAGAAGAGAGAATTAATGATATAGAAGACCAAATGATGGAGAATAAAGAAGCTGAGCAAAAGAGACACAATTACTGGGTCATGAGGGGAGAATGTGAGAAATAAGTGAAACCATAAGATAAAACAATATTAGAATAAGAAGAAGAAGAAAGAGAGAGGGAGGCAGAAGGTATATTTCAGTGAATTATAGTAGAGAATTTCCCTAAGATGGCAAAGGGAACAAGCAGCAAAACCCAGGAGGCACAAAGAACCTCCTTCAAAATCAATAAAAATAGGTCCACACCACATCATCTAATAGTAAAACTTACAAGATTTAGTGACAAAGAGAAAATCCTGAAAGCATCCCAGGACAAGAAGTCGTAACACACAATGGTAAAAATATTAGATTGGCAGCAGACTTATCCACAGAGACCTGACAGGCCAGAAAGAGCTGGCATGATATATTCAGAGCACTAAACGAGAAAAACATGCAGAAAGAATACTATATCCAGATAGGCTATCCTTGAAAATAGAAGGAGATATAAAAAAGTTTCCAGGACAAACAAAAACTGAAAGAATTTTCAAACACCAAACCAGCCCTACAGGAAATATTGAGAGGGGTCCTATAAGCAAAGAGAGAGCTTAAAAGTAACCAACCAGAAAGGAACAGAGACAATATACAGTATCAGTTACCTTACAGGCAGTACAGTACAATGGCACTAAATTCATATCTTTCAATAGTTACACTGAATTTAAATGGGCTAAATGTCCCAATCAAAAGACATAGGGTATCAGAATAGATAAAAAAACAAAACCCATCAATATGCTTTATGAAAGAAACTCATTTTAGACCCAAAGAAATTTCCAGGTTAAAGTGAGGGGGTGGAAAACAATTTACCATGCTAATGGACAAAAAAAAGAAAGCTAGGGTGGCAATCCTTATATCAGATCAATTAGATTTTAAGCCAAAGAATATAATAAGAGATGAGGAAGGACACTATATCACACTCAAAGAGTCTGTCCAACAAGAATATCTAACCATTTTAAATATTTGTGCCCTAACTTCGGAGCAGCCAACTATATAAACCAATTAAAAACAAAAGCAAAGAAACACATCAACAATAATAAAATAATAGTAGGGGATTTTAACACCCCCCTCACTAAAATGGACAGATCATCCAAGAAAAAGATCAACAAAAAATTAAAGGCCTTAAATGACATATTGGACCAGATGGACATCACAAATATATTCAGAACATTCCATCCCACAGAAACAGAATACAACTTTACTTTAGTGCACATGGAACATTCTCCAGAATAAATCATAGCCTAGGTCACAAATCAGGTCTCAATCGGTACTCAGAGATTGGGATCATTCCCTGCATATTTTCAGACCACAATGCTTTGAAGCTAGAACTCAATCACAAGAGGAATTTTGGAAAGAACCCAAATACATGGAGGCTAAAAAGCATTTTACTAAACATAGAATGGGCCAACCAGGAAATTAAAGAGGAATTGACTAAAGTCATGGAAACAAGTGAAAATGAAAACACAACTGTTCAAAATCTGTGGGACATAGCGAAGGCAGTCTTGAAAGGAAGGTATACAGCTATACAAGACTTTCTCAAGAAGAAGAAAGGTCTCAAATACATAACCTAACCCTACTATTAAAGGAGCTGGAGAAAGAACAGCAAAGAAAGCCTAAACCCAGTAGAAGAGAGATCATAAAGATCAGAGCAGAAATCAATGAAATAAAAACTAAAAGAGCAGTAGAACAAATCAATGAAACTAGGAGCTAGTTCTTTGAAAGAATTAATAAGATTGATAAGTCCCTGGTCAGACTTATCAAAAAGACAAAAGAAAGGAACCAAACAAATAAAATCATGAATTAAAGAGCAGAGATCACAACCAACACCGAAGAAATATGAATAATTACAAGAACATATTATAAGCAACTATATGCCTGCAAATTTGACAGTCTGGAAGATATGGATGCATTCCTAGAGATGTATAAACTATCAAAGGTGAACCAGGAAGAAACAGAAAACCTGAACAGACCCATAACCAGCAAGGAGCTTGAAACAGTCATCAAAAATCTCCCAACAAACAAGAGCCCAGGGCCAGACAGCATCCCAGGGGAATTCTACCAATCATTTAAAGGAGAATTAATACCTATTCTCCTGAAACTGTTCCAAAAAAATAGAAATGGAAGGAAAACTTCCAAACTTACTTTATGAGCCCAGCATTACCTTGATCCCCAAATCAGACAAAGACCCCATCAAAAAGGAATCACAGACCAATATCCTTGATGAACACAGATGTGAAAATTCTCACCAAAAGTACTAGCCAAAAGGATCCAACAGTACACTAAAAGGATTATTCACCTCTACCAAGTGGAATTTATTCCAGGCTGCAACGTTGGTTCAACACCCTCAAATCAATCAATGTGATATGGTACATTAATCAAAGAAAGAACAAGAACCATATGATATTCTCAATAGATGCTGAAAAAAAATTGACAAAGTACAGTATACTGTCTTGATCAAAACTCTTCAAAGTGTAGGGATAGAGGGTATGTACCTCAATATCATCAAAGCCATCTATGAAAAACCCACCACAAATATCATTCTCAATGAGGAAAGAGAGCCTTTCCACTAAGGTCAGGAACATGGCATGGATGTCCATCATCACCACTATCAACATAGTACTAGAAGTCCTAGCCTCAGCAGTCAGACAACAAAAAGAAATTAGAGGCATCCAAATCAGCAAAGAAGAAGTCAAACTATCATTCTTTTCAGATAATTTGATACGTTATGTGGAAAACCCAAAAAACTCCACTCCAAAACTGCTAGAACTTGTACAGGAATTCAGTAAAGTGTCAGGATATAAAATCAATGCACAGAAATCAGTTGCATTCTCTACACCAACAACAAGACAGAAGAAAGAGAAATTAAGGAGTCAATCCCATTTACAATTGCACCCAAAACCATAAGATACCTAGGAATAAACCTAACCAAAGAGACAAAGAATCTGTACTCAGAAAACTATAAAGCACTCATGAAAGAAAATGAGGAAGACACAAAGAAATGTAAAAGCATTCCATGCTCATGGATTGGAAGAGCAAATATTGTGAAAATGTCTATACTATCTAAAGCAATCTACACACTTAATGCAATCCCTATCAAAATACCATCAATTTTTCAAAGAAATGGAATAAATAATTCTAAAATTTATATGGAACCAGAAAAGACCTCAAATAGCTAGAGTAATGTTGAAAAAGAAAACCAAAGTTGGTGGCATCACAATTCCAGACTTTAAGTTCTATTATAAAACTGTAATTATCGGGCACCTGGGTGGCTCAGTGGGTTAAGCCGCTGCCTTCGGCTCAGGTCATGATCTCAGGGTCCTGGGATCGAGTCCTGCATCAGGCTCTCTGCTCAGCAGGGAGCCTGCTTCCCTCTCTCTCTCTCTGCCTGCCTCTCCATCTACTTGTGATTTCTCTCTGTCAAATATAAATAAATAAAATATTTAAAAAAAAAACTGTAATTATCAAGACAGTATGGTACCGGCACAAAAACAGACATATAGATCAATGGAACAGAATAAAGAGCCCAGAAATAGACCCTCAACTCTGTGGTCAACTAATCTTTGACACAGCAGGAAAGAATGTCCAAAGGAAAAAAAAAGTCTCTTCAACAAATGGTCTTGGGAAAATTGGACAGCCACATGCTGTCCAATGGTTTTGGAAAATGGACCATTTCCTTACACCACACACAAAAGTAGAATCAAAATGGATGAAAGACCTCAATGTGAGAAAGGAATCTATCAAAATATTTGAGAACACAGACAGCAACCTCTTCAACCTCAGTCGTAGCAACTTCCTAGAAATATCACCAAAGGCAAGGGAAGGAAGAGCAAAAATAAACTATTGGAATTTCATCAAGATCAAAAGCTTTTGCACAGCAAATGAAACACTTAACAAAACCAAAAGACAACTGATGGAATGGGAGAAAGATATTTGCAAACAACATATCAGATAAAGGGGAGCATCCAAAATCTATAAAGAACATATCAAACTCAACACTCAAAGAACAAATAATCCAATCAAGAAATAAGAAGAGGACATGAACAGACATATCTGCAAAGAAGACATCCAGATGGCCAAAAGACACATGAAAAAGTGCTCCACTCGGCATCAGGGAAATACAAATCACAACCACAATGAGACACCACCTCACACCAGTCAGAATGGCTAAAATTAACAAGTCAGGAAATGACAGATGCTGGCAAGGATGTTGAGAAAGGGGAACTCTCCTACACTGTTGGTGGGAATGCAAGCTGGTACAGCCATTCTGGAAAACAGAATGGAGGTTCCTCAAAAAGTTGAAAATAAAATTACCCTATGACCCAGCAATCGCACTACTAGGTATTTACCCTAAAGATACAAATGTAGTGATCCGAAGGGGCACGCGCACCCAAATGTTTATAGCGGCAATGCCCATAATAGCCAAACTATGGAAGGAGCCTAGATGTCCATCAACAGGTGGATGGATAAAGAAGATGTGGTATGTGTATACAATGGAATATTACGCAGCCATCAAAAGAAATGAAATCTTGCCATTTGCAATGACATGGATGGAACTAGAGGGTATTAAGCTTAGTGAAATAAGTCAATCACAGAAAGACAATTATCATATGATCTCCCTGATATGAGGAATCTGAGAGGCAAAGTGGGGGGTTTGAGGGGTACGGAAGGAAAAAATGAAACAAGATGGGATCAGGAGGGAGACAAACCATAAGTGACTCTTAATCTCACAAAACAAACTGAGGGTTGCCAGAGGGTAGGGGGATAGGGAAAGGGTGGTTGGGTTATGGACATTGGGGAGGGTATGTGCTATGGTGAGTGCTGTGAAGTGTGTAAGCCTGACAATTCACAGACTTGTACCTGGAGGGCTAATAATGCATTATATGTTAATAAAAAAAATCCAAAAACAGGAACATAAGATATTTATATATGGCAAGCAGGTTCATTCAGGGTTTGAGATCTAACTTAATTATTCCTTGGGAACATACAATTTGCTAAGCTTAAAAGCTGTTATGCTAATCTTTCTAAAACTATATTTTTAAACTAATTCCATCTCCCTTGGTAACTTCAGGTAGGAATGTTGTTTTGGTATTATTCTTTTCTCTTTACACTTGTGAAGGTGACGGTTTGCCTTTAGCAAACTTATATCCTTACTTGTCTTTCCAGACTGCTTAATGAGCATCACCTCTCACCTTTTGGCTTCTGTAGCTCAAATACTTTATTCTGAGAGTACTGTTTTTATGTAAAAAATAATACACTGTAATTATAGCTATAATTATAAAAACCATGACTATATAGTGAGTGAAAATAAGACTAAATGAGTGTTTCTAACAAAGATTATAAGAACATGTGATGTTAGTTTACTCAGTGGTAATTTCAACTTGTGCATATGAGATGTACTTTGGTAGTAAACTCTGTGATACCTTTTTTTTTAACAAAATACCAATTCAGAATATTAAATATTTCCTTTTTCCCAAAATAAATAATAATTACTAACCTGATGGACAAAAATTGATTATCACACCCTGATAATGACATTTAATAAAATTGAATCAATTATTTTAGTAAGTCAGTAAAGAAATGAAAGTAAAAAATTAATGAATTGTGGTCTGGAATGTCCATCTGGATATTTTTTTGCCTAAGGGTATTAGATTATATTAGCATATTTAAATTTAATCAAAACTGGATGTTTGAGATTGAGAACTTCAAAGGACCTTGATTTAAAAAAAAACTACAAAAAATAAAAATTGTAGCCAGTAGGCAACATTAATTGTGAATATTTCTCTTTACAATTTATCTGAGATCTAAGATCCTTAAAGTAGTATGAAGTAGTTTTAAAGCATTTTAAACATTTTAAAAGATCACCCAAAAACAGAAAAGTGCATGATTTGGATAGCCTCATATTTGAAACAGCAGTGCCACCTTCTGACAAGATATTTCAGTATAACCCTATGTATATTTCATCATTAATCTTAACCAATTCTCTTGACCTATACCACATAAAGATATGAGAAAAAATAAAGTACTTTGATTCCTTTAAGAGATTTAAAAATCACTCATTAAAGGAAAAAAGTCAACTTTTTTATTAAACTAACAATCATCAACACTTTTAAACACCCGCTATATTTAAAACATTTTGCTATGCTTTACAAAATTTTGTAAAGGAAGTAGTAATGGGTTCCAGCAAATCTATTAAATAGTGAAAAGTAGCATTTGTCAGAGTACCTCAAACATGAACAGCATCTTGGAGAAGAGGGAAAATTCTATTATCTCATAATCATCTGCTTAGAATGGAACAGATATTTTAATAGAAGCTAGTTGGAAAGGACTTTTCCTTTATTTTAACATTTTGTTTTGCTCTATATTTCTATTCCATTTTTCCAGTGGTAAAAGATGAAAACATTTTTTGAAATTTAAATTTCTATAAAAAATGAAAAGTACCCAATACAGTGGGATTGGGGCTGGTTATAATCATTTCAATTTGGATTTCCTCAAAATTTGTTTGTTTCTTTTTATTGGTTTTCACTTATACTAAAAACATATTTAGGGGCATCTGGATGGCACAGTGGGTTAAAGCCTCTGCCTTTGGCTCAGGTCATGATCCCAGGGTCCTAGGATTGAGAACTGCATCAGGCTCCTTATTCAGTGCACACACGTGTGTTTGTGTGCTGGAGGCCTAAACTAATGGACACTAAACATTTTTAATATTTTCCAATGTACTTTTTCTCCCAGCATGCAGTTGTTATATTTAAGAGATTTTTTAAAAATCTACAGAATAGTTAAATTATATAATATGACCTAAAGTGATCTGGAAACTAGTGAGGTTTTGTGCCTATGATTCAACCCAAATCAACAATTATATTGAATGTTTAGTAGACAATAAAAGGAATAACAAGTACATTTATCTTCCTGATGTGCAAGTTACTTTGACAAAATTATAGCCTATAACATGGGAAATTGCCCATTCCTCTGTCTTAAAATTCAACTTTATCACTCTCCCATCTGTGGGGGCCAGACTACACTCTTGGTTGGACTACAGAGTCCTAATTTTGCAATACTAAAGATAGAGGAAAATGCAGCAATACCAATGACAACTGTGTCTAGTTTTTTTCTTCATCCCAGTCACCAGTATTATATTTCAATCTTTTTCTACAATATCTAACTCGCTATTATGAGTTTGATAAAAAATTTATCTGTCGTTCTCTCTAAAGAATAAGACTTTATCCTCCCAATAATTTTTATAGCAAATAGGTATTTTTCAGACATTGAATTGCTTATGCTTCATGTCTTTTCATAATTTTAAACTAATCTAAGGGTCCTTTCCCCTCTAAAGACTGCTAAATATAAACCCCTTTCTAAATCCGCTGATACTTTAATACAAAAAATTAAAGAGAAGTGTGTTTTTCCTCTAGGCTAGATTAAGTGGAAATGAGAGAGATTAAAGAAGAAATTCCTCATTACATAGGTTGTGAGAAAATAGAATATTTTTCCCTGGAAATTTGTACATTGACGAGGCAATTTCCCTCTTGACAATAAAAGACATTTATAAACCAGAAGCAAGATTACAAAAAAAAAATTTAGGAAGAAAAGAAAAACAATATACAAACCAAGAAGACAAAGAATGAATTTAGAGGGTAAAAAATTGGGGCTGGTTATAATCATTTCAATTTGGATTTCCTCAAAATTTGTTTGTTTCTTTTTATTGGTTTTCACTTATACTAAAAACATATTTAGGGGCATCTGGATGGCACAGTGGGTTAAAGCCTCTGCCTTTGGCTCAGGTCATGATCGCAGGGTCCTAGGATTGAGAACTGCATCAGGCTCCTTATTCAGTTGGGGGCCTGCTTCCCCCACTCTCTCTCTGCCTGCCTCTCTGCCTACTTGTGATCTCTCTCTCCCTGTGTCAAATAAATAAATAAGTAAAATCTTTTAAAATACATATTTAATATCTAGAACTATATCAATATAAAAATCCAAATGTAAAAGAACAATGTATAAATTTTAAAACAAAGCTAATATTAAACTACAGCTTATTTTTAATATGATTTAAGGAAAAATCTGGAGAAGTATTTATTTAACAGTTCAAAATTAACAAAGACTTTAGATTTCTATTTCAAAATTCAGCCATGAGCAACCAGTTCTGTCACAAGTAATGCTGATACATATTTTTAAGATGAAAACCATACCAAATATAGCAACAGAAAAAAAAACTGGACAAAAACAATACAGCACTGTTTTCAGTTTCAAATGATATGATAGATTTACATTTTGAAACACATTAATCCATTCTTACTTAATAAAGCAAGTAGGCATCCACTGCTTAATCATTAGACTGAGAATAAGTTATGTCAATGTATGAATGTACAAGGCACTGATTTGATGTCTCTACCAGACATTCACCCAGATATTAGTTAAAACTGTGTAACTCCAGGTTGCATGCATTAATTAAAAAAAAATTAAAAGACACATTTCTATGTTTTCCATTTTCCTATTGTTCGTATTTATTAACTGCATACTAAATCACTTAAAATACAAATAGAGAAGGAAGAAATGACTTTCATTTCCACTGCCCTCCTTCACCTAAGCAGTAAATGGCTGAAAAGACGGTTCACTTTGTGTTCCTTGTGGTGACAGGATGCTCTTGTGGTTCCTAATGGTCTACAAAATGTTTCCTCTTGGCAGCTTTCATGTATCTGAGAGCAACCTCCAGTAAGTCTTCTCTTCACTGCAGGGTGGGATGGGGGTATGAAGGCATTTATCTGCAGCAACTGCATCAACATCTCAGAGAAACGAATCTCAGCTTTGGGAGAGGGGGCAAAGGAGAGAATGTTCCCTAAACTCTGAGTTTGTTCACAGTTGAAACTTTCCTTGGTCCTAGAGGTGGCAGCAGTCCTCTGAGTTTTTAACACATTACACTTACAGCTTACTTCTACCCCTTTCAGTAGTTAACCACTTGTTACTTGGTTAACTATTCTTTATATTAAATACATCTTACTGAAGTTCTGTGACTAAAACCTAAATGATACAAGTATAAAGCATAATAAAATCAATAAATGGTCATTGTTTGAGAGAAATTTAAAAGTTGGAAAATACAGGGACAGTGAAAGCATCAAAATTAAGTGGAATCATAGCAAGTTAGTAGTTTTGCTTTTGATTTTTCCTTTTCTGTGTCATCTTATATACACATATATTATGTAATACTATATTGTTTACATTATATCACATATATGTTTAAACATTTATTTCCTGATTATTATAAATTATCTTTTTCCAAATTCATTATACATTCTTTGAACGCATGATTTTAAATGACTGAATAATGGGTCATTATAAAGCTAGATTTTAATTTATTTACTCCATTTTCTCTTGTTCTGTGAAATTTAGTCTGCTTTCAATTCTCTTAGCCTTTAAAGTGATACTTTAAGAGATAAAATAAATATCTTTATTCATGGATAATTATTCTTTCTCCCCCACCCTTGCTCCTTCCTCCAGCCCCATGCATCTATCTGTCTCCCAATTTGGCCACAAATTTGTTAGCAATTAATATGCAATTTTATAGGATGGAATGAACTTTGATATCTATTTTAATAAGGAAAAATAGCAAATATATCTCTTAATTATACAACCTGTAATATTTAAAATCATATAAAATGTGGTGACTCCAGAATAAGAACTGACATTCCTCACTAGTACCTAACATGTCTCCCTGTAGTTAATGGAGTTGCTTGTTAGAGCTTTGCAATTTTTTTCATGGTATTTGAGCTTTGCCTTTGCTTTCATTTTATATCCAGTCTCCCCTAACGGTTTATCCCTGACATCCTGTAGTTATTCAGCGATGGGAAGCCAATATCTCTTTGTTCCACATCTACTGCAGCACTCCATTCAGATCCACCTTCCCAGACTCTTTGTTTCTCTTTAACTTTTTCAAGCTGTAATTTCTTCACCTGCAGAGTTAGGATCTAAAAAGATGACAGCCAACTATCTTCCTGATATAATGTTATATGATTCTAGATTCTGCCGTCCCATGCAATCAGTTTCTTACCAAAATTAAACACGGAGTCATCTAAAATTCAATAGATAATATTGAGAACTCTAATTGACCTCCCTGCCACTTAATAAAAAATATCAGGTTCTGAAATTAAAAAATAATCCTGAAAACTCAACTCTTTCGTTTTAATTATGTCTTATCTGTAATAAATAGTTGCTCCAATTTCTCCTTTTTTTTTTTTTTTTGTAGAGAAGGTTGTTTGAATATATCAAATGTTCAAATCTGTATTAGCTTCCTATATCTAGGCAAACCACTTCCTTCTATACTAACTTGTCCAAGTAATAGCAAAAAGTAATTTTGAAAGTCATATTTGTATAATTGGATATATTCATAGCACAGCTGCAAATCTCTTAAAGTTGTTATGAACCATGCAACACCACTTCTTTGTGACAATTTGTTGAGCATTTAAATGGAAATCAGAGAACCTAAGCTATCTATTTCAATTCAGCTAGCAATTCTACAAAGCTTAAAAATCTAAATGCCACAGTACTGTGGCATTTGTGAAAACACAAACTATCAAAAATTTATACAATTAAATTAAAATCTATAAAAATAACTTAGTTTTCAAACATTTACTAATCTCCTTGTAGACACACATTTCTTTTACAATATTATTTAAGCTCTATAATGCCCATATTATGCATATTGTCTTCGAATTACTCTTATGTTCTCAGTGAATTTAAGCTTTAGTTTAGGGTTTGGGGTTTTTTTTTTTTGTTTTTTAAAGTTAGCTCCATGTCCACTGTGGAGCCCAACATGGGGTTTGAACTCACAACTCTGAGATCAAGAGTCAGAGGAGATTATGCTGAGTGAAATAAGTCAAGCAGAGCAAGTCAATTATCATATGATTTCATTTATTTGCAGAACATAAGGAATAGCATGGAGGATAATAGGAGAAAGAAGGGAAAAATTAACAGGGGAAATTGGACAGGGAGACAAACCATGAGAGACTATGGACTCTGGGAAACAAACTGGGTTTTCGAAGGGAGGGGGATGGGACAATGGTTGAGCCTAAGGAGGGCGTGGATTTCATGGAGCACTGGGTGTTATATGCAAATAATGAATCATGGAACACTACATCAAAAACTAATGATATAATGTATATGACTAAAGTAACATTAAAAAAAAAAAAAAAAGAGTCGGCCACTTAACTGACTGTGCCACCCAGGGGCCCCTAAGCTACAAATTTCTAAACAGAAATTTGACGTTGTTTAACTTCCCCATATAAATCTTAGGAGGTTTCCAATTGCACCCTCTACTGCTACTGTTAAGGTCACCAGTAGCAAGATAACCATTTGTCTCTTCAACCTTTCTGCCCCTTATGTCTCTTATGACTTTTCTTCCTTATTTTCACCCTATGTTTTTAATATACTGATAAGCCCTAATTCTGACTCCAAAAGTCATTTCTTATATCCATTAAGTCTTTTTCCCAATCTTTCATTGTTTCCATTCCCATCTTTTCCACTCTCTTTTCTCCCTTCCCTTTTCCTCCTCTCTTTTTACTCTGTAAGTAAAACTTCACTTAAGGCCTCAACCACACATATATATTGGAAACTCCCAAATACATATTTATAGCAAAGATTTTTCTTGTAAAGCCTGCATCTACATGTCCAGCTGTCTATTGAACATCACTACTTGGAAACTCATGTGTTCAAAACTAAATTAATTATTATATTTATCCCATTTTATTCATCTCCCTTATCTTTTGTTCTTTATCCTTTATCATTTACCCTTTATTCTTTTCCCTTTACTCAATTCTTTATTGACCTCCACTTCTCCACTCATATTCACTATGCTTCCCATTATAGTGATGGCACCATCTATCTCCTAAACTAAATCAGAAATTTATAGATTATTTTTAAAGCATTCTTCTTCACCATCCACATTTCACTCCATTATCTTAATTCCATTTCATGAATACTTTTTTTTTACAGATTTTATTTATTTATTTGACAGACAGAGATTACAAGTGGACAGAGAGGCAGGCAGAGAGAGAGAGGAGGAAGCAGGCTCCCTGCTGAGCAGAGAGCCCGATGCGGGACTTGATCCCAGGACCCTGAGATCATGACCTGAGCCAAAGGCAGAGGCTTAACCCACTGAGCCACCCAGGCGCCCCTCATGAATACTTTTAAGATCATTTCCTTAATTTCTATCCTCATAGCACTGTCTATGTTCATATTCTCTGCATCTTTCACTAGCAACAACCGACTAGTTTCCCAACCACATTAAAATCATCATCTTCACTAATAATAATGCATTGCTTTCTTTTTCTTTACTTTTTTAATAAGAGTTCTTTGTTATTGGCCTTATCGAGTCATAGGTATAGTAAATAGAAAAGAAAATATAATAATCTCTGGAGCACTAACACTAATAAAATGGTCTTCTCCTTTTCCCACTCATGTGTTGCCAAATATTTGAGAGTGAATATTTACACTACCTGATCAGATGTCATGCAATTGGTGACAGAAATACAAATACTGGCTTCCCTGGAAACATGTCTGATTTGCAATGCTGGACTATGTCAATTTATATTTATCCTTCACTTGCCATGTTTTTAAGAATTCCACTCCTACATCATTTTGGTGGCATTTTCGCAAACATTCCTAGTTACTAGCTGCATTTACTCTCTCTTAGAATTTCAATGATCAACTATATTATAGCTACAAAATATGAATGGAATGAAATGGGTACTTAAAGCCATCAAATATGTTATGGACCACCTTTGAGCAAATCTCTAACCTGTTAAGAAAGCATGTGTTACATATATATTTTATGATTGTTTTTCCTTTTCTGTGAAAAATGACACTGAATTTTGATAGTGATAACATTGAAGTCTATAAACTGCTTCAGGAGATGGACATTTTTAACAATATTAATTCTTTCAATTCATGAACATGAGTTCTCTTTCTTTTTATTTGTGTCTTCCTCATTTCTTTCATCGATGTTCTGTAGTTTTCAGCATATAGGTCTTTCACCTGCTTGGCTTAATTTATTCCTAGGTATTTTATAGTTTTTCATACTATTGTAAATGGAATTGTTTCTAAATTTCTCTTTCAGATAGTTCACTGATAGTAAGTAAAAATGCAATAGGTTTCTGTACACTGATTTTGTATCCTGCAATTTTACTGAATTAGAGTATTATTAGTTCTAATAGTTTTTTTGGAGTCACTATGGGTTTTTTGGTTTTTTTGTTTGTTTGTTTGTTTGTTTTTTTGGAGTCACTGTGGAGCCACTATGGTTTTTTACAGTTCTACTTTGTGCTTTCTAATTTGGATGCCTTGTATTTCATTGTCATGCCTAACTGTCCTGGCTGGGACTTTCAGAGCTGTGCTGAAAAGAAGTGGCAAGAGCAGGCATCATCTTCTTGTTCCTGGTCTTAGAGGAAAAGCTCACAGTTTTCACCACTGAATATGATGTTAGCTGTTGGCTTGTCATATATGGCCCTTATTATGTTGGGGTACATTCTTTCTATATCCAATTTGTTGGTATGTGTTATCATGAAAGTATATTGAGTTTTGCCCAATGTGTTTTTTTTAATTTATTGAGATAATTTATTTTATTTTTTACTGTTTTTTTAATTTTTTATAAACATATAATGTATTATTAGCCCCAGGGGTACAGGTCTGTGAATCACCAGGTTTACACACTTCACAGCATTCACCATAGCACATACCCTCCCCAATGTCCATAACCCTACCACCCTCTCCCATTCCCCCTCCCCCCAGCAACCCTCAGTTTGTTTTATGAGATTAAGAGTCACTTATGGTTTGTCTCCCTCTCGATCCCTTCTTGTTTCACTTATTATTTTCCTACCCTCCAAACCCCCCACATTGCCTCTCCACTTCCTCATATCAGGGAGATCATATGATAGTTGTCTTTCTCCAACTGACTTATTTCGCTAAGCATAATACCTTCTAGTTCCATCCACATCCTCACAAATGACAGGATTTCATTTCTTTTGGTGGCTGCATAGTATTCCATTGTGTATATATACCACCTCTTCTTTATCCATTCATCTGTTGATGGACATCTAGGTTCCTTCCATAGTTTGGCTATTGTGGACATTGCCGCTATAAACATTCGGGTGCATGTGACCCTTCGGATCACTACGTTTGTATCTTTAGGGTAAATACCCAGTAGTGCGATTGCTGGGTCATAGGGTAGTTCTATTTTCAACATTTTGAGGAACCTCCATGCTGTTTTCCAGAGTGGTTGCACCATCTTGCATTCCCACCAAGAGTGTAGGAGGGTTCCCCTTTCTCCGCATCCTCGCCAGCATCTGTCATTTCCTGACTTGTTAATTTTAACCATTCTGACTGTTGTGAAGTGGTATCTCATTGTGGTTGTGATTTGTATTTCCCTGATGCCAAGTGATGTGGAGCATTTTTTCATGTGTCTGTTGGCCATCTGGATGTCCTCTTTGCAGAAATGTCTGTTCATGTCCTCTTCCTATTTCTTGGTTGGTTAATTTGTTCTTTGGGTGTTGAGTTTGCTAAGCTCTTTATAGAGTTTGGATACTAGCTGATAGGTCATTTGCAAATATCTTCTCCCATTCTGTCAGTTGTCTCTTGGTTGAGATAATTTATTTTTTACCTTCATCTTGTTAATGTAATGTGTCACATTTATTGATTTGCCATATTAAACCATCTTTGGGACCAGGTATAAATCACACTTGATCATAGCATATGACCCTTTTAATGGGCTATTATATTCTATTTGCTAAAATTTTTTTGAGGATTTTTGCAGCTATGTTCATCAGAGATAGTGGCCTATAATTTCTATATCTTGTATTGTCATTGTCTGGTTGTGATATAAGAGTAATGCTGGCCTCATAAAATGAGTCTGAAAGTGTTCCTTTCTCTTTGTTTTGTTTTATTTTGTTTTGTTTTTTGGAAGAATTTGAGAGGGATTTGTAGTCATTCTTTTAATGTTTAGTAGAACTCATCAGTGAAGTGACATGGTCCTGAGCTTAACTATGTTGGAAAAGTTTTAATTACTCATTGAATCTCCTTACCTACTATTGGTATGTTCAGATTTTCTATTTTTCATCACCCAGTGTTGATAGGTTGTATAGGTTAAGAAATTTTTTTCATTTCTTCTAGGTTTTTAAATTTTTTCTAATTTGTTGGCATATATTTGTTAATAGTAGTCTCTGAATATCCTTTGTAATTTGTGTCTTCTCTTTCATTTCTGTTTTTATTTGGCTGATTATTATCTCTTATTTTTTCCTTACTCTAGCTAAAAATTTGTCAGTTTTTTCTTTAAAAAAAAAAAGCTCATATTTATTGATTTTTTTTTTTCCTACTATGTTTCTGGTCTCATTTCATTTATTTTTGCTCTGCTTTTGTTATTTTATCCCTTCTTACTTTGGACTTAGTTTGTTTCTCTTTTTTAGTTCCATAAGGAACTAGAAAGTGAGATGGTTAACTTGAGATATTTCCTTTTCCTTAATATAAGCATTTATTGCTAATCTTTCTCCCTTGGAATTGCTTTTGCTACATCCTATAAGTTTTGGTATTCTATGGGTCCATTTTCATTTGTTTCAAGGTATTTTTTTTTAAGATTTTATTTATTTATTTGACAGGCAGAGATCACAAGTACGTGGAGAAGCAGGCAGAGAGAGAGGAGGAAGCAGGCTCTCTGCTGAGTAGAGAGCCCGATGCGGGGCTCGATCCCAGGACCCTGGGATCATGACCTGAGCTGAAGGCAGAGGCTTTAACCCACTGAGCCACCCAGGTGCCCCCAAGATATTTTTTATATCCTGTTGTTTTCTTCTTTGACCCATTGGTATGGTGTGAAACCACAAAGACCTTGTATAGCCAAACCAAACTTGAGAAAGACAAAGCTAGAGGCATCACGCTTTCTGATTTCAAACTATATTACAAAGCTAGAGTAATCAACAGTGTGGTACTGGTGTAAAAACAGGCATAGAAGACAGTGAAATCGAGTACAGAGCTCAGGCATGCCTGAGTAGCTCAATCAGTTGAGCTTCCAACTCTTGGTTTGGCTCAGGTCATGGTCTCAGGGTCTTGAGACTGAGCCCTTGAGACTCAGCCCCATAACGGGCTCAGTGATCAGCAGGTAGTCTACTTGGGATTCTCTTTCTCTCTCTGCCCTTTCCTCACTCATTCATGTTCTCTCTCTCTCTCTCTCTCTCTATCTCTCTCTCAAATAAATCAATCAATCTTAAAAAAAAAATACAAATCCCAGAAGTAAACCCGCACATATATGGTCAACTAATCTTTGGCAAGAGTGCAAGAATATACAATGGGAAAATGATAGTCTCTTTAATAGATAGTACTTGGAGAAATATATCGACATGCAAAAGAATGAAACTGGATCCTTATCATACAATTAAAAAAATAATTATAAATTAATTAAAGACTTAAATGTAGAACCTGAAACCATAAAGCTCCTAAAAGAAATCATAAGGAAAAAGCTTCACAACATTGGTCTTGGCAATGTTTTCCTGGATACGACACCAAAAACACAAGTTAAAAAAACAAAAACAAACAAAATTACATCAAATTAAACAACATCTACATAGCAAAGAAAATAGGTAAACTATAGAATGGGAGAGAATATTTGCAAACCATATGTTTATCCAAAATATATAAGGAACTCTTACAATACAATGGCAGAAACAAAACAAAAGACAAACAGCCTAATTAAAAAATGGGCAAAGGAACTGAATAGACATCTTTCTAAAAGGGGCATATAAATGGCCAACAGACATATGAAAAAGTGCTAAACAATACTAATCATCAGGGAAATGCAAATCAAAACCATAATATGGTATTACCTCACATCTGTTAGGGTGTCCATTATCAAAAAGAGATAACAAATGTTGGATATGATATGAAGAAAAGCAAACAATTGTACATTGTTGTTGGAAATATAAGTTGGCATAGCCATTATGGAGAACATTATGGAGGTTCCTCAAAAAATTATAAATTGAACTACTATATGATTCAGCAATTCCACTCCTGAGTATATATCCCAAAGAAACAAGGTGATAAATGTGTTAAGTAACTTAATTGTGGTAATTATTCCATTTTTAAAGACAACTCAAGTCTTTTATTTTGTTCCATGTGTCCAAAACTTTGTTACTCCTGGCTTAGTTTAAGATTGGTGATTTAGGGGCACCTGGGTGGCTCAGTGGGTTAAGCCGCTGCCTTCGGCTCAGGTCATGATCTCGCATCCCGAAATCGAGTCCTGCATTGGGCTCTCTGCTCCGCGGGGAGCCTGCTTCCTCCTCTCTCTCTCTCTACCTGCCTCTCTGCCTACTTGTGATCTCTCTCTGTCAAATAAATAAATAAAATCTTAAAAAAAAAAAGATTGGTGATTTACTTGGCATTTGCAATGATGTGGATGGAAATAAAGTGTATTATGCTAAGCAAAATAAGTCAGTCAAAGGCAAATATCATATGATTTCACTCATATGTGGAATTTAAGAAACAAAACAGATGAACGTAGTGGAAGGAATAAAAAATGGAGAGAAAGAGAGGCAAGTCATAAGAGACAATTAACTATAGAGAACAAACAGAAGGTTGATGGATGGAGGTGGATGGGGATGGGCTCAATGGGTGATGAGTGTTAAGGAGGGCACTTGTTATGATGGGCACTAGGTATTATATGTAAGTGATGAATCACTGAATTTTACACCTGAAGCCAATTTTAAATAATACGTTAACTAACTAGAATTTAAATAAAAATTTGAAAAAGAAAAAAAAAGAATTTTAATTCAATTCCAAGCCTTAGTTCACATAATCCTGGATGAGTCCCCAAAATGTGGTCCAGATGTCATAGGTCTTGCCTGCTCCTTGAAAGCTAGATAAGACTTGATAAAACTCCAAATCCATCTTACCTTGGAAATCCAAAGCCATCAAGATTTCTGTTAAAGGATGGTAGGAGGGAATGAGTTAATGTACTCACTGTCATCTCACAGTGTTTTACTGGCTTTTTTAACTCTCTTCCCTCTTCAGTCCCTAATTTTATTACCTTTCCTAGAAAAAAAAAATCCCCTCCTCTCTAGTACAGAATAGAAAACCATAATTACTCTTGAGGTCTTGTCTCAGAATCTCAATCTGCTGGTGGATTTTCAAGATATCTTCTTTTAAGAGGCACATTTTACCTATGAGACAACTCACATACCAGATACTAAAACAATACATTTCACCTTCTCCTATCTGTCTTTTTATTTAAATTCTGTAATTTGGGAAGTTATTTCTTGGCTGCAAACTTGGCCATAGAAAGGAGGCCCTATCAAGTATTATAAATATCATTTTGTCCAACATCCTGAGACCTATAGAGGAAAATGTCTTTCCCAAGATTTCACTATTAATCAAAGTCATAATGCATCTTGAGCCTTTGGATCCTCATTACAGAATTCTTTGTATTACTTCATACTGATATAATACTGTAATACCAATACTGATATTTCAAATAAATGCAATCATTATTTAGGCAACTCACTGAAAGAATTTTTTAATTTAATCAAATGCTAAAAATTCAAAATACTTAATAGGAAGATTTAAACATATTTTCCTTGATACTGATATTTAAATTGATAGTAACCACTCATGGACCAGATTTTTTTTTGTGAGTTTACATTTAAAAACTGACTGTGTATGCCTATGATTTAAATCATAGTTCAAATTATAGTTTCACATTCAAACTGTAGTTCAAATAGTGGGCCACATAGGTGATTCAGTCAGTTAAGCATACAACTCTTGATCTCAGCTTAGGTCTTGATCTCAGGGTCATGAGTTCAAGCCCCATATTGGGCTTCATGCTGTGACCGAAGCCTATTTAAAAAAAAAAAAAAAAGCCATCTTTTTTATATAATTGCTAAATCATATTTAGCAAGTATATAATTGCTAAATTAAATTCATCAGTGCTGTGAAGTCAATTTTTATTTACATTTTTAGTTCAATATGTAAATTCAATTTAAAGAAAGGATGTTTAAGTGGAAAGAATCCATTGAAGTAACTAAATTAAATTGATATCTACTCAATTTATATAATTACATTATTTATTTATTCTTTCTAGTCAAGATAAGAACGTTTTGTTATAATAATAAGTATAATTTCTTGCACATTCATTGAAGCAGGCACTTTGTCCTATATATTATCCCATTTCTGTAACTTCTCTGTAAATTAGTATTACTTAGAATAATTAACTAAGAACACTAGGGTACAGAAAGGTTACATAAATTCCTCTAGCCACACAACAAAGCAGCAGGTATTAAATTCAAACCCAAATCTCTCCCACCCACAAGGCACACTTCTACTAATGTGAAAATTTATTATTTGTAATTATCAATATCCTTGTACTATTCATATCTATTTGCATGAAGGTCATTTTTCAGAAGTTGCACGTTAGTATCTAGTGAAGAACTACATTTTCTTTCAATTACTCATCAATTCAGTCAACATATATTTAATTAAAGCCTATTTTGTGAAGCACCTGGGTGGTTTAGTTGGTTAAGCATCTGCCTTCGGGCTACCCCAGTCCTGGCACCAAACCCTGCGTGGGCTCCCTGTGCAAGGGAGAGTCTGCTTATCCCTTTGTCCCTCCACCCACTTGTGCTTGCTCTTTCTCTCTCAAATAAATAAAATCCTTAGGAAAAAAAAAAAAAACAAAGCCTATTTTGTATCAGATATCATGTTAGGTGCTAAAGATTTAGTAAAGCTTTGGACGTAAATAGGTATTTGCATAACTATAAAGATTTGTCCTCCTAATAATATTTTGTGAGCTTTTCTCAAATTACATATATTTATTAAAATAGTTAACTATAAATACTTAATGCAATAATAAACTTTGAAAATCTTTTACTAAGCTGAGATATTTTTTTCCTCTTATAAGCCTTGCCAGTTCCTCATTTAAATTTTTTCCTTCAAAACCTCTAAAATAATGAGAATGCAGTTTTGCCTGACCCATACATGGACCCAGTCTCCCAATTAGCTTTTTTGACTGTCCCTAACATATTGGCTCATACTTGCACAGTATTCGTCTTTAGGCAATAAAATATAGGATGGGGTGACAGGAAGACTCTACCTAATTGGCAATATGTCAACATTTTTCTGGGTGACATGTAATGATGGACTTGGCAGCAGTAAGAGCATGGGGATAACTGACCTGACAGCATGTAAAGCACTCACGTGTCACAGATGATTTACCTACACGAACAGCCAATATTCCCAGCATAAATCTTTTTTTTCCCAAAAATAAAGCAACTATTTTTTAAAGTTTTGAACTCCTGTATTAAAATACATATTTGACTTCAATCATCTATCAAGCTAAATAACAGGTACAAATCTGTTCCAAAATCTAACAGAACTTCAACTAATTTGGTGGAAGATTGAAGGTCAAGAGCAGCAGAAGCCCTTTTAGATCTACTTTAATTTGTGCCTAAACGCAGATTTCAGAGAAAACCTCGATTTTGAGAATTGTTTAGGACCCTCACAAGGGCCTCAATATTAGCTTTTTCACCTACTTCCATATCAAAGACAAAATGATATGAGGTATTGAAAGACCCCTCCCCTAGAAGATAGATAGGATAACTAACCGCTTGTTTCCTTTTCTGTGAACCGCTGGCTTTTAGGCGTAAATTAGGTTATTAATTGCTCTTTTGCCCTTCTGTAACTGCTTGGCTTATAGAAATAATAGAAGACGCCATGATGGCATTCCTACCTTCCCCCTTCTTGTTCCCCCTCCCTGCCTCTCTCCTCCCGCACGCGGGCCCTCAGAACCAATCAGCTTGTTCCCCCTTCCCGCCTCTCTCTTCCCGCGCGTGGGTCCTTAGAGCCAATCAGCAAACTCCACGTATGCCTTTTTCAAAAGTTCTAACTGTCAACCAATCAGTTGCGCCCCACCCAAAACTTGTTTGTAACTGTCTATAAAAACCCGGCACCACCCCAGCCGGGTGTGCTCAGCTAGCAGGAGCTGCTGACCACCCGCAGGCGCCTGCGTAACAATAAAGAACCTCTTGCTGATTGCATCCAGTGGCAGTGTTGGATTCTTGGGTAAGGGGATCCGCGGGTCTTTCAGTATATTATCT
Source organism: Mustela putorius furo (assembly GCF_011764305.1). Lineage (NCBI taxonomy): Eukaryota > Metazoa > Chordata > Mammalia > Carnivora > Mustelidae > Mustela > Mustela putorius. The sequence goes on along the minus strand of NW_025422005.1, from coordinate 88,009,002 downwards.
AAGACATGTGAGAAAAAGAGAATACAAAATCCTTACAGGGATAATTCTAATAAACTTCCAAATATGGATGTCACCATTTTATGGTATATATAGAAAAAGAGCTGTTGTCTCATATCTACCCCTGGATGGTCCACCATACAAATAGTCATCCTTACTGCCTCAAACTCCTTTGGAGGCCACTGTTCATGTCCCTGTTTATCTTTTCAGCATTCCTTTGAAAAATATTGCCCCTTACACTCAAATGGCAGAAGTAGGGACTGGCCACACTTGTCTTTTAAGGCCCTGAGACTTTATCCTCTCCTGTATAATTCAACCGTTACTGAAAATTGGGAGAAACCAGAGTAAATATAGGAAAGGAGGAATTCAAGACTAAGTTTTATTTTCCCCATAGTTCAAAGAAAAGGTACAAAACCAAATAAACACAATACAGAGTTTCTTCCCAGACATGGCTTATTCTTAAAGACCAAGCCATTCAAGAAGCTGACTCTTCACTAGGAAGAGGTATTTCTTTTCAGTATCATATTACAGATCTGTAACAATCATTAGTAAAATCCAATGCTGCCTACCATGTTGATCATGCTGTAAAAATGTGTGTTTTTCCAAATCCCCATTATGCAGTGCAGCACAGATCCCTAGAATTTTCCAAAGTCTGTTTAATACTCTGAGGAGACTACAACAGGACTGCCTAGGTTTTAACCTAAGATTAATCATACAATAGGCAATTAGTCTATGCTTGAGGCTTTGGAAAAGGTGAAATGGGAAAAAATATACATATAGCTTGGAAAATTTTATATTTGTATTTTTAAAAAGAAAAACATTTAAATATAATACAAAATTCAGAACTCTGTTAGAGTTCTTTGCATTTATATGCACTTCAGTATTTTGTTTGTTTGTTTGTTTCTAAAAAATTATTATCACAAGGGTGCCTGGGAGGCTCAGTTGATTAAGTCCCTGCCTTCAGCTCAGAGTCCTGGTCTCAGGGTCCTGGGACTGATCCCCACCACAAGCTCCCTGCTCAGTGGGGCATCTGCTTCTCTTTCTGCCCTCCTTCTCACTGCTTCTGTGCTCTCTCACTCTCTAATAAATAAAATCTTTTTAAAAATTACTATTGCAGTGGGGATATGGACATTGGGGAGGGTATGTGCTATGATGAGTGCTGTGAAATGTGTAAACCTGGTGATTCACAGACCTGTACCCCTGGGGATAAAAATACATTATATTTTTTTTTTTGAAATTTAAAAATTAATTTAAAAAAAGAAAGAAATACTATCGCAAAGGAATGTGGATTTCAAAATGGTTTTAGTAGTTAATGACTCTAAAAGTTTGAATCTAATAATGGCTTTAGCACTCTAATTCAGGTGACCTTTAATATGTAGTAATAAATGTGAAGTGAAAATAAGGATTCTTCTATTTTTCTAGGGTATTCCTATTATGAAAATGTCTGTATTCTCTCTCTCTCTCTCACTTTGTTGTGGATATTATGCATTGACTTCCAAATTTAGAAGACTATAATTTAGCACTATAATACATCCCTCACATATGCACATTTTCTGTTTCCTATTGTTCCAATTTGTTTTTATTAGTTAGGTCCAAATTTACTGTTTTCAATATTATGTCTATATAAATATTTTTTTTTATTCTCACATGTCTTTTTTATTTTTATGTCTATATAAATATTTTTTTTTAATTTTTATTTTATAATTTTTACTTTTCCAGGTTAATTTTTTAATTTATTTTTACTTGCTTGACAGTCTTCAAGCATCTACTAAAGGGGCACCTGGGAGGCTCAGTCAACTAAGCATCTGGATTCAGCTCATGTCATGATCTCAGGGTCCTGGGTTCAGGTCCCATGTCAGGCCCACCTCTCACAGGGAGTCCTTTTCTTCCTCTCCTTCTGACCTTCCCCCTTACCCCATGATTTAGTCTCTCTCAAATAAATAAATAAGATCTTTAAAGCAAAACAAAATTTAAAAACACAGATTTCTATTAAAGTCTTCTCATACTTCTAATAGTTCCCTATATAATGCTTTTTAATCAAATTATTCACCTGGCCAAAACTGTCAGATAATGTATCAAGTTTATTCTTCTAAAAACACCTTTCTCACAACTCTCACTACTGTCCTGATCCAGTACTTACTGGTTTACCCCTAGCTTGCTGGAATCCTACTGCCTGGGGACTTTCTGCCATTATATTGAATATTCTGTTAGTCTCTTTTTTGTGTTTAATTCTATTTCAGAAAACTCATTTTCCTCCTTTTGATTTTACCACTTCATTTTGGCAGGGGGAAAAAAAAAGAGGTACAAGGGAATTAGAATATTTTAGGTTTTCACATGTGATAAATATCTACTCTCCTCCACAAATCATGACTGATAATTTGTCTGGCTACAAAATTCTAAGTTAGAAATTATTCTTGGGGCACCTGGGTGTCTCAGTGAGTTAAGCCTCTGCCTTCAGCTCAGGTCATGATCTCAGGGTCTTGGGATCGAGCCCCACATTGGGCTCTTTGCTCAGCAGGGAGCCTGTTTCTCGCTCTCTCTGCCTGCCTCTCTAGTTGTGATATCTCTCCCTGCCAAATAAACAAATAAAATTTTTAGAAAAAGAAATTATTCTCCTCAGGATTTTAAAGATAATGTTCTACTATGTTTAAATTTCCAGTGTTGCTGTTAATAAGTTTTCTAATAATACCTAACATTAATTTAGCACTCCTAAATTCTAAATTCTATTCCAAGTTCCACACTAGCCTACTCATTCCTTATAACAAACTTATAAAAAGTAGTATCCTTAATGAGAGATAAGAAAATTGAAATCCAAAGAAATTAAGTTTGTCTCCCTTTTTCCCTTTAATTTTCTGAAGTATTACAATATGCATTTCTTTTTAACATTTCAATTTTTAATCTATATGCTCATATGCTTGAGCTCACAATTGTCTTTTATATGTTTTTCCTATAGTCTCTTCAGAAATCACTATATTTAAATGATGAAATTCCTGAAATAGTCTTCTAATTTTCTCTTTATTTTATTTTCTATCTTTTATTTTTTTCCTCTGTTTCCTAAGATATTTCCTTAGTTTTACATTCCAACTTTCTATTGTTTTTTTTTTAATTTTAGTTAGCACATTTTTAATTTCAGAATATTTAATTTTCTGAAAAGTTAATTTTCTTACTCATATGTATAAATATATTTCCATTGCCTTTTTGTGTTATCTTAAAACATTATAGAATTTTCCCGATAGTGTTAATTTCCATTTTTGTTAATGTATCCTTACATTCCTTGTGGTTTTATTGTTATTATAAATTGTGTTTTTAAATTACTTTTTCCAAATTTTTGGTGTTTTTAAGGAATTGATTCTGTACTGCTGTCTTTTGTTTATCTTCCTTTCCACCTTTTATAATTACTTAACATGGGTCATGGGTCACATGACCCATGTCGTTAATATTTTATTATTATTTTATTATTAACAACTTTTATTATGAGTAGGTCTCAATCTAGCTAAAGTTTTGCATGTGTGTGTTTGAGTTGAGGTGGCCAGGTGAGCTGGGACAACATCATTTTCTGTACATTGTCTCAAGACACTTTTTTCACCAACTTTTCTGTGTCAGTTTTGTTTATTTGTTTGTTTGTTTTCTTCATAGTACTTTTGCCTGTTTCTAAATATGCTTTTGGAATGAACGGAAAATCTGTATGGCTCATTATAAAACTTTTTATGTTACAGGTTTCCTTTGTAGTAGTAGTCCATTTTGTTCCCTCAAGTCAAACATGGAACTGTATTATCAAATCAGAGATCTTATTTCAGCATCAATCTTACTAATAATTTCAAAGTTATAGTCAGTAAGAAGTTTAGACAAAACAGAGAAATGCCTAAGATATCAAAAACAGCTCCTTAGGCCCCATCCTCTAGCACTGTATATGATTATCTGGCTCAGAATAATAGATCAGGTCTCTAAATAAAGATCATAGAGTCACCTCACACACAGAAGCTTTTAAGATATAAAATATCTCCATTTTAAATCTGAGCATTGTATAATTTATAAGACATCACCATGCCTCATAGATTATAGGTTCCTGTTACTATAGGTAACCCTTACCCTGGACACTCCACAAAGGGCATTTGAAAGATAAGGTTTCTTCCTCCCGCCAAGTATCAGTCGAACCTTTCCCCAGAAATATAGCTGACAAAGGGGTTCTAACTCATCTACTTTCTGCCATCTACCAGGGCATCTGACAGATTTTAGGTAACTGCTTTCATTACTTCTAGATAGCTCTAAATGGACTTGATACAATTTTCAGGCTGATCATCAAACATATTTCTTGCTACTACTTACAACTCTAATTAACTTCTTCTGGAAAAGATAGGTTTTCTTTGTGGCTTTTCCATTCTCACACTATGGAATAGGATTTGTGTATCATTTCAATCCCCCCATTATATTCTAGTAACTCACTATTGAAAGAAAGAAATCTTTGATTAGACCTTTAAAGAAAGAGACCACCATATTTCTAAGAGGTTTATCCCATGTACAAAATTTGGTGGTACTACTTCCTCTATAGATTATACCAAATTCCACTTGTTTGGTATTTCTGTGTTGGTTTTTATTATTTATTATTTGGTCTGGAAATCCCACAATTTTATTGGAGACGAAGGAAATTTCTTTCCTATGGTTTTTGTTCTTGTTATTTTCTATGTTCACCAAGCAGGGGGGTTGGAGTGGAAATAACTTTGTAATCATCAAACATAAGAAAATGGAAATATTGTTTTAAAGGTCTTCTATTGTTGTAACTAAAAGTTCTATGATTAGAAGAAGTTTCCAAAAACAAGATTTGCTTGAAAGTCATGTGTTTGACTTTTTTTGTAAATCAGTTTTTAAAACTTTATAATTATGAAAAACCCTATCAATTTAACTTTGAAATTATGCAAAAAGAAACTTTTGGAAAGTAAATGCTTAAATTTTAAAATAAATTTTGGATATTACCTTAAATAATTGGCATACAAATATAAGGGTAAATAAAGACAAATAGAACTAAAGTTTAGATTTCTTTTCAACTATTCTAAATCAGTATTTACAGAGGGAAATTTTATCTGCACCAAAAAGGAATTAATTCATTTCAAAGATATGTAAAATATTATATTTTACTATATTCTTCTTTATTCCTATTTTTGAATTAACGTTCTTAGATATTATTGGGTTACAGAAGGGTAAGATGCAAAATTCTCTGATCTGTGGGGAACTACTAGCCAGATTTCAGTAAATGACAGGCTCTTCAGTGTACCTTGTCTATCTTTTTACCTCTCATACCTAGCATTTTATCTTGTTGGTGTTAGTCTCTCTTCCAGTATGTGTGCATTGTACTGTTGTCAAAAATGTGCTAGAAATATTTAAACAATATCCTTTTATTATTCTCATTCTAATAATCATTATATGTCAATTATAATGTTGGTACTTTCTATCTCATTAGTCTCTATGGACTTTAAATGTTATTTGCAATGAGTTAAAAGAAAACAAACTATTCTTTCTAGGAAGGGAAATAGAAAATCTTCAGCAAAATAACACTTGTCAAATAAAGAGAGAGAGAGAGAGAGAAAGAGGATTAAATTAAATTATAGAGGATTGACATTAATAGAATACAAGTATCTAAGATAGAACTGTGAAGAATTCCTAAAGTAACACCCAATTCTTATAAACTGTACCACTAGGAAACAGAGGTTCCATTTTACATCTCATTGCATCTGAAAAAGCAATCTTCTTTAGCAGAATCCCAACATCCCTTTACAATTTCAATATGACATTTTATTCTGAGGTTAATAGATATTAATAATACATACAACCACAGAATATCAGCGGCAACAAAACACTAAATACAGAGAAGGCAATTCTGTGGCTTCTATTCCATTAGGACACTATCACAGGGCCCAAATATGACCAGATGTAAGATCTTTACACTTTAACTCACTCAATCCACTATTGCACTATAGAGCATCTGAGCAAGCCCCTCAGTGACAGCGTTTTAATGTTACATCTTTCCTGACATAGTTTGGTCTCTCACAGAATCTCATAGGAACAAAAATTTGAAACTGTAAGTGTACTATCAAAAACAGGGTAATTGCAAAAAGAATCGGGGTTTAAATAAAATAGGTCATTAAATGCTAATAATTATCACAGCACTGAGTTAAAGTATATTTCAAAATATAAGCTTTGCCATATTTTTTTTTAATTTTTTATTTTTTATAAACATATATTTTTATCCCCAGGGGTACAGGTCTGTGAATCACCAGGTTTACACACTTCACAGCACTCACCAAAGCACATACCCTCCCCAATGTCCATAATCCCACCCCCTTCTCCCAAACCCCCTCCCCCCGGCAACCCTCGGTTTGTTTTGTGAGATTAAGAGTCACTTATGGTTTGTCTCCCTCCCAATCCCATCTTGTTTCATTTATTCTTCTTCTACCCACTTAAGCCTCCATGTTGCATCACCACTTCTTCATATCAGGGAGATCATATGATAGTTGTCTTTCTCTGCTTGACTTATTTCGCTAAGCATGATACGCTCTAGTTCCATCCATGTTGTTGCAAATGGCAAGATTTCATTTCTTTTGATGGCTGCATAGTATTCCATTGTGTATATATACCACATCTTCTTGATCCATTCATCTGTTGATGGACATCTAGGTTCTTTCCATAGTTTGGCTATTGTGGACATTGCTGCTATAAACATTCGGGTGCATGTGTCCCTTTGGATCACTACATTTGTATCTTTAGGGTAAATACCCAATAGTGCAATTGCTGGGTCATAGGGCAGTTCTATTTTCAACATTTTGAGGAACCTCCATGCTGTTTTCCAGAGTGGCTGCACCAGCTTAGCTTTGCCATATTTAAATGTTATAAAACCTATATTGGTAACCTAATAAATACATTAAAGTAACTAAGTAAAACAATTAGTCAGTTCCCAGTAGAACTATTGATATGTTGTGCTCCAGGGTAGGTGGCTTGGAGCAGAGTTAGGTGTTAACGTGGACCCAAAATAACCATCCCAGATAGTCAAAAAAGGAAGCAATGAGTAAGTCTGATGATCAAAATAATTCTCTTAGGGTACCTGGTGTACTCAGCCAGTTAAGCCTCTGCCTTCAGCTCAGGTTATGTCCCACAGTCCCGGGATCCAGCCCTGGATCAGGCTCCCTGTCCAAGGTGGAGTCTGGTTCTTCCTCTGTCCCTCGCCCAGTTCGTCCACACGCTCTCTCTCACACACAGCAAATAAATAAGTAAGTGAATTAATTAATTCTAATAGTGCTCTAATTTCTATCAAAGAATGATGGATCCATTGAGAATTCTGAAGGGTTCCTGCTTGCCTATGCCTACAATGTATACTCTATTCTATCTTAGTGTTAAACTTCTGTGATCTTAACCCGCATTGATCTATTTGCTTGTTATTCTGAGAATAGGATGGGATAATGAAGCTAATTTAGCCTATAAGTTTAATGCCTATAAGAACCCATTAACCCAATATAACCAATCTGAAATGTTTTCTTTTTTTGTGGTGGATTCTTAACATGACCAGAAGCTGTAATAATGATAGAATTCCACCAATGAAGAAGACTGCAAAGGACAAGTCCTCTCTCTTTCCCAAAATATCAAGAAAATTTGAGGAGAGAACTCATAGAAAGCAAAGCAAAACTGGGGCACCTGGATGGTTCAGTTGGTTAAGCATCCGACTTTTGGTTTCACTCAGGTCATGACCTCAGGGTCATGAGATCGAGTCCTATGTCTGGCTCCATGCTGGGTATGGAAAAACGATTTTCTCTCTCCTTCTCCTTCTGCCCCTATCCCTCTCTCTCTGAAAATAAAATATCAAGAAATAGAAAAGCAAAACCTGATCAAAAGGTTAAAGGAAAGGAATAATTCTGAGTACCATAAAAAAAAATTTTTTTTGACAAGTACCCATAGATTAATTGGTAAGTTCTAGAGAAGGAAACTATGCATATAAATTGATAATATTTGTGATATATTTTAATTAAAAGACAACACTGATTTAAGACTTATATGTTCATCATTATTGGGAAAAAGGAATTCAAAACAAGACTTTGGCACATCAAGAGTTCCCAACCATCAGTACATACATGAGCTCTCTTAGTAGTTTTGGCATAGAAGTGTGGCTTCAGTACACCATGACCTTTTTACAAGGAGACAGCATCATCAGGGAAGGGACTGGCAATCTATATTGATCAAAAGGCAATTTCACGTGGTAGCTTAACCAGTATTGAGGAAACCAAAAAAATTTCAGGTACTACATGGTTTAGAAGAATATGTTCAGCCATGAGATATGGCATCAAGTCTTGCAGACAGAGAATTTAAGAGACTTGGAAGGAAAGCAGTCAATACACAGTAATAGATGTAGTTAGAATCTAAGATATACAATGAAATACATAAAATTTGGGACACATTTTCAGAGATCTGGGACTAATATGAATGCTTAACTGAGGAAATAAAAATGTTGGTTAAAAAGCTTAATCTCACAAAACAAACTGAGGGTTGCCGGGGGGAGGGGGTTTGGGAGAAGGGGGTGGGATTATGGACATTGGGGAGGGTATGTGATTTGGTGAGTGCTGTGAAGTGTGTAAACCTGGTGATTCACAGACCTGTACCCCTGGGGATAAAAATATATGTTTATAAAAATAAAAAAAATAAAAATAAAAAAAAAAAATAAAAAGCCATTTTATTCAGTAAGTCTACACGTTTAAGACAAAATAAGAAATGAATTAGGAGTATAGTGAAAAACTAAGATCATAAGAAAGTAGATGATTCATGAAAGATGCAGGGACACGTGTGTCCTGTATCAGTCAAGGTGATATGACACAGGAGTCCAGAGAGAAGGGAGGATTTTGGAGACCCGAAAGAACCAAAAATAGCAGTAAGTATTAGTATGAATGGAGTGGGTTTCAAGTGACTGACTGACTCAAGCACAATGAAAATTTGTTAGTTTTATAGCTGGGAAATACAGGGATACAGACAGCTTCAGACTGGAATTAGCATCTCAGAAAAACCTCAAAACACTTTCTCTCTCTATCTCCTGGCTCTGCCTTACTATATCTTGGGTATATTCAGTCAAGCTTCTCCCATGCAGTGTCAAAGCTGTTCAAACATAGTGTCAAACTTACTTCGTAACAGATTGGCAAACTCAGAAAAAAAAAAGAAGGAGCTCTTTCCCAACAGTTTAAGCCAAAGACCAAAGGGTGACTTAATTGATTTGGCTTGACTTTTAAGCCTATCCTGGAACCCAAACATTGTGAAAAGGGAATGGGATGTTGTGATAATAATCAGCATAGATCACATTCCTTCCCCTGAAGATGAGAAATGAGCTCAACTGTGCCTTCACAGCTTGGGTGAAACATGGTCTCTAGGTGGTTTATTAACAGGAGGTGATATATTGTTACCAATAAAGGAAGAAATGATCCTTGACAGCAATAAACAATAAATATTCATCACATGCACATGTTGAAAACTTCTGGTTCAGGTGAACCTAAAAGATACTATCACTAAAGTTATCGCTAACCAAAATAATTATAAAAGGGAACTATAAAATCTTAGAATTATGGTAGTGGAAAGTGTGCACATGCATGTAATGCTGTCTAATGTATTGCCAATTATGAATTTGGAATCATATTTGTCCTGAAATGTCCATGATAAAATCTGAGTTTTGTTTTTTGTTTTTTGTTTTTGTTTGTTTTCCTTTTATATTTTTCATTTAGGTTGTTATTCCAAACTCTTTAGTTGTCAGTGTTAGAGAAATATATACCCATGTTTTTTGCTGTATGCCTTTGGAATATACAGAGTATTTTCCCACTCAATCAATTGATACTGGGCTTGTCCATGTGTCTTCTTTTAACCAGTGGAATTTTTACGTATTGAGGCAAGCAAATTCTTAAATGTCCTTTCAGCATCTTAGTTCCTTGTATTTCTTCCTTGTAGTATGAAAAGAACATACCTGGAGTAGTCACTGATTGAAGAAAATGAACAGACTTGACTTTACCCCACAGCCTGGAGTCAATCCCAGTTACCTTCAGCATGAACCAGTCTCCCCAAATAACCTGCAGACAAGAAAAATAAACATTTGTTGTTTTAAGTTACTGAGATCTTGAAATCATTGATTGTGCAGCATTATTGCAGCAGAAAACTAAACATTAAACTTTTTACCCTACTTGTGAGTTATAATGTACTTATCTTCAATATAGCATATTGTGTAAAAATGGTGCTGTTAAAAATAGGAAGAAAATTTTGACATGTAACATTGTTTTACAATTTAACACAATTTAACTCTTACACTGCTCAAAAATTTTTCCATATAAGTAAAATGTTAAAAATATTTTAAAAAGGCATTTTGCAGATTTTTTCCCATACTTCAGTTTAAAAACAATGTATCATGCTCCTTGCTGTCAAGCTCTTCTGAATAGGGAAGGAGAAGATGGGGGAAAGTTTTCCAGTTCCTCAGCCCATCCCACTACAACCTTAGAGAAATCTCATTGCTGGTTTTTATACAGTGAAATTCCACATAAAGTTTCAGTTTTTAAGGAGGGAGAGGAGAGAGGAGATTTTTCTGCTATATTAACATATAAGTTTGTAATCTATTCACCACACAGTCATCTTATCTAGAAAAATACAAATTTTCTCCCTATTCCTAAAAGTAGTTTGTTTATATACACATATATATAGTAATTAAATCCAACTATAAATGGTTAAAAATCATAAATAATTACACTAAATTGTGCCTCCTAGGGGAAATACTCCTTTGTCCCACAGCCTAAATAATCATGTTATGAAATGCAAGTGTTTTTCTTATCACTCTTTTAATCATCCCCTTACCAGAATATGTATCAGCTTAAAAATTGTCTATTTTAATTCTTTTTTTTTTTTCCCTTGGAAGGATACCCTTGAGGGAGGACATGAAACATTCTTTGTCATTTGCATTCTTAAGGGTCTATACCTATAGAATACACATGATACTAATAAGTAAAAAATTTAAAAAAATATTTTCGTGCCACTTTTCAGCTTATGTGTAGGTAGAAATGATTGACAGATTTTGACATTCAGAACATTTGTTAACCTTAATTGGAAAAGTAAATAGTAGGTAGTGACTGACACTTAGAGGTTGGAAGACTATCCAGAGCCTTCTTACATATTTTCACCATTATGATGTCAATAATTACTATCACTGAAGCCACACCTTTAAATTAAGACATTATCTCCAGATTTTTAAATAATTATTAAAATTTAATTCAGTTAAAATTTTTAATTTATTTAATAAAAACTATATTAAAGGATTAACATCAACTAAATCTTTGAAACAATGAAGACAGATAAATTCAGTTTTCTTTGAAGACTCATTTCCTCTTCTGTTTGGATAGCTTACCATCAAGCTGACACCACAGGTCTGAATAAACTCAATGGGAGAAAAGGTATTACCAGAAGCTGGACTCCAGAAGCCACATTTTTAACAGAGTCACTTATTTACTGTTCTCTCTCCATATTTATGTCACATTGTTAGGATTTGGGAAATGGGGAATTTTTACTGGAGTATTTTCAGTGGTCACCCACTCCAGGTGTGCTAGTCAAAACATAGCTCCCAGTGGGACAACAAATTGTCTATAATATGTGTTTGTAACACTCCTCAGTAAACCTTCTTTTATTTTTACTATAATGGAGTTAGAATGTTTCTTGAAGGACAAACACGTTACCTTTGACATGAGTTAACAAAAAAGGAAAAAGTTTTGGGACGCCTGGGTGGCTCAGTTGGCTAAGCAGCTGCCTTCCGCTCAGGTCATGATCCCAGCGTTCTGGGATCGAGTCCCACATCGGGCTCCTTGCTCAGCAGGGAGCCTGCTTCTCCCTCTGCCTCTGTCTGCCATTCTGTCTGCCTGTGCTCGCTCTCTCCCCTCCCCCCTCTGATAAATAAATAAAATCTTAAAAAAAAAAAAGGGAAAAAGTTTAATGAAAGGATTTTGGAGAGTAAAATCGCATAACTGCAGGATGCTCTTCTTGCTCCATAAAAATAGGAGGGTTCCAAAAAGGAAAATAAGACCAAAGACAATCATGGGGTATGCAAAGGAATTCCAAAGCAAATTTACTACTCTAGAAAGCTCTGAAATTCTATTGAAATGTCACTAGTAAAGAATAATGAAAGAATAGAGAAAGAAACTACAATTCAGAAGTTATTTTTTTCATATTCTTTTTCTTCTCCTTCCTTCTTTTCTCCTTTTAAATTGTTGATTTTAACATAAAACACTTATTACCTTTCTAAAATACAAAAAAAAAAATGAAGATGATTTTTCCCTACTCATTATATGTTTTCTTAAGGAATAGCTACAGTCACAGAACACTCTGGCTTCACTGTGTTATTCCACTCACTAGAGGAAGAGGGCAACATCTTGATGTTGGGAAAGAAATACTGGGCACATGTAACTTAGCTCCTTCTTCTCGTTCCCTTGGGATTGATTCAGATATTCTGCTGATAAAGATATTCTGCTTTTTTGTTTTTTTGGTTTTTTTCTAGAGATGTTTTGCTAGAGCTGTTGAGTGGGAATGTCTAACTAAGTCTTAGGTTCACCATTAGAAATGCCACTTGCCCATATTGGAAAGCATTTAAGTCTGCATACAGTACCTCTAAAATATTTCCGTATAGTATCTCTAAAATTAAACCTCTGTAAAATAACACTGCATTTTGCTGATACATTCACTTCCTCAGAAAAATTTCTACTGAGCTATTAGTTCTTTTTTTCTACCCTATTTAAGCTGCTTTTATTAAATGCATATACATTTCTTCATTGGTTTGTAACCTTTGAATAAAAAGAAGTCAATATACCAAATGTTTTTCCTCTCAAATGAAAATTATAGGTTAATTCTCACTGAAGTGGAATTTTACAGGGTATAATTCCATATTTTAATTTTAAAACATATTAATCCTCATATATCATAGGGAAGCATTTTATATATGAACTTTCTACTACAAAGCCAGGAGTATTACAAAAATCATTAGTTCCAGATTGAGAGGCTTTGTTTGGTTTATAGTATTCTTGAGGTGCCAATTGATTGATAGTTAAATCAAGGGATCATTAAATTATTTCTGTCCCCAATGATGTTAAAATAGTAAGCAGGAAGCAGGTTGTCATTCAAAATCAATTATTTCAGCATAAGACAATAGAAGCCTGGAGTGAGGACTGTCAAATACAGGTTCATGCAAATCTGAAACAATAAAAGGACCAGCAGACCTATGAACTAGTGGACTGCAGAATTCAGTTTCATTTAAACTACATAGCTGGAAGATGGTGAGATGAGGGAAGAAAACCATAAAGGTAATATACACTAAAACTTAATAAACTAATTGTGTATTAATATAATGAGTGATAGTTTCTAGAATTTCATTATCTTGTATAGACAGTGATATCCTTTATATTCAGAAATGTCATTGCTAGTATCAATATATCAAACCTAATAGGAAAGTCTTGACAGAAAAACATATTCTGTTTTTAGTCTTACTCTACCTTTCCAACCTATGTTCCATTAGTATCCTAAAAGTCCTTCTCTCCAGAACTAATCAAGTAATCTATTCCCTGCCATGAAGTCTCATTCCTTTGTGTTTCTGTCATTTCCTTTTTCTTCTTGGAATATCCCTGACTCTTTTCTCTTCCTTATAAATTTTTCTTAGCCATATCAAGACCTTCCTTTTCCATAAATCTGTCTCAGACCATTTCAGCACATGCATTATCTCCTTCATTTGAAATCAAACAACCTATTATCCATACTTTGTTTTGCATAACTTTAAATATTTTCCTCTAATTTCATTAATGTATCATGTAGTTATATTTTGTTTTCCAAACTATACTTTGTATTTAAATACGGATAACATATTTCAAAGTACTAAGAGTGCTGTATATTTAATATGTTGGATTGGTTGATGTGCATTTTTATCATAATATACAGATTTGTTTAATCTTTACTTATAGCTCTTATAGGACATTTAAGATTGTAATATACAAAGCTGAGGCTGAAGTCTCTGATAGAGGAATTTCTACAGATCTTGTATCAGACCTAGAACTGAATTAGAAACACTATACAGAGACAAGATGGCAGAGAAGTAGGAGAAGGCGCTGTTTCAACCTGTCCCCTAAAGTGAGCTGATTACCTACCAAAGAACTCTGATCATCCATGAAATCAGACTGAGATTAGAATTATACACGTCTGGATCTCTATGGGGGCAGAAGATGCCAGTGACAAGTAAAGCAGAGTGGGAACATTAGACTGACATAAGAAGATAAACAAAAGGGAGGGAGAACCACCAGAAGTGACCCATTGGAAAGTAATACCCCAATATGAGAGTGCCCTGTGATAGGGGACCAGCATTAACTTGGAGTCTGGTTGAAAGAACTCAAAAAGAGCAAAAGATTGTAAGGGGAAATTGGTGGTATTGGGTGGTTAGGGACAGGAACTTAAGCCCACAGACCCAGGATGGCCACCAACATCAGGGAACCAGAGAGCACAGCAAAGAAGCGAGGTCTTGGTCCCTGAGCCACCGGGACACCTGAGAGCATCTGGGTAGTGGTGCCCGTGAGAGTGAGGGAGTCTGCTGTGGACATCAGCTGGCAGATCCACAGCCTTTGGCACTCTGCACACACACTGCACGACCGGGGTCTGAGTTGTGTCCTACACCCTCCCCTGAGAGAGGTCTGTGCAGGTGCCAGCCAGCACTCTCTAGGACCTGGAGACTCTGAGTACTCTCAGCCCAGGCCAGAGTGAAAATCTCAGTGCACTATCTCTGCCTGGGACCTCTCTGGTGGTCTGGAGCTGCCCATACAGCCATAGCTAGTGTTTCTCATGCTTTTGGGTACAAGCAAGAGTTCCTCTGACCCCAGAGACCATGAGTGGGGATGTGCTCTGCCAGCATCAGGGGGGAATTTATGTGCTCTGGAGCACCCAGAGGGGAACAGACTGAGTCTTCTTTCTGAGATGGAGGTCTGGGTGCAGTTTGCTTTCATCTAAACTTCCAAAGAACTGCCAAAAGCCGCCATGGGGACAAAAAACAAGCTAACAAACAAAACCTCCAGAGAACAAAAGCCTGAAAAACCAGTTTCCTCAGAACCCAGCCCCTTGATGGGGGCAAGAGGACTCAACTCTAGCAAGACTCCCTGAAAAACCTTGTGGCAGGCCCCTCTCCCAGAAAGCCAGCAAAAAAAAAAAAAAAACAAAAACAAACAAACAAACAAAAAACCTAAAGGACAACCACCATTACTTCATAGATACAACTTTTATTTTGAATTCATTCCTGCTATTCTGGTTCTTTTCATTTTTTTTTAATATAACTTTTTTACCTATTTACTATCACAATGAAATGTTCATACATCAAATTCCATAATAACCTTTTAACCTGAACTTTTTTGATACATATAGCTGTGTTTTTCTTTTTCATTTATTTTTTTTTATTTTTAAGATTTTATTTATTTATTTTACAGAGAGAGATCACAAGTAGACAGACAGGCAGGCAGCGAGAGAGAGGGAGGGAAGCAGGCTCCCCACTGAGCAGAGAGCCCGACGCGGGACTCGATCCCAGGACCCTGGGACCATGATCTGAGACGAAGGCAGCAGCTTAACCCACTGAGCCACCCAGGCGCCCTTCTTTTTCATTTCTATTTTTTTAATTTTTTTTCATTTAACTTTTTTAAATATCCATATAGAGATAAGTTTCAAGATAATCCCCTTTTCCCTGTCAATGCTACCTCTATAGGTAAACAGTTTTAATACCCCTTTATCTCAGGAAAGTTCAGTCCTTTAACAAGATATCAAGATACATCCAGGAAGAATCAAAATAACCTTCCTCACCCACACTGAGAATTTATAACCACCTTCCCATCTTTTTCTTCTGTCAGTGTTTCTGTGTATTTGTTTTTGTTCTGGTAGTATATAAATCTTATACTTGGGGTTCATTTTGATGGGTGCTTTTTAAAATTTATTTAGTTATTTTTTCTCTTCCATCTACATTTGTCAGTCCTTCTGCTTGTCTGTTTTTGTTTGTATACTTCATAAATCTTACCTTTGTGGCCCATTTGGGCTGGGCCTTCTCTTTTATTTTATCTTTATTTTTTCCCCTATCGCTCTCTCTTTTTTTTTTCTTTTTTCTTTCTTTTTGGTGGGGACTCTCAATTGCTCAGAAGTGTTCCAGAGTGCACTTTGCCTGCAAAGTTGATACGTTCAGCTATACCTCCATTCAGCCATCTCTCATCAAAATGACTAGGAGGAGAAATGTCCAACAGAAGAAAAATTCAGAGACTGGGCCCTCTCCATCAGAGCTATTGGATGTGGACAAGACAGTATGTCGGAAAGGGAATTCGGCTAACAATTATCCACGCAATAACTAGGTTGGAGAAAGCCTTTGATTATAAAATGGAGTTGATTAGGGAAGAAGTGGAAGCCACCAGGCATAGTGTTAACAATACTCTCAATGAGTTCCAATCTAATCTAAATTCTCTAAAAGCTAGGGTAACCAAGCAGAAGATAGAATTAATGACCTGAAGGACAAAGAGATAGAGAAAAGGGATCAGGAGGAAGCCTGGAACAAACAGCTTAGAAGGCCTGAAAAAAGAATTAGGGAAATAAGTGATGCCATGAAACATTCCATCAGAATTATTGGAATCCCTGAGGAGGAGAAGAAAGAAAGAAGAATAGAAGATATAATTGAACAAATTCTCCATGAAAACTTTCCCAATCTGGCAAATGGAACCAGCATTCATGTGGTAGAGGCAGAAAGGTTTCCCCCCCCCAATATCATAGAATCTAGAAGGACCTCAAGACACCTTATTGTGAAAATGATGAATCATAATTTTAAACAGGAGCTCCTGAAAGCAGGTAGGAGGAAGAAATCCCTTACCTACAGAGGAAAGCCCAAAAGAATAATGTCAGACCTGTCCACAGAAACCTTACAAGCCAGAAAGGGCTGGAAAGATATATTCAGGGCACTAAATGAGAAGAACATACAGCCAAAAATACTTTATCCAGCAAGACTGACATTCAAAATGGATGGAGAGATAAAGAGCTTCCAAGACCGGCAGGGTTTAAAAGAGTATGTGACCACCAAGCCAACACTGCAAGAAATATTAAGGGGAGAGGGGGGTTCTATAAAAGAGGGAATAAAAAAACCCCATGGAATATCATTGAACAGAAATGTATGGAGACAATCTATAGAAACAAAGATTTCACAGGTAACACAATGTCAATAAAAACGTATCTCTCAATAATCACTCTCAACATGAATGCCCTAAATGTGCCCATAAAATGACACAGGGTTGAAGATTGGATAAAACGACAGGACCTATCCATGTTTTGTCTACAAGAGACCCATTTTGAACCTAAGGATACACCCACACTGAAAGTGAAGGGATGGAGAAGCATTTTTCATGCCAATGGGCCTCAAAAAAAGGCTGGGGTAGCGATTCTCGTATCAGACAAATTAGATTTTAAACTAAAGACTAGTCAGAGATACAGAAGGACACTACATCATTCTTAAAGGGACTATCCACCAAGATGATCTAACAGTTGTAAATATCTATGCCCCCAATATGGGAGCAGCCAATTACATAAGAAAACTGTTAATCAAGATAAAGAGTCATATTGATATGAATACACTAATCATTGGAGATCTTAACATGCCTCTCTCAGAAATAGACAGATCACTGAAGCATAAAATCAATAAAGAAACAAGAGCATTGAATGATACATTGGATGGACCTCATACAGAACATTCCACCCTAAAATAAAAGAATACTCGTTCTTCTCGAGTACACATGGAAACTTCTCCAGAATAGACCACATACTGGGTCACAAATCAGGGCTCAACCAATACCAAGAGATGGTATATTCTCAGATCACAATGCTTTGAAACTGAAGGTCTACCACAAGGAAAAGTATGGAAGGAATTCAAACACTTGGAAGCTAAAGACCACCTTGCTTAAGAATATTTGGATCAACCAGGAAATCAAAGAAGAACTTAAACAATTCATAGAAACCGATGAGAATGAAGACACTTGGGTCCAAAACCTATGGGATACAGCAAAGGTGGACCTAAGGGGGGAATACATAGTCATGAAAGCATCCCTCAAAAAAATTGAAAAGTCCAGAATACACCAGCTCTCTCTACACCTTAAAGACCTGGAAAATCAACAACAAATTCAGCGAACTCCACACACAATAAGGGAAATAATCAAGATTAGAGCAGAAATCAATGAGATAGAAACTAGAGATACAGTAGAACACATCAAAAATTATTGATTTTTCAAAAGAATCAATAAGATCGATAAACAATTGGCCAAACTAATCCAAAAGAAAAGAGAGAAGGCCCAAATTAATAAAATTATGAACGAAAAGGGACAGATCACAACTAACACCAAGGAAATAGAAACAATCATCAAAAATTATTATCAACAGTTATGTGCCAATAAGTTAAGCAATCTAGATGAAATGGATTCACTCCTGAAAAACTGTAAACTTCCTAAATTGAACCAGGAAGAAATTGACAACCTAAATAGACCAATATCTAGTAATGAGATTGAGGCAGTTATCAAAAACTTCCCAAAAAACAAAAGCCCAGTACCTGATGGATTCCCTGAGGAATTCTACCAAACTTTCAAAGAAGAAATAACACCTATTCTCCTGAATCTGTTTCAAAAATTGAATCAGAAAGAAAACATCCAGAATCTTTTTATGAAGCCAGCATTACCCTGATCTCCAAACCAGAGAAAGACCCCACCCAAAAGGAGAATTTCATACAGATATCCCTGATAAATATGGATGCTAAGATTCTCAACAAGATCCTAGCTAATAGGATCCAAAAGCACATTAAAAAGATGATCCACTATGACCAGGTTGGATTCATCCCTGGGTTTCAACATCACAAATCAATCAATGTGACAGAACAAATCAATAAGAGAAGAGAGAAGAATCGCATGGTCCTCTAAGTTGATGCAGAAAAAGCATTTGACAAAATCCAGCATCCGTTCCTGATTAAAATGTTTCAAAGTATAGGGATAGAGGGAACATTCCTATTTATGAAAACATAGATTTTTTTCTATGTTTTTTCTATTTTTTCTATGCTTTTTCTATATTTTTCATAGATAGGAACATTCCTATCTATGAAAACCCCACATAAATATCATCCTCAATGGGAGAAAGCTCACGCCTTCCCGTCGAGATCAGGAACATGACAAGGATGCCCACTCTAACCAGTCTTGTTCAACATAGTATTAGAAGTCCTAGCAACAACAATCAGACAACAAAGAGAAATAAAAGGTATTCAAATCAGCAATGAAGAAGTCAAACTCTCTCTCTTTTCAGATGACATAATACTTTATATGCAGAACCCAGAAGACTCTACCCCCAAACTACTAGAACTCATATAGCAATTCAGTAATGTGGCAGGTTACAAAGTCAATGCACAGAAATCAGTTGTTTTCTTATACACTAACAATGAAAATACAGGAATGGAAATTAGAGAATTGATTCCATTTACTATAGCACCAAGAACCATAAGATACCTGGGAATAAACCTATCCAAAGAAGTAAAGTATCTGTACTTGAGGAACTACAGAACACTCTTAAAGAAATCGAAGAAGACACAAAAAGATGGACGACCATTCCATGCTCATGGATTGGAAGAATAAACATTGTTTTTAGTATATGTGCTGCCGAAGCGAGCACAAGAATAAACATTGTTAAAATGTCTATACTGCCTAGAGCCATCCATACTTTGAATGCCGGTCTGATCAAAATTCCACCAGCTTTTTTCAAAGTACTAGAGCAAACAATCCTGAAATTTGTATGGAATCAGTAGATTCCCCAATTGCTAAGGAAGTGTTGAAAAAGAAAACAAAACTGGGGGAATCATGTTGCCTGATTTCAAGCTTTACTACAAAGCTGTGATCACCAAGCATGGTACTGGCATAAAAACAGACACATAGACCAGTGGAACAGAGTAGAGGGCCCAGATATGAACCCTCAGCTCTATGGCCAAATAATCTTCAACAATGCAGGAAAAAATATGCAGTGAAAACAGACAGTCTCTGCAATAAATGGTGCTGGGAAAATTGGACAGCTATATGTAGAAGAATGAAACTCAACCATTCTCTTACACCATACACAAAGATAAACTTGAAATGGATAAAAGACCTCAACGTGAAGCAGGAATCCATCAGAATCATAGAGGAGAACATAGGCAGTAGCCTCTTTGATATCAGCCACAGCAACATCTTTCAAGATATGTCTCCAAAGGCAAAGGAAACAAAAGCAAAAATGAATTTTTGGGACTTCATCAAGATCAAAATCTTCTGCACAGCAAAGGAAACAGTCAACAAAACAAAGAGGCAACCCACGGAATGGGAGAAGATATTCTCGAATGACAGTACAAACAAAAGGCTGATATCCAGGATCTATAAAGAACTGAAACTCAACACACATAAAACAGATAATCACGTCCAAAAATGGACAGAAGACATGAACAGGCACATCTCCAATGAAAACATACAAATAGCTAACAGAAACATGAAAAAATGTTTTCATCACTAGCCATCAAGGAGATTCAAATCAAAACCACATTGAGATACCACCTTACACCAGTTAGAATGGCCAAAATTAACAAGATAATGTGTGTTGGAGAGGATGTGGAGAAAGGGGAACCCTCTTACACTGTTGGGAATGCAAGTTGATACAGCCACTTTGGAAAACAATGTGGAGATTCCTTAAGAAATTAAAAATAGAGCTTCCCTGTGACCCTGCAATTACACTGCTGGTTATTTACCCTGAAGATACATATGGAGTGAAAAGAAGGGCCATCTATACCCCAATGTTCATAGCAGAAATGGCCACAGTCACCAAACTGTGGAAAGAACCAAGATGCCATTCAACAGGCAAATGGATAAGGAAGATGTGGTCCATATACACTATGGAGTATTATGCTTCCATCAGAAAGGATGAATACCCAACCCAACTTTTGTATCAACATGGACGGGACTGGAAGAGATTATGCTGAGTGAAATAAGTCAAGCAGAGAGAGTCAATTATCATATGGTTTCACTTATTTGTGGAGCATAAGAAATAACACAGGGGACATGGGGAGATGGAGAGGAGTACATCATTGATTTTTGATGTAGTGTTCCAAGATTCATTGTTTATGTATATCACCCAGTGCCTCATGCAATATGTACCCTCCTTTATGCCCATCACTGGACCAACCCATCTCCTACCCCCTCCCCTCTAAAACCCTCGGTTTGTTTCTCTGAGTCCACAGTGTCTCCTGGCTTGTCTCCCCATCCAATTTTCCCCCATTATTTTTTTATTGTTCCCTTCTTCTCTTAATGTCCTTCATGCTATTCCTTATGCTCCACAAATAAGTGAAACCATATGATAATTGGCTTTCTCTGCTTGACTTATTTCACTCGGCATAATCTCCTCCAGTCCCATCCATGTTGATGAAAAGTTGGGTATTCATCATTTCTGATGGCTGAGTAATATTCCATTGTATATATGGACCACATCTTCAGCCATTCATCTGCTGAAGGACATCTTGTCTCTTTTCACAGTTTGGCTACTGTGGACATTGCTGCTATGAACACTGGGGTGTACACGGACCTTCTTTTCACTACATCTGTATCTTTGGGCTAAATACCCAGTAGAGCAATTGCTGGTTCATAGGATAACTATTTTTATTTTTTTTTGAGGCACCTCCACACTGTTTTCCAAAGTAGCTGCACCAACTTGCATTCCCAGCAACAGTGTAAGAGTGTTCCCCTTTCTTACATCCTCTCCAATTGTTGTTTCTTGCCTTGTTAACTTTTGCTATTCTAACTGGTGTAATTTTTGGTGGTATCTCAATATGATTTTGACTTGAATTTCCCTGATGAGTAATGATGATGAACATTTTTTTCATGTGTCTGTTAGCCATTTGTACGTCTTCATTAGAGAAATGTCTGTTCATGTCTTCTGCCCATTTTTTTGACTTTATTATCTGTTTTTTGGGTGTTGAATTTGAGAAGGTCTTTATAGATCTTGGATATCAGCACTTTGTAGCGTTATTTGCAAATATTTTCTCCCATTCCATGGGTTGCATCTTTGTTTTGCTGACTGTTTCCTTTACTATGTAGAAGGTTTTTAATCTCGATGAAGTCCCAAAAATTCATTTTTGCTTTTGTTTTCCTTGTTTTTGGAGACGGGTCTTGAAAGAATTTGCTCTAGCCAATGTTAAAAATGTTACTGCCTATGTTCTCCTCTAGGATTTTGATGTCTTCATGTCTCAATTGAGATATTTTATTCACTTAGTGTTTATCTTTTGTATGGTATAAGAGAATGTTCCAGTTTCATTCTGTATATAGCCGTCCAATTTTCCCAGTACCATTTATTGAAGAGACTGTTCCCCAATCTTCCTCCCCGCTGCCACTGGATATTTTTTTTCTCTGCTTTGTCAAAGATTATTTGACCATAGAATTGAGGGTCCATATCTGAGCTCTCTTTTGTGTTCCAAAGGTCTTTGTGTCTGTTTTTGTGCCAGTAAAATGCTCTCTTGGTGATCACAGCTTTGTAATAAAGCTTGAAATCAGGCAACATGATGCCCCAGCTTTGTTTTTCTTTTTCAACATTCACTTGTTGATTCAGGGTCTTTTCTGGTTCCATACAAATTTCAGGATTGTTTATGCCAGCACTTTGAAAAATGATGATGGAATTTTGATTGGGAAGACATTAAAAGTATAGATTGCTCTAGGAAGCACAAACGTTTTTACAATGTTTATTCTTCCAATCCTTGAGCATGGGATGTTTTTCCATCTTTTTGTGTCTTCTTCAATTTCTTTCATCAGATCCTTTACCTTTTTGGTTAGGTTTATTCCAAAGTATCTTATGGTTTTTGGTGTTATAAATGGAATTGATTTTCTAATTTCCCTTTCTCCAGTTTCATTGTTTGTGTATAAGAAAGCAACTGATTTCTGTACATCGACCTTGTATCCTGCCACATTACTGAATTGCTGTATGAATTGCTATAGTAATTTTGGGGCAGAGCCTTTTAGGTTTTCCATATAAAGTATCATGTCATCTGAGAAGAGAGAATTTGACTTCTTCATAGCCAATTTGAATATATTTTACTTTTTTTTTTCTTTTTTGGTCTTATTGTTTTGTTAGGACTTCTAGTAGTATGTTGAACAATAGTGGCAAGAATGGGCATCCTTGTCATGTTCCTGATCTCAGTGGGAAGGCTCTCAGCTTTTTCCTTTGAGAATGATATTTGCTGTGGGTTTTTCATAGATGGATTTTATGAAATTGAGGAATTTTCCTCTATCCCTATGCTCTGAAGGGTTTTTATCAGGAAAGGATGCTGAATTTTGTCAAATGCTTTTTCTGCATCAATTGAGAGGGCCATGAGGTTCTTCTCTCTTCTCCTATTAATTTGTTTCTATCACATTGATAGATTTGTGATTGTTGAACTACACTTGCATCCCAAGGATAAATCCCACCTGGTCATGGTGGATAATCTTTTTAATGTACTGTTGTATCCTATTATCTAGGATCTCATTGAGAATCTTGGCATCCGTATTCATCAGGGATATTTGTCTGAAATTCTCCTTTTTGATGGGGTCTTTGCCTGGTTTTGAGATCAAGGTAATACTGTCCTCAGAGAAAGAGTCTGGAATTTTTCCTTCTGTTTCTACTTTTTGAAACAGTTTCAGGAGAATATTTATTATATCTTCTTTGAATGTTTCGTAAAATTCCCCAGGGAATCCATCAGGTCCTGGACTCTTGTTTTGGGGGGAGCCTTTTGATCACTACTTCAATCTTGTTATCAACTATTGGTCTATTCAGGTTGTCAATTTATTCCTGATTCAGTTTTGGAAGTTTGGAAGTTTAGAGGTTTCCAGGAATGCATCCATTTCTGTTGGATGTTGAATGCATCATGTATTCTACTATAGCTCTAGTTTCTATTTCATTGATCTCTGCTCTAATCTTGATTATTTATTTCCCTCCTTGTGTGGGGGGTTGGCTTAATTTGTTGTTGATTCTCTAGTTCTTTAAGGTGTAAAGAGAGCTGGTGTATTCTGGGTTTTTCAATTTCTTTTGAGAGAGGCTTGGATGGCTATGTATTTCCCCCTTAGGACGACCTTTGCTATATCCCATAGGTTTTGGACTGAAGTGTCTTCATTCTCGTTGGTTTCCATGAATTGTTTAAGTCCTTTGAATTCCTGGTTGATCCAAACATTCTTAAGCAAGGTGGTCTTTAGCTTCCAAGTGTTTGAATTCCTTCCATACTTTTTCTGCTGGATGAATTCCAATTTCAAAGCATTATGGTCTGAGAATATGCAGGGAATAATCTCCATCTTTAGGTATTGGTTGAGCCCTGTAATGTGACCCAGTATATGGTCTATTATGGAGAAGGTTCCATTCACACTTGAGAAGAATGAGTATTCTGTTGTTTTAGGGTGGAATGTTCTGTATATATCTATAAAGTCCTTCTCTTCCATCATGTCGTTCAATGCTCATTTCTTTTTTGATTTTCTGCTTGGATGAAAGTGGCATGTTAAGATCCCTTACTACTAATGTATTCATATCAATATGACTCTTTATCCTCATTAACAGTTGGCTTATGTATTTGGCTGCTCCCATATTGGGGGCATAAATATTTATAATTGTTAGATATTCTTGGTGGATAGTCCCTTTAAGAATGATGTAGTGTCATTCTGTATCTCTGACTACAGTCTTTAGTTTAAAATCTCATTTATTTGATAATGAGAATCGCTGCCCCAGCCTTCTTTTGAGACCCATTGGCATGAAAGATGTTTCTCCATCCCTTCACTTTCAGTGTGGGTGTATCCTTAGGTTCAAAATGAGTCTCTTGTAGACAACATATGGATGGGTCCTGTTGTTTTATCTAATCTGCAACCCTGTGTCATTTTATGGGCACATTTAGGGCATTCATGTTGAGAGTGATTATTGAGAGATATGTTTTTATTCACATTGTGTTACCTGTGAAATCTGTTTCTATAGATTGTCTCCATACATTTCTGTTCAATGATATTCCTTGGGTTTTTTTCCCTCTTTTATAGAACTCCCCCCTCCTTAGTATTTCTTGCAGTGTTGGCTTGGTGGTCACATACTCTTTTACACCCTGCCGGTCTTGGAAGCTCTTTATCTCTCCATCCATTTTGAATGTCAGTCTTGCTGTATGTTCTTCTCATTTAGTGCCCTGAATATATCTTTCCAGCCCTTTCTGGCTTGTCAGGTTTCTGTGGACAGGTCTGATGTTATGCTGGTGGACCTTCCTTTGTAAAGAAGGAAAAAGGAAGGAATCTCTTCCCCCTAGCTGCTCTCAGGAGCTCTTGTCTAAAATTATGATTCATCAATATCACAATCAAGTTTCTCAAGGTCTTTCTAGATTCATTGATCTTGAGGGAGTGATCTTTCTGCCTCTAGCACCCTAACACTGGCTGCATTCCCCAGATGGGAAAATTTTCATGGAGAATTTGTTCAACATATCTTCTAGTCTTCTTTCTTTCTCCTTCCCCTCAGGGATTCCAATAATTCTGACATTGGAAAGTTTCATGGCATCATTTATTTCCTAATTCTGTTTTCTTGGTTTCTAAGCTGTTTCTCCCATGCCTCCTCCTGATCCTTTTTCTCTATCAGTTTGTCCTCTAGATCACTAATTCTATCTTCTGCTTCAGTTATCCTAGCTGCTAGAGAATTTATATTAGATTGGCTCTTATTGATAGCATTTTTAACTTCTTCCTGGTCAGCTTTCTCTTCAGCCCTTAGAGATCTATGTCGTCACTAATGGTTTTCTCCAACCTAGCCATTGCCTGGGTAATTGTTACCCTGAATTCCATTTCCAACATACTGTTTATGTCTATATCCAATATTTCTGATGGAGAGGGCACAGTCTCTAAATTTTTCCTCTATTGAGTGTTCCTTCTCCCAGTCATTTTGGTGAGAGTTAATTGAGGGGATGTGTAGCTGAATATATCAACCATGATCCAGGGAAGTGCACCCTGGAATGCTTCTGAGCAATCAGAAGTCACCACTAAAAGGAAAGAAAAAAAAAAGAGAGAGAGAGAGATAGAGAAAGGGAGAGAGAAAAAAGAATTGAAGACCCAGCCAGAATGGACCCCAAAGGTAAGATTTATAAGCTATACAAACAAAAATGGACAAATAAAAAGACTGACAAAAGTAAATGTTAAGAAAAAAAAAAATTAAAGAACCCATCCAAAATGAACCTCAAGGATAAGATTTATATAATACCAGAACAAAAACAAATACGCAGAAACACTGACAGAAGGAAAAGATGGGAGGGTGGTTATAAATCCTTGATGTGGGGGAGGATGGTTATTTGTATCTTGATATCTTTGTTAAAGGACTCAACTTTCCAGTGACAAAGGGAGATTAAAACTGGTTTATATATAGGGGTAATATTGTTTAGGGACAGAGGATTACCTTGAAGCATATATCTATATGTATATTTAAAAAAATAGAAAAGAGGGACGCCTGGGTGGCTCAGTGGGTTAAGCCTCTGCCTTTGGCTCAGGTCATGATCTCAGGGTCCTGGGATCGAGTCCCACATCGGGTTCTCTGCTCAGCAGGGAGCCTGTTCCCTCTCTTTCTCTCTCTGCCTGCCTCTCTGCCTCCTTGTGATCGCTGCCTGTCAAATAAATAAATAAAATCTTTAAAAAAAAATAGAAAAGAAAAACACAGGCATATGTAAGAAAAAAGTTCAAGTTAAAAGGTTATTACAGAATATGTTGTATTGAAACTCTAGTTGTAATGGTAAGTAAGTTAAAAAAAAATTAAACAGAATAAGAATAGTGAGAATGAATTAAAAATAACAATTATAGCCATGAAATATACAGACATGTTTTAGGGTAATACTAGGAGCTTAATATTTTGTTTTCCCCTGATATTGGGGTTGTACAGTTTTATGGTGACACTGTAGTGGTTGTCCTCTCATTCTTTTGGCTGGCCTTCTAGGGAAGGGGCCTGCCATATTGTTTTTCAGTCAGTCTTGCTTGGGTTGAGTCCTCTTGCTCCCTATCAAGGGGCTGAGCTCTGTGGAAACCAATTTCTCAGGCTTTTGTTCTCTGGAGGTTTTTGTTCTTTGGCAGCTTTTTGCAGCTTGTTGGAGCTTTAGTGGAAAGCAAACTGTGCCCAAAGCCCCTGTCTCAGAGAGAAGCCTCTGTCTGCTCCTCTCTGGATGGTCCAGAACACACAGATTCTCCCTCTGCAAACTCCGCTGAATCATGCAACCTCCCACAGGCACTGAACATCCCCAGCCACTGTCTCAGGGGTTCCCCAAAGTGCCCGCTTGTCTCTGCACCTCTGTGCCACTAGAACTATGAGTGATATTGGTTCAGAGAGCCCACTTCTGGTGGTTGCCTTTGCCAGGACTGCTGTCTGGGGTCCAGACCTCATGGCTTCACAGGTCATTGTCTGCTGAGAGATCATGACCAGAGATAGTGTGCTGAGTTCTTTCAAGCCCGGGCTGAGAGTGTCCAGACTCTTGGCAGGTCCTAGAGACAGATGGCTAGCACCCTCATGAAACTCTCTCAGGCATGGGTGGGGAGCAAAATTCAGAGCCTGGTCACGCAGTGCACACAGAGCACAGAAGATTGTATCTCTAGAGAGTGCAGGCTGGCACCCACCTCAGACTCCCTCATGCAGGGGCGGGAGTGTTCCTAGCTGAGTGGTGGTGCAAGCCACACAACCTGGGGGGCTCTAGGACCAAGAACTGCAGGCTCTGCCACCATATTCTCTCTGGCATAGGTGGTTGCCAGCAGTGGCCGTCCTGGGTCCATGGCCTTAGGCCTGTTCTCATGACCTCCTGATTCTACCAGTTGCTCCTTAAGATCTTTTGCTCTTTTTGAGTGCTTTTAACCAGACTCCAAGTTAATGCTGGTCCCCAATCACAGGGCACTTTCATATTGGGGTATTACTTTCCAATAGGTTGATTCAGGTGGCCCCTCCACCTCATCTTCATCTTCCAATATCAGTTCAATCATTCTTACTTTGCTTTACCTCTCCACAGGTGTCTTCTGACTCCGTAGAGATCCAGAAGTGTATAAGACCATCTCAGGCTGATGTCATGGGTGTTCAGTGTTCTGGTAGATAATTAATTCACTTTAGGGGACAAGTTGAAACAGTGTCTCCTCCTTCTCCGCCATCTTGACAGTCCTCCTCTTTTAACGTTTTTTTTAACTATTATATCTTATCAACACCTTTTTTAAAAAACCTTTTTAAATGTTCATTGTTATAGTCACATTTTATCCCTTCATTGTATTTAACTTCATTTTTTGTATACATATAGGTTCTTTTTCTTCAAGATTTTGGGATGTATTTCTTCTAATAGATCAAAATACACCCTAAATCTAGCTCCAGCCTGAACACATTCTCTCTTTTTTTTCTTCTTCTTTTTCCAACCAACTTATCTTATCAATACCTTTTTTAGAATCTTTTTCATTCTCATCTTTAAAGTCATATTCCAGGGCGCCTGGGTGGGTCAGTGGGTTAAACCTCTGCCTTCAGCTTGGGTCATGGTCTCAGAGTCCTGGGATCAAGCCCCACAATGGGCTCTCTGCTTGGTGGGGAGCCTGCTTCCCCCCCTCTCTCTGCCTGCCTCTCTGTCTACTTGTGGTGTCTCTCTCTGCAAATAAATAAATAAAATCTTTAAAAAAAATAAAGTCATATTCCATCCCTTCATCACATTTACCCTTATTTTTGCATATACATATAAGTTTTTCTTTCTTTAAAATTTTGGGAGGTAGTTTCTTCTAAGACACCAGAATACACCCAAAATCAAGTGGGTGGCTCTGCTTTATTCACCAGTCTAATATATATATTTTATATATATAATATAAAAATAAAATATTTTTATCTTATATAAAATTTAATATAAATTATAAAAATTTTATATGAAATAAATTTTATATAAAATAAAAATATAAAAATAAAAAATAAAATATATATTTTTTATTTTTTATTTTAATTTT
The DNA here is from genome assembly GCF_011764305.1 of Mustela putorius furo. NCBI lineage: Eukaryota > Metazoa > Chordata > Mammalia > Carnivora > Mustelidae > Mustela > Mustela putorius. Next base: position 87,979,966 of record NW_025422005.1, on the reverse strand, counting down.
CCCCCTTTCTTCATCCCCCCAACCCCCGGTGGTTAGCATATATTTTTCTGAGGTCTTTGTCACCCTTTTAGTATTTTAGTATCTTAATCTCTCATTCATATATTCTTACCTGGATAAAATGACAAAGTGGAAAAACTTATGACAAAAAAAAAGGAACAAGAGGCAGTACCAACAGCCAGGGACCTAAGCAATATGGACATTGGAACTAGAATTCAGAATAATGATTACCAACATGCTAGCTGGGCTGCAAAATGGCATGGAAGATGGAGAATCCCTTTCTGGAGAAATAAAAGAACTAAAATCTAACCAAGTTAAAAATCAAAAAAGCTATTAATGATGTTTAATCAAAAATGGAGGCTCAGGGTGCCTGGGTGGCTCAGAGGGTTAAAAGCCTCTGCCTTCAGCTCAGGTCATGATCTCAGTGTACTGGGATCGAGCTCCTCATCAGGCTCTCTGCTCAGCAGGGAGCCTGCTTCTTCCCCTCTCTCTTTGCCTCCCTCTCTGCCTACTTGTGATCTGTCTGTTAAGTAAATAAATAGAATATTTTTTAAAAATAGAGGCTCTAGAAGTAAGTCAATCAGAGAAAGACAATCATCATATGATCATCTTGATATGAGGAATTTGAAAGGCAAAGTGGGCATTTGGGGGTAGGGAAGGAAAAAATGAAACAAGATGGGATCAGGAGGGAGACAAACCATAAGAGACTCTTAATCTCACAAATAAACTGAGTGTTGCTAGGGGAAGGGGTGTAAGGAGAAGGTAGTTGGGATATGGACCTTGGTGAAGGTATGTACTATGGTGAATGCTGTGAAGTTTGTAAGCCTGATGATTCACAGACCTGTACCCCTGGGGCTAATAATACATTATATGTTAATTTAAAAAAGAACTCAATCAGAAGAGGAAAGAATTAGAAAGAACTCAAATACATGGAGGCTAAAGAGAATCCTACTAAAGAATGAATGGGCCACCCAGGAAATTAAAGAAGAATTGACTAAAGTCATGGAAACAAATGAAAATGAAAACACAAATATTCAAAATCTGTAAGACACAGCAAAGGCAGTCCTGAGAGGAAAGTGTATAGCTATACAAGCCTTTCTCAAGAAACAAGAAAGGTGTCAAGTACATAGCCTAACCTTACATCTAAAGGACCTGGAGAAAGAATAGCAAAGAAAGCCTAGACCCAGCAGGAGAAGAGAAATCATAAAGATCAGAGCAGAAATCAGTGAAATAGAAACCAAAAGAACAGTGGAACAAATCAACAAAACTTGGAGCTGGTTCTTTGAAAGAATTAATAATACTGATAAACCCCTGGCAAGACTTATCAAAAAGACAAGAGAAAGACCCAAATAAATAAAATCATGAATGAAAGAAGAAAGATCGTAGCCAACACCAAAGAAATACAAACAATTATAAGAACATATTATGAGCAACTATATGCCTGCAAATTTGACAATCTGGAAGAAATGAATACATTCCTAGAGACATATTAACTACCACAACTGAACCAGGAAGAAATAGAAAACCTGAACACACTCATAACTCAGTAAGGGGATTGAAGCAGTCATCAAAAATCTTCCAACAAACAAGATCCCAGGGCCAGATGGCTTCCCAGGGGAATTTTACCAAGTACTTCAAGAATTAATACCTATTCTCCTGAAACTGTTCCAAAAAATTAGAAATGGGAGGGAAACTTCCAAACTCATTTTATGAGCCCAGCATTACCTTGATCCCAAACCAGACAAAGACCCCATCAAAAAAGAGAATTACAGACTAATATCCTTGATGAACACAGATGCAAAAATTCTCACCAAAATCCTAGCTAAAAGGATCCAGCAGTACATTAAAAGGATTATTCACCTCTACCAAGTGGGATTTGGGCTGCTAGTTTGGTTCAACATCCCCAAATCAATCATTATGATACAATAAAAGAAAGAACAAGAACCATATGATACTCTCAATGGAGGCTAAAAAAGTGCAGCATCCTTTCTTGATCAAAACTCTTCAAAGTGTAGGGATAGAGGGAACATACCTCAATATCATCAAAGCCATCTATGAAAAACCCACAGTGAATATCATTCTCAATAGAGAATAACTAAGAGCTTTTCTCCTAAGGTCAGGAACACAGCAAGGATGTCCAGTATCACCACTGCTATTCAACGTAGTACTAGAAGTCCTAGCCTCAGGATTCAGACAACAAAAAGAAATAAAAGGGATCCGAATCAGCAAAGAAGAAGTTAAACTCTCACTATTTGCAGATGATGTGATATTTTATGTGGAAAACCCAAAAGACCACACTCCAAATCTGCTAGAACTTGTACAGTAATTCAGTTAAGTGTCAGATATAAAATTAATGCACAGAAATCAGTTGCATTTCTATACACCAACAACAAGACAGAAGAAAGAGAAATTAAGGAGTCAATCCCATTTACAATTGCACCCCAAACCATAAGATACCTAGGAATAAAGGAATAAACCTAACCAAAGAGGCAAAGAATCTGTACCCAGAAACCTATAAAGTATTCATGAAAGAAGCTGAGGAAGACACAAATAAATGGAAAAGTTTCCCATGCTCCTGGATTGGAAAAACAAATATTATGAAAACGTCTATGCTACCTAAAGCAATCTGCACACTTAATGCAATCCCTATCAAAATACCATCTATTTTTTTTCAAAGAAATGGAACAAACAATCCTAAATTTCATATGGAACCAGAAAAGGCTCCAAATAGCCAAAGGAATGTTGAAAAAGAAAGCCAACGTTGGTGTCGTCGCAATTCTAGACTTCAAGCTTTATTACAAAGCCATAATTAAGACAGTATGGTATTGGCACAAAAACAGAGACATAGATCAGTGGAACAGAATAGAGTTCCCAGAAATAGACCCTCAACTCTATGGTCAACTAATCTTTGATAAAGGAGGAAAGAATATCCAATGGGAATATGACAGTCTCTTCAACAAATGGTGTTGCCATTAATAGTTTAATCCAGCCTGACCATTATCTTCATAACTGCTACCCTGAAGTCCATTTCTGATATTTTGTTTAGATCCATATCCATTAAATCTGCTAAAGAGGCCATTATGTCTGGGTTTTCTTTGTTGGGAATTCCTCCTCCTTGTCATTTTGTTGAGTTGTGGTTGAGGGGATGTGTAACTGAAAATATCAACCACTATCCAAGCAAGGTGCACCCTGGAAAGTTTCAGAGAAACTGGAAGTCACTGCCAAAAAGAAATAAAAAACAAACAAACAAAAAACCCAGCCAAAATGAGCCCCAAGATTAATATTTATAAAGTACAAAAACAAAAACAAACAAAAATACCAACAAAAGAAAAAGGAAAAAAAAAAAAAAGCTGCCAACTGGCCCCAAGAATAAGATTCATAATGTACAAAAACAAAAACCAACAAACAGAAAAACTGACAAAAGAAAAAGAAAAGAAAAACAGAAGATAAAAAAGGCTAGTAATAGAATGGTGGTTATAATCCCTCAGTGTGGGTGAGGAAGGGTACTTCAGTTCTTCCTGGGTGTATCTTGTTATCTTTGTTAAAGGACTTCACTTTTCAGAGAAACAGGGAAATTAAAACTGGTATGTGTGTGTGTATATATATATATACACACACATGTATATATAGAGAGAGAATAGGGAAAAAAGGACTACATTGAATCTTACATCTATACATATTTAAAAAAGAAAAATAAAAAAGTATATGTAAGAAAAAGTTCAAGTTAAAAAGTTACTATGGAATATGTTGTATTAAGCAATCTAGTTGAATGGTAAGTAGGTAAAAAAAATAAAAGAACAAGAATCATGAGAAAGAATTTTTAAAAAGAGAGAGAGAGAAAGAGATAGTGAGAAAAGTTGTATCTGAGAAATACACGGGCCTCAAGGTAATACCAGAATATAAAAAAATATACTGTTTTCTCCTGGTGTTGGGATTTTACAGTTTTATGGGGACCCTGGGGTTGTGGTCTGCTTGTTCTTTCAGCTTGATCTTGTACTTTCAGCTGCCATGTTGTTTTTCAGTCAGTCCTGCTTGGGTGGAGTTGATCTGCCTGCTATCAAGGGGATGGGATCCATGGAAAGAGTTTTATCTGGGTTTTGTTCTCTGGAGGCTTGGTTCTCTGGTGACTTTTCACACGCTTTTGGAAGGTCAGAGCAACGTAAATTCTCCACAACCAGACTTGGCCTCAGAAAGAAGCCATAGTCTGCTCCTCTCAAAATGGTCAAGAACACACAGACTCCCCCTCTGCCAAGCCCATTGAATACTGCAGCCGCCCACAGGCAATGCACACCCTTACACACTGTCTCAGTGGTCACCCAAGGCCTCTGCTTTTCTCTGTACCACTGTGCCACCCAGGACCCACTGATATTGGTCCAGGCAAGCACAGTCCCAGCAGCTGTCATTCCCAGGGCTGCTGACTCAAGTCCGTGCTGGGTCCTGAGAGGTGTGGCGGAGGTGGCAGCAGCTGTAGTTGTGGCAGCAGCCACCAGCCCCCAGGAACTGCTGAATGGAGTCTGCACCAGGTCCTCTCAGGCATGGATGGGTCATGGCTTGGATCCGTCCTGGGACCCTCGGCTTAGGTCTGCAGTTGTGGCCACCTGGTCCCAACAATTACCCCTCAAGTCCCTTTATTTCTGTTTGAGTGCTGTTTTCGATCCCTTACCATCTCTCAGCCACTGGTCTCCAAGCTATTGCTAGTCTGCAAGCACAGGACACTTTTGCATTGGGGTGTTAGTTTTCAATGGCTCCCTTCTGAGGGCTCCCTCCCCCTTCTGTTTATCCCCTGATATCTGTCTTCACACTCTCAACATCTCTGTACCTCTCCGCTGATGATCCTCTCTCCCTGTAGAGATCCAGAAGTGTATAATCTTCATCTCAGGCTGACTCATGTGTGTTCAGTGTGCTCTGGTAGATATCTAGTTCAGTCCAGGGGACAAGTTGAAATAGAGTCTCCTACTCCTCTGCCATCTTTCACCCTCCCCCATTAAAGACACATTGTTCCTGAAGATATGAAGAAGTGTGTATTTAACCAGAAATAGTGGTTAGTGTATAATGTATAATTTCTCATTCAGTACACCAAACTAAAAAAGTAGCTGTTACTTTCCTTTTATAGAGGAAGAAACTGAGGTTCAGAGAGGCATTTTTAAAATGTCCATTGAATTGATTATGAAAATATAATATTTTGTTACTCAAAATAGATCTTTAAAAACATCAAAGAAAAATATTGAGTTGGATTTGACAGATTTGCAATTATAAGGAAATAATAAATATCACCTTTTATTCTAGTGTAAGTGGTGCTGTTTGAACCTAAACCCTTTCAACACAACTATTTCTTTCTAAATAGGTTATGTGAGTGGCTCCAAGCCACTCACATTTTTTCCTCCCAGACTTATGTTCAAGGGCAAAAAGAGCAAATAGACTGTATATTTACCCATCTGTTCCAATTCTTGTGAAAGACCTTTAAAGGTCTTTTAATATATCACTTTACTTCTGTTGTTTTTTTTTTTTTTTAAGTTCTGTTTTTATTGGAGTTCTTAGATGATTTCTTCTAAAACCTTAGGATTTTCTGCAACAAATTGTAAGCTACTACTGATACGTCTAGATTTTTCTGCTTTATATCTACTTGTGTGTGTGTGTGTGTGTGTGTGTATGTGTGTGTGTCTGTGTTTAGAGATAGAGATTTGTAAGGGCAAACAAAGCAGAAGAAAAACTCTTCTTAATCAATTTAAGGATTGATTCTTCTTTAATTTACTTAAACTAGCCCTGAGTTAAGCTCCTGAACTTTATTCCAGTCAATTCCAAATTGGAGAAGGAATTTACTTTAATATTTAAATATAAAATTTAAATATAAAAAAAGAAATATGGGAGTTTCTTTTAATACACAAGAACAAAATGCAAATGTTCAAAAACTGGTTTAAATACTCAGAGATCTTTTTTTTTTTTTTAAAGATTTTATTTATTTATTTGACAGACAAGTAGGCAGAGAGACAGGCAGAGACAGAGAGAGGAGGAAGCAGGCTCCCTGCTGAGCAGAGAGCCCAATGTGGGGCTTGATCCCAGGACCCTAGGATCATGACCTGAGCCAAAGGCAGAGGCTTTAACCCCCTAAGCCACTCAGGCGCCCCCTCAGAGATATCTCTATCCCTTTCAAAAACTGCCTCATTTCTCTCTTAATACCACATGAAAGTGATCTCTTTAGAGATTTGGTTTATTGAACATAAACAAAACTTTGGTCATTTATTGGTCCAACATCTAGATGTACTTTATTTGGAAGTTTAATGATAATAATAATGGTACTATTAATCATATTGCTGAGATTAGTCTGGAAGGTATGGCACCGAGCTTGTTTCAATCATTCTCTGTGATCATATTCCATGATGATATTTAGTGGTTCAGTTTTGACTTGCAAGTGAAAGTCTAATCATAAACAATGATTCTTCAACATATTTTTCCTTCCATGAGAAGAGAAATTACTCAGTATTCACAGGCAGAATTGCTTCTATACATAAAATAAAACATCTAAAAGAAGAAACTATTAACAAGTTCTTAAGTATGAGAAATCACTAAGAACATAGCATAAATTTATTTAAGATGTATTATATTAAGATCAATGTGGCCTCATTTTTCCTGTTTAAAGAAAACTACATTGACATAAGAGGGGCATAGCTTACAAAAAAAAGTTTTGAAGGTTGCATTTTGTATATATTGTATATAAGATATCTGTGAATCTTGAAGTGGAGTAAACATCTGTTAGAAATGTGAGGTTAAAGTCCAAGAAAAGATCTGAATTGGAGGTATAGGTCTTCATGTAAAAGTCTGTGTTTTAAATTCATGGAAAAGCTTGCAAATACTTAGAAGAAAGAGGATGAATAAAAAGAAGAGTTAGATCCAAATGAGTCTTTAGGTCAGACAGAAGATAAGCCAGAAAAAGAATCTGAAAAAGAGCCACCAGTGAGAAAAAAAGGAAAACCAGAGAGTAGATGGAGACTGAAGGAAGAGAGGAGGAGAGACTGGCTCACATGTCGAATACTGTTGTGAAATAAAGTAAAATGAAGATAGAGAAGTACATTGGATTAGTAACATCAGTGTTTTTGGTGATGTTGACAAGAGTAGATTCAGTGTCAGTGTTTTTGGTGAGGTTGACAAGAGTAGATTCAGTGAAGTCATGATTAGAAACTGGACAATGAGGAGATGAAAATGACTAATGTTGAAAATGTAGAGATTATGTGGTAAAAACAGCAGCTCAGCTAGGAAGGGAAGAAAATAAGTGGGTTATACTGAGAAAAATTCTGGAAGTCATGGATTTTTTAGTTGGAAGACTAATAAATGTAATCTCAGGTAATAATCTAGCAAAAAAGGAAAGATTATTAAATTAGAAGAGAAAGAATAATCTTTTTTTTTCTTTTTTTTTTTTTTTTAAAGAAACGGAAAGGGAGGGGCACCTGGGTGGCTCAGTGGGTTAAGCCGCTGCCTTCAGCTCAGGTCATGATCTCAGGGTCCTGGGATCGAGTCCCACATCGGGCTCTCTGCTCAGCAGGGAGCCTGCTTCCCTCTCACTCTCTCTGCCTGCCCCTCTGCCTGCTTGTGATCTCTGTCTGTCAAATAAATAAATAAAATCTTTAAAAAAGGAAAGAAAGAAAGGGAGAGGGAGGTGGGTAGGAGGGGCAGAAGAAGAGGGGAAGAGAGAGAATCTTAAGTAGATTCCATTTCCAGGGCACAGCCCCACATGGGTCTTGATCTCACAACCCTGAGATCATGACCTGAGTGGAAATCAAGATTCCAATGCTTAACCAACTTGAGCCACTCAGGTGCTCTGAAAAAAGGGTAATTTAAGAAATAAAGTTACCCACCAGATAAAAATGGAACGGTATTAACACAAGTGAAGAGAATGGCCTTTGATAAAATAAAGTACACTTTCTTCATTATGACAGAAAGAAAGAAAAAAAAATAATAATAGGGACCAGGTTTCTGCGTGGCTCAGTCGGTTAAGTACCCAGCTCTTGATTTTGGCTCAGATCATGATCTCAGGGTTGTGAGATCAAGGCCCCTGTTGGGGCTCTGTGCTGGGCATGGAGTCTGCTTAAGATTCTCTCTCTACTTCTTCCCCTCCCTATTTTCTCTCTCCCTCAAAATAATAATGATAATAATATTAAGAATAATTATAGATAAATTTACAGGTGAAAAGAAGAGGGAATTTCCAAATTATGGCTTTTATTTTATCATTCAAGCATAAGAAAAACAACTGACAGTTATAAGACACAGATAAGATCCTTACCAAATTTCACTTTAAAAGTCAAGGTGAAGGAAAATGAATAGCTGGAGGATCAGAAAGAAAATCCAGAACATATGGTATAATGAGAGTCCTAAATAATTACATCCATCCATATGGGGGTTAAGAAATGGAACAAAAAACCCATACATCTACATCAAGTTAAAGACATTACAAAGAGAAGAGAAAAATTGAGAGAAAGTAGAAGATTTTTATGAGTTTCATAACTGAGACTTATATCTTGCATAATTTAAGTTTATTTTTTAACTTATTAACTGTAAAAGAGCTTTCATAAAGTTGAAGTCACTCAAATGTTATAACTTTGTATGGGAAGAATTAAATCAGATATTCCTAACTATTAGAAACACTTTTTTTTTTTTGGAAGAAATACATAAATACATACTGGGAAATAGTGTTAATGGCAACAAGCATATTTGTTAAGATGACTCCCTGAATTCTTAGAAATTCTTTTGACAAATAAGTCATCATGAGTTTTCTAAAATATAACATGGTATCAATTGTAGCTACATTATAATTATATAATTATATGTGATTTTTATGCTTTTCTGAGCTTTTCAATTTGATTACTTACAGCTTTTACCAAAAATTAACGAATTGTAAGAATACACACACACACACACAAAAAGAAATACACTTGGTTATTTCTCTGAGTATGTGTACTTATTTATTTCAAGTTTTATAATTTAGATTCAGCATGAATTGCAATAAATGGATCTTCAGCAGAGTTACTAATAGAAAAATGAGCATTTCCATCCCCAGAAACATAGATTTTAATTCCCGTACAATTGCCATCAATTTTATCTCCAGAAATAACATCACAATATGTGCCAGCAGGAAGACCAGTTTGCAAAGTTAAAGATAATGACCTGTAAAATAAAATTTAAGATTTAACTTGAATTTAGCACAATTAAAAGCAAGATTTCAGACTATCTCTAAAAGCTTAACTGTGTGCTGTAGAACTCTAAGCAGTCAAAGACTCAACTCAGTGAGAAGAAAATATAAAGACCTCTCTAGTAGATGTGAACAGTTTTCCAAAACTAAAAGTAATTTTACAGAAAGCTTAGCAATTTCTTAGTCAGCAGTAAATATTACCACAAAATTATGGTTGAGGAATATCAGTGAAAATTTGAGTGAATTGTCACTCTTAGATAAAAGTACTTCTTGTGGTAAACACAAATATTTTAAATTTGTCCTCATCTAAACTTAAGAAAATACTAATTACTTTCAATAATTTAAACTTGGTTATTTCTGCAAAAATATTTCACAAGAGGAGAAAATGAATTTGGGCTGGAAGTAAAAATAGTTTAGCATTTTATGAAGAAGTATATAGTTTTAAATATAAAGCTCTCTCATAAATTTATTTTGCTTTTCCCATCCAAAAGACAGACATTAAAGAAGAATTTAAGAAGCCATAGCTTCTTTTGGCAAGAAAAAGATATATTTGATTTATCTTTTTCTCAGTAAAATATAATGTAGGCTAAAATGAATTAAGCATGAGTGAAAACTGGCCTTGGAATTGAGACATTTCAACTTCTTGCAAAGACATCTTCTAAGTCCTAGTTCTATATATTAGGAAATCAATACACTAGAGGCAAAGGATGTAAGTATAACCAATGAAAGTAAGAAGCAGTCTCAGAGCAAAAATTGAAAATCTCCTGAAGTGAATCACTGACCAACCATAAGATACAGGTTCTTTATACATATGCTTTAAAAAATATATTATTTGTCAGAAAGGGAAGTGAACAAAAAAGAAAAAAAACAGATACAAGAATACTTGAAAGAGAAAACTAAAAAAAGGCACTTCAAATTATTGAGGCAATAATTTTCCATTATTTAAAAAGTGAGGGGGATTATTAGTTCTAGTGATTTCACAACCTTTATATTAACTATTCTGCGTATTTTGTGTGGGGTGTATATGTGAGCCTATGTGTGTGCCTCATATATCTGCATGTAACAGGCAAGGATGCACATAAAATCACTCTACTTAGAACAGAGAAACCTTATAAAGAAGAGATCAGAATAAAAGCCATCATCATTTTACTTCTGATTTCTGTGGTTTCTTAATCCACTAAGGAATTTTTCAGATATGAAAAAAGTAAATGTGCAAGAAGAGAAAGTAGTAAATCAAGAACATTTTAATATAAAATGTTATTTCTAATTGAGATCTGCTTACCAGTCATCATTGTTAAAGACAATGAATCCTCTGTTTCCTCTTCCAAAAGCTACTTGGTTGCTACCATTATCCCACCAGTTTGTAAAAGGTTGGCCATCAACTATATTACGGAACATAACCATGTTCCTAAAAATATAATACCACATAAAATGCTAATGAATACATTAACAGTTTAATGAAATGAAATGTTAAGAATGTTTATTATTAGAAGACATCTCTAAATAAGAATGCCCACCTTATTTGACGCCATCGATGTTCACAGACCCAATCATTACCACAAGTAGTGTCTGGATTAATTGTAACTTCTTTAATTACCCCATTATTATTTGGTGGCCCAATCCAATCATTAACATCCTTAAGTAAAGAGAAAAAAAGAAAAAATTTTAAAAGCCCTGACTTTTAACATTTCATGTATTTGTCTCTTTTCTCTCCAGAACACCAAACCTAATCTGTCTTGTGTCTCTGCATTGTCTTCATTTAGAATCTAAATCCCTTGGTATTTTTACAGTCTTTTACCAAGTCCTCACCATTGTCTTGCCAATTTTTCATTCTCTAGTGCCATATTTTAAAGGTAAGGGTTTTTTGCCCTTTTATTTTCTTTCCAAGGAATTGCCATGGAATTTTTTTTAATGATTTTTATTTATTTATTTGTCAGAGAGAGAGAGACAGAGTGAGCACAAGTACACAAGCAGGCAGAGGCAGAGAAAGAAGGAGCCCGATGCGGGACTCGATCCCAGGACTCTGGAATTATGACCCAAGCTGAAGGCAGTGGCTTAACCGACTGAGCCACCCAGGCGTCCCTGCCATGGAATTTTTAATAAATATCACTGTCAATAGTGCAATGATATTGAAGTGGCAAGGATTCCAGTGTCAGAAACAGTAGAATGGAAACAAAGATTCTATTACTATTAGTCAAGAAAACTTAGTTAATATACATATCTTCTCTGTGTCTAATTTTCTTCTATAAAACGGGGATATTGTTTAGTTGCTATAAAATTTAAATAATACATATGAAAATGCCTTGAATATGATAAATTGCTAAATAAGCACTCATTTCCTTCATTCTTTCTTCTAGATAAATGTGTTAATCAATACTTCACAATATTCTTTATTAAATTGACCAAAGTTTTAATATTGTGCTTTTCTGATTGGCACTTTTAATGATAGTCATAGAAAAAAAAATGGAAGAAACCAGGTAAATATCAGTCTGGTTTGTAGTGAAAAGTGTTTTTTACTTTAGGTATGAAGTTGCTATTCAATGATGCATCAGAAATCTTCAGTTTAAAAATTTTATTTATTTATTTGAGAGAGGTATAGTAAGAGAGAACATGAGAAGGGAGAAGATCAGAGGGAATAGCAGACTCCCAGTGGAGCAGGGAGCCTGATGCGGGAGTCAATCCCAGGACTCTGGGATCATGGCCTGAGCTGAAGGCAGTCGCTTAACCAACTGAGCCACCCAAGCACCCTGAAATCTTCAGTTTAAAAAAGAAAAAAAAATTCCACTAATTTCCAAATACATTCATAATTTTATTTCTCAGTTCCCTTTTTAAAATTGCTATTCAGGGTGCCAGGGGAGCTCAGTGGGTTAAGCCTCTGCCTTCAGTTCAGGTCATGATCTCAGTGTCCTGGGATGGAGCCCATATTGGGCTCTCTGCTCCGCAGGGAGCCTGCTTCCCCCTTTCTCTCTCTGCCTGCCTCTCTGCCTACTTGTGATCTCTGTCTCTCAAATAAATAAATAAAATCTTTAAAAATAAATAAATAAAATTGCTATTTAATATCCTCTATTACCTCAAATATTTTTCTCATCTTTACATTTCCCCAAATAGTTTGCAAATTTCTCCTCTTTAATATATTTTAAAATATCCTCCTCTATATTTTCTTTCCTCTTAAAAGATACTTTCCCTATTTGATCCCAGTTCAACTGAATAATTTCTTTGGATTCCATACAACTTTTTTTTCAAAGTATTTAAAAAAATATATTGTTTGTATTATGGGCAGGTACTGTTTTAAGTTCTTTACAAGTGTTAACTTATCCTTATATCAACCCTATGAAGTAGGTACTTATAAAAAGTGCATATTTTCCTTACTATATCCTTATTTTTTTTCTTTTTTTTTTTTCACTATACCCTTACTTTTAAGTGCTTCTTTGGGGTGAGTGTATTTCTCACTCATATTTTGTCATATTTCTGATATTGCTTGAATACTCTCACAATAAAGACCATGAATTTTAATTCTTTAATATCTACTGCATTACTAACAGTGTCCTATATCAGGTTTGCATGTCAATATTTGATAAATAGTAAATATAATAGCATCATGTACAATTACAATAAAATTCCATTCCCTTCCTTGAGAAAAATATATTTTGGATAACACCAAAACTTACTTTTCCATTTTCAAAGTACCTTGGCCAACGGAAGCTTGACATTACTCGTGTAAACCCATATGGATGAGCAAGCATAAATCCAACTCCCATTTTGTACAGTCTGAAGGTTACAAAATGATATCATCATAAAAGAAAATATTTTTAGCGTCATTAAAAGGTAAGTTAAAAAAAGAGGGGTGCTTTATTACCTACCTAGAGTCCCAGAATGTAAGAATAGATGCTCCTCCAGCTCCATGTCCTCGCTGATTGTCATGGTTATCAACAAAGACAAGTGCTCTATCAGATGGCATAAAACCCCATCCTTCTCCCCAGTTCCTATTAAAACACACACAAAGATATGTATTCTTTTCCAATAGCTTTAGGATAACCCGAATGTGTAGTTCTTTTGGTATAGCAGGCCCAAATGAAATTTTCTAATTAAAATGATTATTCTATAGGAGTTTTTAAAAAATATATAAACAATATACAGATACATTATACATTCCATGTATGTATAAATGTATGAATTACTTGTATTACATTCACATTACAGTTATAAGATTTTTGTTATAAAAAAAGTCATTTTTAGAGATTTTAGTATATTATAACTTAGATAAAACTTCGGAATGATCAATATCCATATGATATCATACAGAATGGAAAACTGGATTAAAAGTAGGTTTCAATATTATATTGTTACAATGTAAATATTCTAATATTTGAAAATAATCAACAATATATGTAAATAATTTTATATAAAATATGTAAATAAGTATATGTAAATTAAAAATAGTCACCTTGTAAGTACTTCATAAATGATGCAATCATTTTAACAATAACATGGCCTTCACATACTATATGCAAACATGAGTCAAATATAGTATCTCTAGGGTATGTTTTGGGTTTCTAGATACCCTCATGATTGACATTCTTAATAATAAAGATGATAAATTGGAGTGTGGGGAACTATAACCCTCATTACTAGTAACTGAATCCTTAAAAGTTCTAAATAAGTTCCAAAGCTAACTCAGATTGGGATAATAAGACTAATACATCTTTGAAATAATTTAAAAGACAATTATATTTCATTTACTTTAAGTAAGCCATCTTCTCTCCATTCCACTTGCGCAGAACTGTGCCTAGTTTTGCACCATACTTGAATTCTGTCACACGGCCATTTCCAAAGTACTCCGCACTTTTAATTGGCTCACCACCCAGATCAATTACCTAGTAGAAATATAGGGAAATATCATTTTATTTTTTTAACTATTTTTTACCCCTAAAAATATTTATTGCCCTAAATTGAAACACTAAAATCAAGTTCATCCTTTTTTATTTTATTTTTTTTTAAAGATTTTATTTATTAATTTGACAGAGAGAAATCACAAGTAGACAGAGAGGTAGCCAGAGAGAGAGAGAGGGAAGCAGGCTCTCTGCCGAGCAGAGAGCCCGATGCGGGACTCGATCCCAGGACTCTGAGATCATGACCTGAGCCGAAGGCAGCGGCTTAACCCACTGAGCCACCCAGGCGCCCCAAGTTCATCCTTTTTTAAAAAATATTTTCTTCAGGTCTACTGGTTTGTTTTTTTTTTTTTTTTTTGAAATATCATTTTAAATCAGAACTTTAAAGATAATTAACCAACAAGAATACTATTATATAGAAAATGGCTTGAAACTATTTATATTATTTGAAAAAGTGTAAATGGCTTTCCCTAAAAAAAGATTCTTTTTATGTGCTAAATTATATGCTACAATATTTAAAAAATAATATAACAAGGTGAACTGTTGGCCTGCGAGAATGCTGTCATAATTTTAGTCTTGCACATAACGATAATAAAAAGGCTTGCATTTCTATAGCACTTGATATCGGGTTTACAACATTTGTAAATGCTTGACTATGTTAGCTCATTAATATTTAGACAAAAGTATAATGATTATCATCCCTTTTTTTCATGTGAAAAAAAAATGTTACACAGAGAGGTTAATCAATTTGCCTAAGTGAACACAGATGATAGTGCTAATGCCAGAATGTAAACTCAGATAGACTGGCTCAAAAAAGCCACTGTAGTATTATCTGTCTTTTCTAAAGGTCTCTGGGGAGATGGTAAAAGACACAGATGTCTGCAGCCTAAATAAATTCTCTGCAGTTCCATAAAACTTCTTGTGATAAAGAGTTAGGTGTTAGATACTGTCTCACTAAAAGAGGTTCAAGAAAACTCTTCTATATAAATGATTTAGCCCATAAAAAACTGAAATTGTATTAATTAAATCTATCACTTATTTTCTTTTTTAAAATTTATTTTATATTTTTTTGTTTATTTGTCAGACAGATAGAGAGCACAGGTAGATAGAGCAGCAGGCAAAGGGAGAGGGAGAAGCAGGCTCTCCAGAGAGCAGTGAGCCTGCCGGGCTTGATCCCAGGAGCTTGGGATCATGATCTGAGCCAAAGGCAGCCACTTAACCGACTGAGCCACCCACGCACTCCTATCACTTATTTTCTACTGAATTAAATTATATTATTTCATATACACATGAAATACAGATACATATATGTATTAGTGTACCTCCTGGTAAATGAAAGGTTTACTTCCTTCAGAGAACCACTTTGTATTTAGATTATGCAGCTTATCCAAAATTGCCTTCATGTCTCCAGGCCACATGTGCTTAGAAGCATCAATTCTGAACCCTGCTACACCAATGTCAATGAGGCGGTTCAGATATTTAGCGATTGTAGAACGCACATAATCTTTCTCTAGTGCAAGATCAAGAAGACCAACCAGACGACAATCTCTGACCTATTAAAGTAAACATTTTGTGAGCGATACATAAAACATCACCTTTACCTGAGAATCTATTTAATTATGCATTCATTTATTCATTAACAGATATTTCTGTAGTGTCTTCCTTGCATTAGGAACTGGAGATACTGACACTCTAGTAGGGACATGCCTTTGAAATATTTTCAAAGTATATTTTCAAAGTATAAAAATGGAGTATGTAGGAAATAAAGTAGATGAGCTTTTTGATTGGGACAAATTAAATTGGGAAAAATGTTTTACATATCAATTCAAGTTTCTTACTTTTAAAGAGTCATAGTTGGAATCCTATTTTCCTAAGGAATCCAGGCCAGTATTTAAAATGAAGATCAATAAACTATATGTAGATAATTAAAGGCACAGATAGCTCTTTATTTAGATCACTGTGGGTTTTTTCTTTAATTACCTGATAAGGATCATTATAATTCTCAATATCTCCACTTCCAGTTTTACATTTACCATCATTAAAATCCCAACCAGAGAATGGGACTGCTGGAAAATCTCTATATCCAGGGTTGAAGTAACTTCCACAAGTACTGCTCGTTCCTGCACCCACACCATTCCCACACATATGATTAATTACAGCATCCACATAAATATGGACCTGAAAAACAAAGTTTTTATTTCAGTGTGACTTATACAGAGGTAATAATCTATGGTATTATTGACTGAAGTTTATGGTATGTTAATCACCTCCAAAATAGGTCTTTGTTATTTTTTAACTTCTCTTCTTAGTAAATCAAAAGTCAAGAGTGAAGGGAAATTAATGTGAACTGAATACCTATCTGCTTTCTATCATCTTGGTAAAATTCTTATATATGTGATAAAATTATAGAACTGAAACTACCATAACTATGAAAAAATGCAGCCTTTTTGGGGGGGAGGTAAGAATCAGCTGAGATGCAAAGAGTAGTGGTCTTTGAAATTTCCATGCATCATCCTAAGAAAGAAGTAGATAGCCTTTATTATTTATTAAGCATCTGAAGGTAAATATTGTCTCTCATGCTCCTTGCCAAAAAGAATATAATTATTTACCATCAAAAACCCTATGTGAAAGAAGACCCAGGAATTGTAGGTGGAGATACAAGTCACACAAAAATTACAGCAAATATCACAATGAGAATTTCCAATTCCTAACTAGAAAAGTATTCCCCAGAAATTTATATAGTTTTAGAACTAAAAGTTCATACTTGCTTTATAAGTAAGTTCACTTTAAACTTTGACTTAAATTTCTTTAGTACACAAATAGTACATATACAAAAATTCACAAAAGCTGAACATAAGGTAATAATTAAATTTCAGTTATAGCTTAAGTGTAAAGTAAAATAAAAAATAAATATGGAAAACATTTTCTTCAAAACAAGCAGGAGAGAGGAGAAATTATTTTCCTAAATATTTTTTAAAGGAAACTTTAATTCACTTACACCAACATTGTTACATCTAGTCACCATGTCTTTGAATTCATCTTCATTTCCTGATCTTGTGCATAACTTGTAGCTAACTGGTTGATATCTTTCCCACCAAGGTCTTGAAGGGTTATTAATCACAACATTTTCATTGGGTGGAGAGATCTACAAATAAAAAATCATAATAAGTATCAAATTATGGGTTACTTTATATCACTGGGTACTCTAGAGACTAATCAATAATCTAAAATAATTTCTTAATCTTTGTATATACAGCTACATTTTTAACAAACACATGAAAATATTAACAACATATTGGAAACGTCCTGCTGAAGAAGGATTATATCAGAAACAAAACATAACATTGCCAACAATACTAAACTTTTTTCTTCCTCAGTAAAACGTTTCAGCTTCACAGATTCAGATCATGATAGCCATTTACTATAAGCATAGCAAACCACAATTTATACTGTGAACAATACCCACCTGAACCCCTCCAAATCCTTTTGGAGCTAAGTATCGCTCACATTCAAGAGCAATGTCAATCCAGCGCCACTCAAACAGATGGACAATAGTTGTCCGTCCAGGTTTGGTATTTGGGGCATACTGAGCCCAGCAGAACCCAATGATTGAAAGCAATAGAAAGACCTTCATTTTGCTTTGAAGTTGCCAGCATTCCTTGCAGCAAGTATTTATCTTCCTGTAAGAAACATGTTTTACTAAGTAAATGTTAACATGAATAAACACGTAAAGTGTTTATTCAAAATCAGAAAAGGATTATCAATGATAATATTAACAGGTGAAGAATATCTTATAAACAACTTACCCAGGAAAACAATCTAAATGACCTTTTAGAACTTAATGTTTTCCTTACTGAGGGAATATTAACCTTTTTAAACATCTGGCAACTTATATCTAAAGAATCCTTAATCATGTATTATTTAATTAGGATTAGGTTTTATTTCTGAAGACCTTCACTAATAGGACAATCACAATCAAAGTCAACTGAACTTATAGTCAAAACACTGCCTTAACTATTTATTTGCAAACATTATAATGTTTCAATTTCAAAAAGAAATAGGATATTCAATCCCATTCTATTTTTACACCACCAACCTTAATTTTTAGCTATTTAAATGTCTGCATTAAGATTTAAGAAACTATTTGGAAGTTGAATGCCCATGAATTGAGGAAACAGACCCTTTCCCCACCTCCATCAAATAAGATGCTTAATGCAATGCCTAGAGCAGTAGAGTGTTTTGGTTTTTTCTCCCTTTGGCTAAATCTCTCTCTCTCACTCACTGTCTTTTTTAAAAAGATTTTATTTATTTCTTTGACAGAGAGAGAGAGAGACAGCTAGAGCAGGCACACAAGCAGGGGGAGTGGGAGAGAGAAAGCAGGCTTCCCGCCGAGGAGGGAGCCCGATGTGGGGCTCAATCCCAGGACCCAGGGATCATAGCCTGAGCCAAACGCAGACACCTAACAATGGAGCCACCCAGGTGGCCCAGGCTAAATATCTCTTATACCTGATAGGACATTAAATTGATGAACTCAATCCCATTTTTTTTTCCTACTATAAGTAAAAACCTATAAAAGAGAATAATAGGATGGGGAAAACTTAAACCATTTATCCAATAAGCACTTTGCTTAAACTGAATGCTGCTTTTTGCTTAAGCATGTGGATGATTTTCAGGATACAGTGATGAATAAGACAGGATTCTTATTCTGAAGAAGCTTACATTCTACTGAGGAAAGAAAATATATGAATGCTCAACATTACTCACAATCAGGGAAATACAAATCAAAACTATAATGAAGTATCACCTCACACCTGTCAGAATGGCTAAAATTAACAATACAAGAAACAACAGATGTTGGTAAAGAGATGGATTAAGGGGAACCCTCTTACACTGTTGGTGGGAATAAAAACAGGTGTGACTACTGTGGGAAACAGTATGGAGCTTCCTCAAAAAATTATAAATAGAACTACCTTGTGACCCAGAAATTGCACTAGTAGGTATTTACCCAAAGGATACAAAAATATAGATTCAAATGAGTCCATGAACCCCTTTGTTGATAGCAGCATTATCAACAACAGCCAAACTATGGAAAAAGCCCAAATGTCCATTGACTGATGAATGGATAAAGAAGTGGTGTGTGTGTGTGTGTGTGTGTGTGTGTGTGTGTGTGTGTAATGGAATATTAACCATAAAAAAGAATGAAATCATGCCATTTGCAACAATGTGGATGGAACTAGAATGTATTATGCTAAGTGAAATAAGTCAAGCAGAGAAAGACAATTATCATATGGTTTCACTCATATGTGGACCATAAGGAATAGCACAGAGGACCACAGGGGAAAGGAGGGAAAATGGAATGGGAAGAGATCAGAGACAGAGACAAACCATGAGAGACTCTGGACTCTGGGAAGCAAAGGAGAGAGGGTTACAGAGGAGAGGGTTTGGGGAATGGGGTACCCCAGTGATGGGTATTAAGGAGAGTACATGCAGTGAGGAGCACTGGGTGTTATACAACTAATGAATCATTGGCTAACTGAACATAATGGGAGGGGGAAGGAAAATTAAATAAGATAAAAACAAAAAGGAAGGCAAACCATATGGCCTGTATAGATAAAGAGAACAAACTGAAGGTTGCTGGAGGGGAGGTTTGTGGGGAATGGGCTAAATGGGTGATGTGTTTGAAAGAGAAAACTTGTAGGATGAGCACTGGATGTTATATGTAAGTGATGAATCACTAAATTCTGCTCTTGAAACCAATACTAAACTATATGTTTACTAACTTGGAATTTAAATAAAATTTAAAAAATGAAATCTTGCCACTTGCAATAACATGGGTGGACCTAGAATTTATCATGCTAAGCAAAATAAGTCAGTCAGAGAAAGACAAATATCATATTATTTCGCCCATATGTGGAATTTAAGAAATAAAACAGATGGTGCACCTGGGTGGTTCAGTCAGCTAAACATCCACCATCGATCCCAGAGTTCTGAAATCGACTCTCACATTGGGCTACCTGCTCAGTGGGGAGTCTGCTTGTCCCTCTCCCTCTTACCTCCACTACTGCTCTCTTGCTCTTGCTCTGCACTCTTTCTCAAATAAATAAATAAATAAAATCTTTAAAAATAAAAAAAGATAATAAAATAAATTTTAAGAAAGAGGGTGCCTGGGTGGGTAAGTGGGTTAAGCCTCTGCCTTTGGGTCAGGTCATGATCTCAGGGACTGTCCCGCATTGAGCTCTCTGCTTGGCAGGGAGCCTGCTTCCTCCTCCCTCTCTCTCTCTCTCTCTCTCTATCTCTCTCTGCCTGCCTATCTGCCTACTTGTGATTTCTCTGTCAAATAAATAAATAAAATCTTAAAAAAATAAAAAGAAATAAAACCTATGAACATATGGGAGGGAAAAAAAGAGGAGAGAGGGAAACAAACTGTAAGAAACTCTTAATAATAGAGAACAAAGTAAGGGTTGAGGGAGGGAAGTGGGTGTGGGATGGGCTAGATGGATGATAGGCACTTGTTAGGAGGGCTCTATGGAGTGCCCTTAAGGAGTGTCCTTAAGGAGGGTACTTGTTATAATGAGCACTGGGTGTTGTATGTAAGTGATAAACCACTTAATTCTACTCCTGAAACCAATTTTGCACTATATGTGATCTAACTAGAATTTATATAAAAAGCTGAAAAAAGGAAAAGGAATTTAAAAAAGAAAATATATGAATTAATAATAATAATAATAAACAACTGAAGATAAGTTCAATAATTTCAGTAAGAACAAGTATGAATTAACAGTAATAAAATAGAAAATGACTTTGTCATCAAGTTATTTTAATAGGAAGTCAGGAAGATTTCTCTGTGGAAATGATTTTCAGCTAGGATTTGACAGATAAGGAGCCAGTCATTTGAAGATGAGAGAAAGAACAATCTAGAGGAAAATACAACAGAAACAACCCAAGGGAAAAAAAAGAAAAAAAACAAAGTGACATTAAAAAAAAAAAGTAGCTAAGCAATGTGTAATAAAGTGAAGGGTAAACTGATATGAGGTCTATTAGGCCAGTTCATTTAGGACCTTGTAGAATATAATGAGAAAGTCTTTGAGTCTGTAAAAAGCAGGTGAAGAAAGTTTGGTATATTTGAAAAGAAAATCACACTTGCTGTCATGAAGAAATTGGACTATGTGAAGATAAGAGTAGAGATAAGGAGATCAGTTGCAATTTTTGGGTGATCTGGGAAAGAGGTGAGTGGCTTAGACTAAGAGCACTGACAGGATATAATTCAGAGACAGAAAGGCAATAGGTTTATGGATATATTAGAGCTGAAGAATGAGGGAAAGAGAAAAAATATAGAAAAGTATTTGGTGATATCATTCATTAAGATGAGGAAAAACAAGGAAGTACCAGTTTTAAGGAAGGGTTATGCAGAACACTATGGTCCATAATTACTCCTCTATCAACCCTACTGCTTTCCTTTGGTCCTTCTTCTAACCCACCATGTAAACACAAGTAGTCTTACTTTCTTAGTTCAAGTTGTTAAAATAAAATTATTTTAACATATAAAACATGTTTTATATGTTAAAACATATAACTGGTGGATTAAACAACAAATATTTATTTCTCATAGATCTGGAGGCTGGGAAGCCTGAAATCAAAATGTCGGCAGTTCCAGTGTCTGGTGAGACACAGATAGCCATTTTCTCCTGTATCTTTACATGGTGGAGAACTGAGAGTGCTCCAGTCTCTTTCTCTTCTTATAAGGACACCGATCCCATCATGGGAGTCCACTCTCATGACTTCATCTAAACCTAATTACTTCTAAAAGGCCCCACAGCCTTATACCATGGCACTGGAAGTTAGGGTTTCAACATGCAAATTTTGGGGGAAAGTAGACATAAATGTGCAGACGCTAACACTTATCCATTGTAAAACTAAAATTCCCTCTCATTTCACAAACAATTTCATTGCTCCATGATTTTCCAAATATCACCTTCCAACATCCTTATGTACTTAACCAACATCCTTGTGTACTTAACAGCTATTCTTTCTTCCAGATGCAGCTGAAGTAGCGTCTTTTGAAGCTTATCCTGATATTTCCAGGCATAGTTAATAACTCCTCTGTATGATAATTTTTTAACTTATATGATATTATTAAGCTATATTTGATTTATATTATAAATATACTATAGATAGCTAAGTATTTTCATGCTCATCATTCTATACCAAACTTCTTAAAGGTAGACCTTCTACCTAATATTCTTAGAAACTAACAAAACACATAGCATAATGGCTTATATGATCAATAAATTTTTGTAACATAAAACTCTAAATTCCAGAGACACCTGGGTGGCTCAGTTGGTTAAACATCTGCCTTTGTCATGATCCCAGGGTTCTGGGATTGAGTCCCACATCTGGCTCCTTGCTCTCCCTCTACTTTTGCCCCTTCCCCTGCTTGTGCTTGCGTTCTCTCTCTCTGTGTCAGAATAAATAAGTAAAGTCTTAAAATAAAAAAAAAAAAAAAGACTAAATTTCACCCATTGTATAAAATTCAGGCATAACATGGGTGATGTTCTCAATGATTTTCCAAAGTGTCAGAAATTATGTGATACAATGTAATCTTTGTAAAACCTTTGTACACATGAAGGAACTAATGCCAGATAAACTGAATAAATTGTCTAGGCTCATATGGTAAATAGAGCCAGTGATTTGACAATAGATTCTACCACAAATCAGCATTCTCTGTATTACACCAATGGTTATCATAGAATTCTAGAGGTGTAATGTCCAATATCATAGCCACAGGCAATATTTGGCTACTGAGATCCTAAAATGCTAGTCTGAATGTAGATGTGCTATAAGTGTAAAATACACTCCAAATTTTGAAGAATTAGTATTAGAAATTAGTGTAAAAAATAATTTTATGCCATTTATGTTGAAATAGTATTTTGTGACTCATTAGGCTAAATCAAATTTATTATTATTATTATTATTTTTTAAAGATTTTATTTATTTATTTGAGAGAGAGAGACAATGAGAGAGAGCATGAGCGAGGAGAAGGTCAGAGGGAGAAACAGACTCCCCATGGAGCTGGGAGCCCGATGCGGGACTCGATCCTGGGACTCCGGGATCATGACCTGAGCCGAAGGCAGTCGTCCAACCAACTGAGCCACCCAGGCGTCCCTCAAATTTATTATTAACATTAATTTCTCCAGTTTCTTTTGACATCTCTCTTTTAATTTTTTTTAGATTTTATTTATTTGACAGAGAGAGAGCACAAGTAGGCAGAGAGGCAGGCAGAGAGAGAGAGAGAGAGAGAGAGGGAAGCAGGCTCCCTGACAAGCAGAGAGCCCGATGCGGGAGTCGATCCCAGGACCCTGAGATCATGACCTGAGCCGAAGGCAGCAGCTTAACCCACCTAGCCACCCAGGTGCCCCAACAGCTCTCTCTCTCTCTTTTTTTTTTTTAAGATTTTATTTATTTATTTCAGTCAGAGAGAGGGAGAGATCACAAGCAGTGAGGAGGGGCAGAGGGCAGAAGCAGACTCCCTATTGAGCAGGGAGCCTGAGCAGGTCTCAATCCCAGGATTTTGGGATTGTGACCTGAGTGGAAGGCAGACACTTAACCGACTGACCCACCCAGGCACCAGAGAAAGGTTTTCAAAAACAAATAGGAAGAAGAGTTTTTGGGGAGGACAAGAGACCAACTAGATGAAGATGAATATCAGAATAAGAAAAAAGAGCGAAGACTGACTAGACAGTGGATGATATAGGGCTGATGGTGATAATGAGTTTAGAATTAGAGAAGAGCACGGTTTGAACTTCATAGTTAAGCTTCCAAATGTTAAGAAAATGACCTTAGGAGTTAGATAAACTACAGTTTAAATCCTGACGTTGTCATTTATTATCTATGTGGCCCTGGAAAATAATCATTTTTTGCGCGGGGAGTGGGGGGAATAATCTCTTTATCTATGAACAAGAAAATGTAACATGTACCTCATAAAGTTGTCATCATGATTGAGTGAATTAACATCAATAATACTGTTACCCAGTACATGATATATTAAAAACCCAATATATTTGGTTTCTATGATGTTGCTATTACTGTTTTATTATTTTTATTGCTGGTACTATTCAAACTGCTCTAAACTCATGCTCTCTTTCTACTCTCACTTATAGTCACTTGGACATTATCTCTTTCCATTCCATTCTTTCCAAATTCTAATAATACCTTCTACTCTCAGAAGTATTTGCATACCCCCCCATGGGAATAGTGATAAGAAGGAACCAGCAAGGTTTTCCACCTGCTCTTTTTTCCACACTTTCTTTTCTTTTTCTCTCTTTTTGTTTTAACCTCTTAAAGCTTATAGGAGATCACATGTTGATTTTGAAATAACTTCTCATCACTGCCTCATCCATTATCTCTGAACTGTTTTTAATATTGATTTCCATGTATTTTACGATGCTATTATTAAAATAACAGATAACTTGCAAACATAAGCTGAGAAATTTTACTAGCATCACAGCATAGATGGATGTATACAATTATATAATAATCTTCTATCAAGGGTCAGTCATTGTCAAAGATTTTCTCATTTAATCTTAATTTTTATCTCAATCAATCTAAAGAGTTATAAACTTCATAAGGAGAGACATTAAAACAACTAAAGCATCTTATATCATGTGAAGTAAAATCTGCAAACAAATCCTTGACATCTTTGATATCAATAACAAAACAAAAAAAGGGGGATCTGGGTGGCTAAGTCAGTTAAGCCTCTGCCTTTGGCTCAGGTCATGATCATAGTGTCCCAGGCTCAAGGCCTGAATCAGGCCTGCTCAGTGGGAGCCTGCTTCTCCCTCTCCCCCAGGCCCTCCCCTGGCTCATCCTCTCTTTCTCTCAAATAAACAAAGAAAATATTTAAAAAAACAAAAAAATAAGAAACTTGAAATTGTTGTTATGTCTACTTCCCATTATGGATTTCCTAAAATTGTTTTCCTCAGAGAAGATTTCACAGTTATTAATACTAATATCAATGCTCCATTGCCCATATCTCATATTGCGTGAATTGCCTTACAAAGAGGAAATTTCCTTCTATTTTAAAGCTTTAAGGGCTACTATAATATGTCAAATTAGATATATTGGGAGTTCCTTAAAAACTTGAACTAGGACATTTGGTAAAAAGCAATACTCCTTAAGAGGTATTTATTTTTTAAGTGCCAATAAAACATATACAATGCTAAGAAGAAAAAAATAGGGGCTCAGTTGGTTAAGCCACTGCCTTCGGCTCAGATAATGATCCCGGAGTCCCAGGATCGAGTCCCAGGGTCCAGTTCCGCGGAGAGTCTGCTTCTCCCTCAGACCTTCTCCCCTCTCATGTTCTCTCTGTCTCTCTCTCAAATAAATAAATAAAATATGAAAAAAAGAAAAAGAAGAAGAAGAAAATACTATTAACTTAGATTATGCTCTCAAGTATTTTTTTTCTCAATCAGTATTGAGATATCTGTTATTTTATTTAATGTGCACAATATAAATGATATCCTGGGGGAAAAGCTCTAGAATAAATTCAGGATTTCTCTTGATACATGAAATACCATAAACAGTGATTCAGCTTAAAGTCTACTTAAATCATACCATGTCATAAATAGAATAAAGGAGCTCTATTAAAACGTTAGGTAAAAAGTAGTAGTAAAAATAACTAGTATCTATTTCTATGGCTTTCTTTCTACTTATATAAATGTCAGTCAGTTACCTATATAAGTATTACTTATGACAATGTTCTTTCCCCCTATCTGCCTGATTACTATCTCAGGCAGATAGTAATATATTTTTTAACATGTAAATAAATTAACATTAACCAAGAAGAGACAAGTTATCTACTCTTATCATTTGTAGTTATTAGCCTAGATACCATAGTTAAATTTCTTTAGGTTGTTTAAAGTATCATAAAACATTTTAATGGAAATACCTTATATGTCACATCTATGCTTATTTTTCACTTTTATTTATCTGCATTTTTTTCTATTTTCATTGTTTTGAATATTTTAGAGCTTTAGGTAGTATTATTACTATAGTATTTGGTCAAGTTAGTGGTTTCTCTTACTGAGAAAGTGGTAATTCTTCTGAACTTTGCATTGAATCATGTACAATTTTCTCAAAACTGTCTCCTACAAGCTCTCTATTCTCACAAAAAAAAAAAAAAAAAGAAAAAGAAAAAAAGAAAAAAAAGGAAAATAAAAACAGGAAATTGAAACTGAGCTCAAGATAATAAATTACATGGGAAAGAGAAAAGAGGCAAATATAATCAAGTTTGCCTACCAGATTTCTTAAATGAAAGAAACATTTTGAGCCAAGGCTCAGACACACTTCAAACACAAACAGTACATTTTGTGCCACTGGAAACTGAAACTTGAGTTGTCAACAAACCTAAAATAGGTCGTGAAGCATTGAGCAATAGCAATATCAAATCATATGATAGAAACCATTTCTTTCAAAGAAAAAAGTGGGGGATAGGGACTACATGA
Organism: Mustela putorius furo; assembly: GCF_011764305.1. NCBI lineage: Eukaryota > Metazoa > Chordata > Mammalia > Carnivora > Mustelidae > Mustela > Mustela putorius. Next base: position 87,953,399 of record NW_025422005.1, on the reverse strand, counting down.
TATTCATAAAACATTAAAATAACTTACCACAGGGGCACCTGGGTGGCTCAGTGGGTTAAAGCCTCTGCCTTCGGCTCAGGTCATGATATCAGGATCTTAGGATCCAGCCCCCATCTAGCTCTCTGCTCAGCAGGGAGCCTGCTTCCTCCTCTCTCTCTGCCCGCCTCTCTCCCTACTTGTGATCTCTGTCTATCAAATAAATAAATAAAATTTAAAAAAAAATAACTTGCCACATCACTTCTTTAAATCAGCAACCTCTCAAATCCACAGGTCAGTCTTTTCAATTATAGAAAAACAAAAATCAGACATTTGTTTTGCTTTCTCTTTAGCAAGAAAAAATCGCTGAATTTAGGACTTATAGATTTTCTACAATTCTTTTCTTTCCAATAGATGCTCTACAACCCTTTCCAATTCTTCAAACCTAATCTGTTTAAAAAAAAAAAAAGTCTAATGTGAGCTCCACGATGATACTTGATTGGCTACCATCACTCCCGGTTGCTGAACAAACCACAGTCTTCTCTCCTCTGCTCAAGTTGCTGTCCTGCCACCACTTCTAATTACACTGAGCCTTTCCAGTTGTTTGCTTTCTTTTTCTCTTTCTCTTTTTTTCTTCCTTTCTCTTTCTTTCAGTATCCTCTCCCAATCTCAATTAGTCTTTTTCTTTCCTGAACCATCTATAGCAATCTGTAAGAAAACTTTTTTGATAAAATAACCTTAAAGACAAAGATTAAAATGATTGTGTCAAATTCAACAAGTGTGACTAGAATGTAAACAAAGTCTCTAAGCCAAACATCTAATTTTGAATCTGAGCTTTGCCATCTTCTGTGTGACCCTTAGAGAAATCAAAGACTATTGCATTTAGGTCTCAGTTGGAAAATGGGGATAATAGTATTATTGATAAACATGATAGAAATATAAAAATAACTAAAACCAACTAATTATATATTGAGTACAATTATGTGTCATTTCAGTGTATTATCACTTTAATTCCTCACACAAACATAAATACAATATAGAATTATGATTATACCCAGTTTTAAGTGAAGGGAACTGAAGTACACTAAGTAAGGTAATTTGTCCATGGTCAAATTTCAGTAAATGCTGAAACTGAAATTCAAAACCGAGCAGTTTAACTCTATAGTGTGTTTGTAGCCAATACTTAGGCTTATCAGTCTCCATCACTGAGCTGTAAAAAAAATCAAATACTTTATCTGAAGATATTTTATAATCTGGTAATTCCTGTTTAGCTAATATTAATATGTTTAGAAAATTGCAAAAGTAGTTCATCTCCTATTTCCTGTTTTTCGAATTTTTACACTAAACAAAATTAATATTTCTCTATTACAGTGTGAGGTTTTTGTTTGTGTGTTTGTTTTATAGAGAGAGAGAGAGCATGAGCACGAGAACCAGAGGGTAAAAGAGAATTTTAAGCAGGCATCACACTTAGTGCAGAGCCCGACATAGGGCTCAATACCCTCAGATCATGACGTGAGCATAAATCGAGAGTCCTCAGCTGCTTAACCAACTGAGCCACAGAGAGGCACCCCTCTCTGTTACAGTTCTTATTCCAGATCTTATTCATAAATATTCAGTGCTCCTCCCTGCACGTGAATTACACACCTTGCCCTGTTGAATTTGGGAATATCTATGTAATTTCCTTTGGCAATGAAATAAAAGCAAAAGTAATATGTTTTATTCTGGGGCCTCTGTGATTGTTAAAGCATGTATCAAAATGAAGTTTCAGTGACAGACTATAAAGTGACTAATACGAAGAGTCTCCTTGTCGATTTAAGGTAAATGTGCGAAATAAACTTGGCTATTGTAAGCTACTGAGAATTCAGGTTTTTTGTTATTATGACATCACCTATTCTATCCTGATTGACGTAACCATTAAGTTCCCTTAATTAAGCTCTTTGATTCTTAGACATTCTACTTGACATTTCTTTTCTCTTGTGATGTAGGAAGAAAGAATAAATCATAAGATCAGAGAACATTAATATTGAAAGAGACTACTGGAATAAGCTAGTCCAATGGTTTCCAGATTTTGAGCTCTTAAGTAATCAGTAGAATCTTTAAAAAATTATATAAAAACATATTCTCATATAAAAGTCATGAAATTCAGTTTCATAAAAAAACTACCACTGATATATTATTCTTTTTTTAGTTTTTTATTTTTTTATAAACATATAATGTATTATTAGCCCCAGGGGTACAGGTCTGTGAATCGCCAGGTTTACACACTTTACAGCACTCACCATAGCATATACGCTCCCCAATGTCCATAACCCCACCACCCTCTCCCGTCCCCCCTCCCCCCAGCAACCCTCAGTTTGTTTTGTGAGATTAAGAGTCACTTATGGTTTGTCTCCCTCCCAATCCCATCTTGTTTCATTTATTCTTTTCCTACCCCCACAAATCCCCCATGTTGCATCTCCACTTCCTCATATTAGGGAGATCATATGATAGTTGTCTTTCTCCAATTGACTTATTTTGCTAAGCATAATACCATAATATCCACGTCGTCGCAAATGGCAGGATTTCATTTCTTTTGATGGCTGCATAGTATTCCATTGTATATATATATATACACCACATTGATATATTATTCTTACATTTTTACATTTAGTTAAGAATATATTGTTCCTATCTAAATCTAATTCTCTTATTTTATTGCTATATATATATATATATATATATATATATATATGACCTAGGAATGAGACAAGCAGTACTTACATTGAACAAATAATAACCTAAAAAAACTGACTGTGATGTCAGCATCATGGTACTGTGAGTGATTCCTTTCTCCTCTCCTCTGTATTATACCAATTTCTATCTACTTGTGCCTCCAAAAGTAAGTGGATAGGATCTCAGAGTGGACTGTGGATTCAAGGGAGCAGGTGAACCTGCTCCATCTGGCACAACATCAGAGTGGGATAGATGGCAGCGGAGGCAGAGGACAGAGAGTAACCCACTGAGGCAGCTCCCTCTTCAGGGCTATAGTGCAACACTTTGGGCTTTGGGCAACAGAAGGAGCTACTTCCCTGGCAGAGGAAGTGTTAAGTGAAAGAAGCTGGCACCCTACCTAGCTGCATGTGGGTTGCAGCTGGAGGGGCTTGTTTCTCACTTGCAACACAAGAGTTTTAAGGAGGGACCTCCATGACTTGGGGGAGGGAGAGAGAAGGGGAGGCAGATAAGGAATATTAAATGGCACTGAAGGAACTTAATTTCCTTCTGTATGCTTCAGAATTTCAGCAGTAGGTCTATTCATAGATCTCTTGAAGTTCCCTACACTAGGATCCACCTAATGGACTGTGGATACCCCCAAAGTTCCAGATGCTAAATCCACATCTAGCCCAACTCCCTGCCAGCTGTTTTTGCATACTTCAACCCAAGAACAAACACCCATAGGAGAAACAAAAACTTGAGCTATAGTGCCACCTCATGGATTACAAAAGAAAGTTTTCTAATTGCTAGTCTGTTGAGCTGTAATGACCAAATAACACAAATTTTTAAGTAAGAAAAGTGTTTGCTATTTCAAATGTAAAATCAGACACACATATTGTCAGACACAATGAGAAATCAAGGTAATATGACATTATGAAAAGAAATTAATTCTCCATATACTGAACTCAAAGACACAAAATATTGAAATAAAAATGATAGAGAATTCAAAATAAATTTTATGAAGAAATTTAATGGGCTACAAGAAAACCAAGAAAGGCAACTCAATGAACTCCATATAAAATTAATGAACAGAATGGGTTCTCTACCAAAACAACTGAAATTAAAAAGAAACAAACAAAAACAAATTTTGGAGCTGAAGAAGTCATAGAATGAAATAAAGAATGCATGGAAGAGCATAGGTAACAGAGCAGATAAGAAGGAAGAAAGTATAAGTGAGTTGGCAGATAGGATTTTAGAAATGATTCAGTCAGAAAAGGAGAGAAAACTAAGATTTTTAAAAAGTGAAGAAACCCTATGAGAACTATCAGATTCTATCAGAAAAGAAAATCGAGTAATTAATGTACTTAGAAAAAGAGAGAGGGAAGGGGCCAGAGAGTTAAAGATATAATAGCTGTGAACCTTCCAAACCTGGGGAAGAAACTGAATATACAAGTCTGCAAAGCTAGAACACCCTATTATTTCACTGCAAAAAGACCATTTCCAAGACACTTTATAACAAAACTGTCAAAAATTACTTATGAAGAATGCTAAAGGCAGCTGGGGAAAAAAGAAAGTAATTTACAAGAAAACTCCCATTTAACTATCAGTGGACTTTTCAGCAGAAACTATAGGACAGGTGAGAATGAAATGAAATATTTAAAGCATTAAAAGATAAAAATTGATAGCTAAAAATATGCTATCTGGCAAAGTTGTCCTTCAGATATTAAGGAGATATAAAGACTTCCCAAGCAATAATAATATCATCAAGGTTTATCTTCATTGTAACATATGGCAAATTTTCCTTTTTAAAGGCTGAATATTATTCCCTCATAAGGATATGGATATTACCACATGTGACTTATCCATTTATCTGCTGAAGTACACTTGTTTTTCTTCCACCTTTTTGGTTATTGTGAATAATGCTGTTAAGAACATTGGTGCATGAATAATTACTTTGAGAATTTGCTTTCAGTTCTTTTGGGTATATACCAAGAAGTGGAATTGCTGAATCATATGGTAATTCTATTTTTGTTTTATTAAAAACTGCCACACTACTTCCGACAGCAACTATACCATCTTAACTTCCCACCAAAAATGCACAGGATTCAATTTTGCCACATCCTCAAAAACACTTGTTTCTTGTTTTTTTTTGTTTGTTTGTTTGTTTTGGTAATAGACATCCTGATAGTGAAGTAATATATTTGTGCATATTGATAATTTATACATCTTTAGAGATAAGTCTACTCAATATACAAACTAAGTATATTCAAACTAAGATTTTTAAAAAGTGAAGAAACCCTATGAGTACTATCAGATTCTATCAGAAAAGAAAATAGAGTAATTTTTGAATTAGGTTGATTTTTTTGTTGTTGAATTTTAGGTGTTCTTTGTATGTTCTGAATATTAATCACTTATCAGATTTTAGGATTTGAAATATATTCTCTCATTCTGTATACATCTTTTGATGAAAAATTTTTAAAAATTTTTGTGAAGTCCAATTTGTCTATTTTTTCTTGTTACCCATGCCTTTGGTAATGTATAATGTGTGCAGTACATAAATGCCTTATGTAATGAATCACTGTCAAATCCAATGTTGTGAAGCTTTAGTTCTGTTTTGAGAGGTTTTTTAGTTCTTAAATTTAGATTTTTTTGATCCATTTGGAATTAATTTTTGTATACAGTCTTAGGTAATGGTGCAAATGAAATCTTTCATGTTTGGTTATCCGATTTTCCTACCACAATTTGTTGAAAATACTGCTCTCCCATTGAATGGTTTTGGCATCATTCTTGTCATCATTTGACCAGGAGTGCCTGGGTGGCACAGCCAGTTAAGCATCTGACTCTGGGTTTTGGCTCAGATCGTGATCTTGGGGTCCTGGGATCCAGCCCTGTATCAGGCTCCATGCTCAGCAAGGAGTCTACTTGGGAGTCTACTTTTTCCACTCTGCCCCTCCCACTCACACTTGCTCTCCCTCTCTCACTCAAATAAGATAAATCTTAAAAAAAAAAAAAAAAAAAAGAATCATTTGACCATATATGAGAGGCTATAATCCTGGATTTTATTCTATTCCATGGATTTATATGTCTGTCTTTATGCCAGTACCACAATGTTTTGATTATTATAGGCTTATAATAGGTTTTGAAACCAGAAGTGAGTCCTCTAGTTTTTGTTCTATCTCAAGATTCTTTGGCTATTCAGGGTCCCTTGAGATATGAATTTCAGGACAGAATTTTCTTTCTTTTTTTTCAAGGTCAGTGGGATTTTGATAGAGATTGCACTAAACCTGTAGATTACTTTGGATGTACTGACATTTTGATTCAACTAAGTATTTCAACCCATGAAAACAGAAATGTTTCAATTTATTATCTCTTTAACATCTTTCAGCAATGTTTTATAGGTTTTACTGTACATTTTCCCACCTCATTGTTGATTCCTAAGTATTTTATTCTTTTTCATGCTATAATAAAAGATTTTTTTCCATAATTTCCTGTTCAGATTGTTCATTAGTGTACAGAAATGCATGTTGTCTTTGCATGCTACTACTTTGCTGAACTCATTTATTCTGACAAGTTTTTTTCTGACATGGTTTTTTGGTGGAATCTTTAACGTTTTCTACATATAAGATTATATTTACAACTCAATAAAATAAATAACTTAATTAAAAAGTGGACAAAGGCCTAAATAGACATTTTTAAAAGATATACAAATAGGAAACTGGTTCATGAAAGGTGTTCAATATCACTAATCATCAGGAAATGCAAATCAAAACCACAGAGAATAGGGCACTGGGTGGCTCAGTGGGTTGAGCCTCTGCCTTCAGCTCAGGTCATGATCTCAGGGTCCTGGGATCAAGCCCCACACTGGGCTCTCTGCTCAGCAGGAAGCCTGCTTCTCCCTCTCTCTCTGCCTGCCTGTCTACTTGTGATCTCTGTCAAATAAATAAATAAAATCTTAAAAAACAACAACAACACAGAGAGCTAATATCTCCCACCTGTTAGAATGGTTATCATCATGAAGACGAGATAATAAATGCTAGAAAGGATGTGAAAAAGAGAACCCTGTACACTGTATATGGGAATGTAAAGAAATACAACCACTATGGAAAACAGTACAGAGTTTCCTCAAAAAAGTAAAAACAGAATTACCATATGATCCACTAGTCCCAGTAATCTGTGACAACATGGATGTATTTGAAAGGGCATTATGCTAAGTGAAATAAACCAGAGAGAGTAAGGAAAATACTGCATTGTTTCACTTGTAAGTGGAATTTAAAAAAGAAAGGGGAAAAAGTCAAACCTATAGTCAGAGAGTAGAAAAGTGTTTAATAGGGACTGAAGGGTGGCATAAATACAGAAAAGGTTGATAAAGGGTATAAACTTTCAGCTATAAAATGAATAAGGTTTGATGATCTAATGTATAACATGGAGACTATAAGTGATACCACTACTCTGTAATTGAACTTTGCGGAGAAACCTTAAAGGTAAATATGTCAAATGATAGATGCGTTAATTAACTAAATAGGGGGGTGCAGATTCTTTCCACAATATATGTATATATTAAGTCATGTTGTATACTTTATCTTAAGATTTTATTTCTCAATTGTACCTCAATAAAGCTGAAAATCTTATCATCTGTGAGCAGAGATAATTTCATTTCTTCCTTTTAAATTTGAATGCTTTTTGTTTGTTTTCCTAACTCCTCTGGCTACAATTTCCAGCACTAGGTTGAACAGAAAATAATTAAAATGGTAATTTTTTTACTTGTCCCTGATTGTACAGGAAAACTTTTCCCTACTTTTCAGCACAGTGTATGATGTTCACTGTGGGTTATCCATATATAGCTTTTATTATGTTGAGATAGTTTTCCTTCTATTCCTAGTTTATTCAATGTTTTTATCATGAAAATGTATTAAATTGTGTGAAATGCTTTTTATGTATCAATTTAAATGACCATATAGTTTCTGTTCTTTCTTTTCATAGTTTATATTACATTGATAAATTTCCATATGTTGAACCATCCTTGCATTCCAAGAATAGATTCCACTTGGTCATGATGTGTAATCCTTATAATATGCTGCTGAATTCAGTTTGCTAGTATTTGGTTGAAAGGTTTGTTTGCATCAACCTTCACAAGGGATATTGGTCTGTATTTTTTCTCTTGTAGTGTTTTTTTTGTTTTGTTTTGTTTTTTTTTTCTGGCTTTGATATGAGGGTAATGTTAGTTTCACAGCATGAGCCAAGAAGTGTTGCCTGCTCTTCAAATTTTAGGATGAGTCTGGGAAGGATTGGTATTATTTCATCCTTAAATGTTTTGTAGAATTCACTAGTAAAGCTGTCAGTCCCAGGGCTTTTCATTGTCAGAGTTTTGATTACTGATTCAATCTTCCTATTAGTTATAGGTCTATTCAGAATTTCTATTTTTGTGTGTAATTTATTCTTAGTAGGCTTTGTATTTCTAGGAATTTGTCCATTTCATCTAGTTATTCAATTTGGGTACAACTGTTCATCATACTCTTATAATCCTTTTTATTTTTGTAGAATCTGTAGTAATGTACCCACTTTAACTTACGATTTTAATATTTTTTTAATTAGTACATCCAGTTATAAATATGTCAAATTTGCTGATGTTTTCAACTAATCAACTTTTGATTTCACTGATTTTCTCTATTATTTTTTCTATTTTCTATTTCATTTATCTGTAATTTTTATTACTTCCTCCTTCTACTAGCTTTGGATTTAATTATTTTTCTTTTTCTAGTTCCTTAAGTTATAGAGTTTGCTTGTTGGTGTGAGAACTTTGTTTTTTAGCGTGATTTATAACAATAAATACTTCCCTTAGCACCACTTTTGCTGCATCCCATAGTTCTAGTACCTTGTTTGGGTTTTCAGTTGTCTCTAAGGGTTTTCTAACTTCTCATGTGATTTATTTTTTGACCAACTGACCTACTGTTCAAGAATGTTGTCTAATTTCAATGGTAAAATGAATTTTCCAACTGTTCGTTATTGATTTCTAATTGAATCCTGCTGCAGTCAAATATACTTTGTATGCCCCTTTCTATAAATTTACTGAAACTTAATTTGTGGTTTGATAATGAAGTCTACCCTGGAAAATATCTCATGCGCACTTGGGAAGAATGTGTATCCTGCTGTTCTTAGGTAGTGTTCTGTATATGTTAGATTAGTTGGTTTATTATGTGAGTCCTCTATTTCCTTATCTTCTGTCTCATTCTATCATCATAAAAGGAGTACTTAAGTTTTGAAGTATTATTGTAAAACTATTTCACCTTTCAACTCTGTCAGTTTTGCTTCATATTTCATTCAATTCATATTCTTTAGGCACATAAATGTTTATAGTTTATAATCTATAGATATATTATTTTGCTCTATTAAACTTTTATTAAAATCCTTCTTGTCTCTTGCAATCTTTTCAATTTAAGGTCTCTTTTGTCAGTATAAGTAAAGTCACTCCTGCTCTCTTTTGATTACTATTTGCATGCATTATCTTTTCCCATCCTTTAAGTTTTTTTCTGTCCTTTCACTTTAAATCCCTTTGTGTCTTTGAATCTAAAGTATTTCTCTTAGACATCATATAGTTGAATCAGGTGTCTTTATACACTCTTGCAATTGTGTTTTGACTAAAGAGTTAAGTTCATTTATACTTAATTACTTAAAGTGAGGATCTCCTATCAATTTGTCTGTTTTCTGTATGTCCTATAGCTTTTTGTTGTTGTTGTTCATTCCTGCCTTACAGTCTTATGTTGAGTTGATTTTTTTGTAGTGACGTGTTTACTTTCTCATTTTCTTCTGTGTTTATTCTGTAGCTCTTTTATTTGTGGTTATCATGGGGTTTACATTTAACAATCCTAAATTAACACTTCTTCAGTATCAGACAAAAACTCTGCCTTTACAGTTGTCTTAATTTCATTGTCTAAGTCCCCCAAAGGACATCTTCATATATTGTGTACTCCAAAACCCAAAACATAAGTAATTATTTTAAATGTCATTAGTCTCAAATTATGTAGAAAACAACATGTGGAGTTACTAGTCACAGTCACAATATTGGCTTATAATTGTTTTAAAAATGTATTAGTCTCACAAATCATGTAGAAAACTGGTATAGTTATAAACCACTATTACAATATTAACTTTTATAATTGCCCATATATTTCCCTTTATTGAGTGCCGCATTTCTTCAAACAACTTTGAATTACTATCTAGTGACCTTTAAGTTCACTATGCAAGACTCCTTTCAGTATTTCTTCCAAAGCAGATCTGATGGTAACAAATTTTCTCAAACTTCATTTGTGATTAATTTTTCCCTCACTTTTGAAGAAAGGTTTTGCTAGATACAGGATTCCTGGTTAGCAGGTTTGGTTTTTTGCCCTTTTTTGTTTTGTTTTGTTTTGTTTGTTCTTTGTTTTTTCCATTTAGCACTTTGTACTCAGTGCCTTCTGGTTTTCCAAAGTTTTTGATGAAAAAAAAAATCTGCTGATAATCTCAGTATCCCCTGTGACCGTTCACTTCTTACAGTTTTCAAGATTCTGTTTTTGTCTTTTGAAAGTCTGATTAGAGTGTGTCTTGATGTGGGTCTCTGTGTTCATCTTACTGGCAATTTGTTTAACTTCCTGGATCTCTGTATTTGAAATTTTCATCAGATTTAGGAAGTTTTCAGTCATTATTTTTTCAAATATTCTCTGTCCCTATCTCTCTCTTTTTGGGACTCCCACAGTGTATATACATCTTCTTGTTGGTGTCCAACAGGTCCTTCAGGCTCTGTTCACTTTTTTTCAATCTTTTTTGCTTCTGTTCTTCAGACTTAATAATTTTCATTGTCTTATCTTCATGTTTGTTGATTCTTCTGCCTATTCAAATCTTCCTTGGAACGCCTCTACAGTGATTTTTTTTCATTTCACTTACTGTATTTTTCATCTCTAGAACTCTTTTGCTTTTTAGCTTTCTGGATATCATTCTTTAATCTTTTGATCATCTAAGTTGTTTTAAAGACTTTGTCTAGTAAATGCCATCATCTACTTCAGGTAGTTTGTATCTCTTTTGAATGGATCATACATTTCTGTTTTGTTTGTGCTTTTTGAAATGACATTTTTACAATATCTTAATTCTAGAAATAAATTCCTCCCTGGGGTTTGCTGGGGTTTTTTGAGACCGAGAAAGTGTATGTGCCCATGTGTGCCTGTACATGAGCAGGGGAGGGGCAGAGGAAGAGGAAGAATCCTAAACAAACTCCAATCCCAGTGTGGAGCCTGACACAGGGCTCAATCTCAAAACCCTGAGATTCTGACCTGAGCCAAAAATCAAAAGTCAGATGCTTAACTGAGTCACCCAGGCAACCCTATCGTTTGCTTTTGATTGTTTTTCGCTCTCTGTGCTAAGGATCAGTCTGAAGTATGAAACCTAAGGCCTTCTCAGATCTTGTTTGAATCTTTCCCTGGGCATTTATGGTCAATTTCTCATTTTTCCCATACATGCAGTTGTTTATGAATGCCCTGGTCTTTAATGCCTGAATCCCAAAAGGGCGGGGGGGGGGGGGGGGAGAAGAGAGAAAAGAAAAAAGGAAAGAAAAAGAAAAAAGAAAAGAAAAGAAACGGGGAATAAAAGGGATGTCAGTCCTTTTATACCCTTGGAAGTCACTTCACAGGATGTGGGTTTGTATGCTTATAATGGAAAGAAGTAGAACCATGGCTTCCCACTTCTTTGCACTCCTGTGATCAAAAGCAGAAATCAGCCATCAGCCTGATTCCCAATATTTGGAGGTGGAGGTTCTTTTTGCCTATCTTGACGCCCACTAGCTGTGTGTAAGCTGTCCCAGGAACACATATACAGTGGCCTGTTATATGGCTGAGGTGGGGAAATGGGTCGCTACTACTATGTTAAGAGCTAAATTTGAATGAAATTAACTTCAATTTACTGTCCAAGATTTTTCCTGTTAAACTGAAAGGCCTTAATAGAGTTCCAAAATAGTTACATCAAAAAAATTCTACTACTCCAATTGTCATCTGTGTGGGGAGATAAATTCCTGGTGCTTCCTACTCTGTCATGTTCCCAATATCCTTTCACATACAAGGTTTTTTGTTTTTCATTTTTTTGTTTTCCAGGTGACCATACTTTTTTGTTCCTCTTAAACAGGAAGTGTGATAGCTAGGTCCCATATAATTGTATATTTCACTTTATATCAAACTTCTTAAAACTGTTTTTTTAAGCAGCTGGACCATTTCGTACTTCAATTAGCAATGTTTGCAAGCTGTAGTGTTCCATTCTTGACAAGTGTTGGTACTGTCAAAATTCATTTTAAGCCATTCTAATAGGTGTGTAGTGCTATACATTATTGTGGCTATTTTACATTTGTCTAAGATCTAATGATGTGCATCTTTTCATGTGCTTATTTGCCATCTTTAAGTCTTTGGTAAAGTATTCAAATTTTTTGTCCTTTTTTGGGGCAGGGGATTTGTTTTCTCTGACTTTTCAAAGTTCTTTATATATTCCAGATAAAATTCAAATATATACTTAGCAAAAATTTTTCCCAGTCTGTGACTTTCATCTTCTTAGCTATGTCTTCTGAAAAATACACGGTTTTTATTTGATGAAGGCATATTTATCTTTATTTTTTTATAGTGTTGCATATAAGAACTTGTTTATGTAAGGCCATGCTGACTTACCCTATTTGTTCCCCCCTCTTCCAGGAATTCTATACTTTTTCACCTTATACCTAGCCTAGGGCTCATTTTTGAAGAAATTTTTCTCATGAGAAAATATACTGAGATTTTATTCTCAATTTTTAGCACACGGATGTTCAATTTATTGTAGTATCATATGTTAAAATGACCATCTTTTCTCCACTGAATTGCCTTCTCACCTTTGTCAAAAATTATGGTACATGTGTGGGTCTAGTCCTGGATTTTTCTGTTCCAATGATCTGTGTCCATGTTTGCCAATACCACAACTTGATTATCCAAGCTTTCTAATAAGTCTTAGAATTAGGTAGTCTAAGTCACCCCATTTCCACACCCCATCCCAGGCTATTCTAGTTGTTGCTTTTCCAAAGAAATTTAAATCAGCTTGGCAATATCAACACAATATACTGCTAGGATTTTTTCATAGTAATGAATCAATTTGGCAGAGTTGATGTCCTTAAAAATCATGAGTCTTCTGACTCATGTACACAGTATCTCTCTCATTTAGATCTTCACCTGTCATTATCAAAAGTGGTGAAGGGTTATCAGGGTCGGTACACATTTTGGTAGACTTCTATTATTTGTTTTGGTACTACTGCAAATGGTTTATTTTTTAGAAAAAAAATTGATATCCACTTACTGACTTTTAATCTTGCAACCTTGCTTACCTTACTTATTAGTTATAGGAGACTTAATTCTTTGGATTTTCTACATAAACAATCATGTCATCTCTGAATGAGGACAATTTTACTTCTTCATTTCCAATTTGTATGGCTTTTCTTTTTTTTGTTTTATGCACTGGCTGTTAGTAGATGTTGAAAAGAAGGAATTGGTATCTACTTTCTTAACTTGTTCTCAATCTTGGAATAAAATATTCAGTTTTTTAACCACTAGGGTAGTAGTAAGTTTTGTAAACACTATTTGCCAGATTAAGGAAAGCTCTTCTCTATTACTTTTTATTAGGAACGTTTAATTTTATCAAATGCTTTCATTCATTAAGATGAGTATATGCTTTTTCTTCTTTGGTCTATTGATATGGATTATAGTTGATTTTCAAAGGTTGGATTAGCCTGCATTTTCCAAGATAAACTGCATTTCATGATTTAAAATACTTTCCACGTAGTGCTTGATTTATCTTCTTTAATATTTTGATGATGATTTTTATATTTACTCTCATGAGAAATAGTGTAACATAGTTTTCTTATATCTTGTTTTAGCATCAGGGTAGTACAGAACTCATAAAATGAATTTGTATATGTCGTACAGAATTGTTGGTTTCATTTAACATTTAGCAAAATTAACCCAGTAACACTATCTATGCCTTATGTTTTCTTTGAAAGAAAGAAAGGAACATTTTTAACTACAAAGTAAATGTATTAAGTGGATGTAGGATCATTCAGGTTACTTACTTCTCAAACAGCTTTAGTAGTTTGTCTCTTTTATGATACTGACCCATTTCACCAAAGTTGGAAATTTGCAGAAATAAATTTGTTCAAAATACTCCAAATATTTTCTTACAGCTCTGGGGGTGTTTTTTCTTTGCAATTTGGCTAGAACCTTTTCAATGCTACTGGTCTTTTTAGGAACTAGCTTTGTTTACAATATTTTCTATTGTTCTGCTTACAAATTCACTGATTAATGCTTATTTTTACTTCCTTTATCTGCTTCTCTGTGTTTACTTTGCTCTTCTTTCTCCAGCTCCTTAACGCAGAAAGATGAATCATCAATCTGGATTTTTCTTCTTTTCTAATATAAACAAATTCCCTTTAAACACTCCTTTAGTGTATTCCACAAATATCTGATCGATTTTCACTTTCATTCAGTTCAAATACCATCTAATTTCTCCTCAGAATTCTGCCTTGACCCATGTTATTTAGAAATATTGTTTAATATTCAGAAATTTAAGCATTTTTCAAATCTTTCTTTACTGATACCTAATTTATCAACTAAGGTCAGGGAAAATTATATGATCTCTTAAGGTTTTGAACTTGTTAATGTTTTATGGTATCATGTGTTCTTTTTTAGTTCTTGGAAAGGATAGAAAATCTTCCAATTTTTATCCATAAAGACAGGTACATATATATTTCAAAATCAAAAAGTATATTACGATATTAAAATTTCATGTACAGCAATTGTCAAAAAAATTCTAAAAACGTTCCTTTGGGGAGGACAATATGAAAACAGCTGCAAAACACTAGGTTATAGGTGTTCCACTATTTTATTTTCATTCAAGTTGTGATATATGTCATACAGCAAAATGTAAAAGAAAAAAAAAATGACAGGCCCCATGTCCCAAGATCCAGATTTAACAGATGTTAACATTTTATCAAAATATTCTTCAAATAACTTTTTAAAAGAAATGTACAATATATACAAAACTGTGCAATTCAAACCTCAAACTTTCCTTTCCACCCTTTTCTTACATAGCAGCATATTAAATGTCTCCATAAGTAATTTAATATTTTGTGTATCTTTTTTCTAAGCTCTGAGAAATTTCAAACAATAAATTAATTTCTTACTCAGACTTTCTTGAATTCTTAAGATTTACAAATATCCAGGTGTCAGTGCTGTATTGTTATTTGGAAAAATTAAAATTTCTTGTGTAGTTAAATGCCCCTTTTCTCATTGTTGCAGTTTTTGGATAGAACCCCTTTCAATCACAGATGTTCTAAAGTTTTGTTTTTGTTTAATCCCCTCGCTTCACACCAAGGTATTGAAGCTTATGCTTGTTGGGATACAGAATCTCCCTTTCCCAGGACTTTTTTTTTTCCCCCCCAAAACTTGGTGAGTTTGAGCTGTTTATTTTAGATTCCCTACTGGCCTTTACATGAATGCCCTACTGTTAACAACAGTTTGCTTTCCGGAAATGTCAGAGTAGCATATATAGAGAGTAGCTTAAGTTTTTGGAGTACACTATTCCTCCTGAGATCATCAGTTCTCTTATGTGCCTAACATATGTGGGTGGCTCTCATCTCTCCTAACAATCATACTAAGGTCAATACTTTTTGTTTTATAAGCATTGATAAGTATAGATATAAAAAAGTATCTTATTAATTTACAGCTGAAGCTTATTAGGAAAAACAAAACCTTCTCCATTACTCATAATGGGAAGTGCTCTCTTCTTAAAAAGTGGTTAAGATCAAATTGCTCCAAGCACTCAGTACAGTGCCTTTTGAATTTCAGGTTCTTAATATATTCCCTTACTTACTTCTTTTAAAAGCCTTATCTCTTGATACTGATTTTAAAGGAGTCTCATTTGCATAGCAAATACTTTCCAAATCATCTAAAGCAGTAAACTGAACTACTACGGCCTTTTGTTTGATTTACCTAATCAGGTTTATGTTGATTCTATTCATGCTACTAAATTGGGATGAAGAGACTTACATTAGTCTGAGTGACTCCTTTAATTTTATACCATATTTGTCTCACTTGCCTCATACCATTCCCAGCCTCTGTAGAAGGCATAAGTGGAAAACTACCATGTGGAAATACGAGTTTTATATATCATAACCTGTAGTAAAACATTTGGTTTTGGCTGTGTAGCACCTACTTTCTCTCTTGATTTCATAGCTCTCTGCTTTTCCTTTGGAGAAGGCCTTTAAACTCTCACTTCATGGGGTTTATATGAAACTTCAGTCCTTAAGGATGACATCTATGACCCACAGTTAGTCTGTAGAGTGCCAAATCCGTCCAGCAAATGGAAAATGTACTTATTTCAAGCTTGTTTCATTTCAAGTAACTAAAAAATTCCATGACACACTAGCTGTTCAGGCTTTTGCTACAGGTTTAAATTATTAGTACTTCTCCAGTATGAATTTAAAACAACAACAACAACAAAAAAAAAAAAAAACAACTAACTGAAAGTGAACTATCATCACAATTATCAGGATAATAGTTATTAGCAGCTCCAGGAATAGTCCTACCTAGTTAAAAAAAAAAAAAAAGAAAGAAAGAAAGAAATCTGTACAAGAACTGGAAATTCTTCTGATTGGACCTATTTGGGTCATATCCTCAATTTATGAAACAGAGTGGAATGGCATTATCCACAAACAGGTTAATTCTTAGACACCAACACTCTTACACTTGTCAAACTCTCATGGTCTAATTGTGGCACGGAAGTGTGGGGGCCAAGGACAGGTAGTCCCAAATGTGTCACTCTGATGTACTAATTATTAAGAATGCTCTTCCCTTCCCCACCTTGTCTCCACAAAGCAGGAAATAAATCTCCCATGTGAAAGGTACTCTCCCTGAGATATCTTTATCATGAGATGGGGAATTCAGAGGTAAAAAAGTTGTATAAATAAGTCTTACTACTTTTAGTAATTTACAATTACAGCCCAAATTCTAAGTTTTCTTTATCTTTTAAATTCCTTGTTGATAAATGTCTCTTCCTGTTCAAAGAGGAAGTTAGGTTCTAACAAAGCAGCTAGGAAAGTCAGAGGCCTATCCTGGCACCATTCCACAAGAAACCTGATCAAACCAGAAAGGTCCAAGATGATGGATACCAAGACAGCAAACCCCTGACCAAATTGGGTAATAAATATTCTACCCTCTAGTTAACAACTGTCAATAAAGACAGAAACCCAATCTTCAGAGCACATAGGGCTCACACACGCTCGCTCTCGCTCTCGAGCTCACTTGCTCTCCTATCTCTAGAGTGCTTTTCACTTTAATAAACTTCCCCAGTTATGTCACTTATCTACTGTGTTGAGTGTGTCCTTGAATCTTTTCTCAAGATAGAGAACTTTTGGTGACTCCTTCAGGATGGGCTATGTTGAGGACCCAGGGTCCAGGGTCTCTGCAGTTCACCTGGCAACATCTGCTTAAAATGCATAAAAGCATAGGACTTGGACATTTGAGACTCAATGCCATTATTAGGCCTCCATGTACATTTAATTATAATTTGTTTTTCCTACTGCTAATCTGTTTCATGTCAATTTAATTCTTAGACCAATTAGAAGAATCTTGAAGCAAATTTTTTCTTCCTCAATAGTTAGCTAGTTGGCAGGATAAACTTTAACTGGCTAAATATTATTCACCCTGTGATTGCTATAGCTGAGAAATTCTGGGACATCTGACAAACAGCTAGCAAAGGTAAGATTTCTTACCACGTCAGCCTCCTGGAAACTGTCTGTAAGATCTGGTGAAGCAAGAGGGGTGATGGTCCTTTTTTTTTTTTTCTAAATCTGGATTAGGAGAAAATATTTTTAGTTCCATGGGCTCAGCATCTCTGATAAATTCGGTAGAGTACTCTCTTTCCTCCCAGAGATGGTCACTAATTTTATCTTTTGTGTTGTTATAAAAGGGAATTATTATAGGGAAATACCAGTATAGGCCCTTATAAGCCTGCTATTCAAACTAACATTATAGACTGTTGAGTTCATGGTTCTCAACAGACTGGCATATGTTTCGAAAAACTTTGCTGTGGGTCTCACACATAAGATCTGGATAAGGGCTTTCCTTTTGTCTTGAGAACTTGCTTTATTCTCTCTGGTCTCTACTATGCAGACAAAGCACTTACTGAGGTATACCTTGGTAGCCCAGTTAAGAGTGGGGTTCTAAGACAAAGTTGCTAGTGGCATTCTCTATCTAGCCATGACAACCCTCAGAACAGTAAGTCATAACAGGCTGTAGTCCATAAGGGATTTTTGTGCTCTTAACCTTTGTGCTTTGTTAGTGCTGAAGTGCCCCATTTTCAGTAGCACCTGCCTGGTGTCACAGATTAGTAGGTCTATGACTGGAGGCATTTCAAGTTTTTGTGGGCGACCAATGACACTGTTTTCACTGAAGCATCCTTACTGCCTATGTAACAAAAGCATCTGCTTTCTTACACTACTTCTGGGAATAAACTTTTAGATCATGGGGACTGCATCATCTATGCCCTCCCCAGGGATGCCACTTGCATCCATGGCCTAAGCCTAGAATGTTTCTCTGCGTCTTTCCATAAAAAGGCTTATTTGTTTGAGTTGCTTTAAAATTAGTAAGATCCTGGACACCTGGCTCAGTTGGTTAAGCATCTGCTTTCAGCTTAGGTCACAATCCCAGGGTTCTGGGATTGAGCCCTGTATTGGGCTCCCTGCTCAGCAGGAAGCCCGCTTCTCCCTCTCCCTCTATCCTTACCTTCCCTCCTTGTGCTCTCTCTCTCAAATAAATACAGTATTTAAAAAAAAAAAAAATAGTAAGATTCTACTCATCAACGGTCAGACAATAAATCTTTTAAACTGGTTACATTTCAAAGGAAAAAAAATCCTTATACAGAGCTGTCAATTATCTTATTAGTATACTTACTAGGGTTAGGGACCTAGGGACTCCCTTAAAAAAGTGAAAGAACAGAAGTTAGACTAAGACAAAAACTGATATCCACATCCAAGTTAAATTCTTCTTAAAAACCAGCTCTGTCCACCTGTTTTAACTTACCTTTCCTTATAAGATTTACAGAGAGCACTCTAGCCTATCTGCTAGAGTCAAAGTATGTAGGTTACTCACATAAATGCTAAAACTCATGAAGTGAGTATAACAGAACCACCGAAGACATGTGATGAGGCTCACTTTGCTATTTTTCAAAACTCCTACTTTCTAAAGCTCTGCAATCAGGCTATGCCAGCTTTAGGCATTCTTATGTCATGTCCTTTGCAGATGTACACTGGATCCACTCCTCCCACCCCAAACCCAGGAGGGAAAAAATTTCATGTCCCTTGGATAGCAGCTAGTCTTATAAAGCCCAATTTTACCTCCACTTTTAGAAGATCCCCCAAATTTAAAGAGAAATTGGAAAGACTAGTAGCCATTCACATCCTCCCCACTACCAAAGAAAACAGATGACCATAATTTTTTCTGGCCCTCCTACAATTCAACAGCTGAAGGCTGATATTCAGGGGCTAAAGAAGCCAAGATTGAATTGTGAAGAAAGAAGGCTTTTGTTAAAATGATTTATATAGACTTTTTCTTTTCTTTTTCTTTTTGTTTTAACAAAGATATAAATCTTCTGATTCCTACTTTATTTGGAAATCTCCCTCATCTAAATTGGCAAGTTTAGTTAAAAAGGCTAATCAGTCTCTTGATATTCAGGCTGTAATTCAGTTCTTTCTGGGAATTAGCAACAACTTTGCCTGCCAATCTCTGCAAAACCAGAAATACAACTCTAGAAGCAACCCCCCCCAACCCTGCCTGCCATCTCTACCAATCCCAAAACCTCACCTATTCCTCTCAAAATGCTTATAGGTATTATAAAATAACTAGGATACTGAAACAGAATTGTCCTGTACTTAAGGAAAGAAAATTCTTAATAGCAATTACCCTATAATTCTTGGGGGGGGGGAGCTTACATTCTTTCTGTCTCTTAAAGTTATAAATCTTTTATCTCTGAATCTCTGAATCTCCACAACTAAGTAAAGGAATAAAGAAGAAAGTAGGTCTTCCAAAAAATTAAACTGCAAAAGGGTTCCCTTGCCCCTTTTCTCCTCAAATATTAATAAAAGTAAGGTTTCTGCATCTGTCACTATGTGTCCATTGTGGCTATACAGCATTTTCTACCACCAGTTAGAATTGCTAAAATTAATTTGTAAAAGAGTTCTATCTGATTGGCTTAAAGAAATTAAGCACTTACGTAATTTTGTATTCATAAAAATTCTCAAAATAAAAAAAAAAAAAGTGAATTTCCAGTTCACGTGAACTGGGAAAATATTCAGTATTAAAGCTAACTTAAGGTTAAGAAATTAGGAGTATGTCTCACATAAATTTAATTCTTAGAACAGCTAGAAGAACCTTGAATAATCGAGGCAATTTTTCCTCTCTCAGAAGAGAGAGGTGCTGGTCATCACAGAGGGTAGATGATTGAAGTCTTGTCTAAGATATCAAAATCTTTGTATCACCTGTAATTGGTGTGAGTTGAGAACCACCACAACCACTACAAGACTTAGTATTTATTGAAAACTTGACTATAAACACACACACACACACACACACATCACAGAGGGTAGATGATTGAAGTCTTGTCTAAGATATCAAAATCTTTGTATCACCTGTAATTGGTGTGAGTTGAGAACCACCACAACCAATACAAGACTTAGTATTTATTGAAAACTTGACTATAAACACACACACACACACATACACACACACATTTACATACACACACACACCAGACTTGTTTTATAAGTATTTTATATTCATCAAATCAACTTTACAACACTATGACAAGTATTTATTATCTCCATGGAAACTGACAGAACCTACCCAAGGCCATAAAGCAATTAAACCTTAGAAACAAGATGTGATGTCAGAATCTACACCTATTAAACCACTGTAATATACTAGTTTTATACTAGTATATATAACTAGTATACTAGTAATATATACCATGTATACTATACTGGTATATATATATTATGTATATATAGTATATACTATACTATGTATACTATACTGGTATATATACTATTATAATAAACTAGTAATATACTAGTTTTCAGTAAATTTAGGCTGAATTTCCTGTCACTATAGAAAGATGGGGACTCAAGAGTTTTATAAATTTACGTTTTAAAATATTACGTTTTGCATATCTAATAAGATCACATGTTCTAAGGAATAGTTTTACTTAGATCTTGCTTGGCTCACTATTCTTGTCATGGTAATTTTGAAATCCCTTAGATGATCCTTTTAATATTCAAGTTTCTTAACTTCTTTAATTCATCTCTTTCCATGACCCTGTTTTCACTCAACTACCATATTTAGATCCTAGAACTTACAGTCACTAATTACTGTATTCTCTATGCCTTTGTCAACTTATTACTTTATTCGGTTATTTCAACCTCCCCAACTTCTACTTCCCACTCAACGTATCTTCAATCATACTGTAATCTATAATTGATCATACCACTTTCCTATTATTTCTCAACCTTCATTTTCTCACTTTGCTCTTTACCCAGATCTCTGTCTTTTCTTTATAATCATTCCCTTGAATATGCCAACACCTTTTCCTTTCTCCCACTTTGTTGTATTCATCTAGGAAAATCACAACTTTCATTAAATTCAACTCTTGTCTACTCAATGATAGCACCAAGGCTAAACATAATTGAAAATACAGAATCATTGGACTAGTCTCATTTAAATTAACAGACTTCAACTGACCTCCTTAAGTACTACCTAGCCATCTTTCCAATAATCTATTCACTCTGCCACTTCCCGAAGTATCTATTTTATACCTTTTTCTTTCCTCAATCCAATATTCTTTCCCTCTGTGACCTTGCTTCCTATTTCACCAAAAAAATATAATACAACTTTTACATGCTCCTCCTATATATCTAGCAAACTACAAATATCTGGACCTTCATAATCTACCTTTCTCCCACTGCTATTATGTTTACACGTCCATCTTTAAAACTAACTTCATTTGTATACTGTATTTATAGCTCCTCCTTCTCCCTCCTGCATCATATTTGTCTTTTCCTCTGCTGGATTAGTCCTACTGGATTAATCCACACAAACCTGCTGTATCTTCAATCTTTATAAAACAAAACAAAACAAAAAAGCTTGCTACTACATCCCCCTGCATTAACAGTCCATTTCTCCATCCCTCTAAGAGCAAGACTCTCCAACACAGTTGTTCAAAATTCTCACTATATTAACTTCTTCTCAACAATTCTCTTTAATACCTCTTCTCATTTCTTCCATTCATCCAATCAGTTTGTCAAGAAGAAATCTGTCAAGAACAGATCTGCTACATTTCACCACCCCTTCCTATCTGAGATACCTTCATTTGGCTTCTACCTCTTCTTCATATACCTGACATCTAAAACTGAGCATGTCCTAGGGTTCACTTCTCCATACTTCTAAATTCTATCATTAAAATTTCCATTTTCCTTACTTTTACAATGCTTTGAGGAAAAAGCTGTGATTCACAACAACATTCCAACAAAGACCAAGTCTTTGGGCATTGATTCTGGTGAAGTTATTATTATATACTCACAGGACAGTATTAATAAGAATTAAATATATCAGTTTCCTTAACACATAGATGAAGGTAATTTCACTAAGATAACAGATTCTGTAAGGGAAACATTTACAACCTTAGGTGATAATCTGATCGATTTGGGGGCACCAAAATAAAACACTAAATTAGGGCAAGATACAAATTCCCTCAAGCAGGGGAAATCTCCCACTACTTAAAAACAACAACAACAAAAACAAAAAACCAACAATAAAAAAACAACAAAATTCATAGCCAGACAAATATAACCACTCCTAAAATAATTATAAGAAGTAAGAAGTAATATTACTATAAAAAAGCATGTTTAAGTGAATTGGTATGCAGGTAAGAGTGAAAAAAGGGCAGTATCTATAATCATAAAAGAAAATTTCTGTTGAAAAATTTACCTTCAAAATTTTGTGCAATTATCAAACTACACTTTCCAAATGTGATAAACATAAAAAAAATAAGAACATTATTTTATTGGAAAGAAAATAATTTATTATATATGAGGAAGAGGATTAAAATACATGTAATATATCTCCAATAAACTGATTTAAATGCATATAGATTTAATTTTTAAATATACTTTAAAAGCTGTTACGCACAGTTCCATAATCCAGGTGTCACTTTCTTTTCCTTAAAGTTGGAAAGCAGTTGGAAGACATGGAATCAAAAGGAACCTAAAACACCATAAGAGTTCATTAAAAATAATTATGATTATAAAGCAGTTTATTAATAAGTTTTAAAATAACTAAAAGCTAACATGTTTATATTTAGAAAATTAGTGAATCATGTCAGTACTAAAAATTTTTAATTGTCTAAATAAACAGCTTATACAGAAACTGATTAACATTAAAAAAACATTTTAATTGTCTCTATAAAAACCAGCAATTTAAATATCTATAAATTTTTATACTCTTGAGTGATTAAAATTATTAACAGAATTTTTATTGTGTTCCTAGTACTAGCAATAGCAGGATTTGCAAGAAATGCAGAGGCTCCAATTCTTGATTTTCCTACACAGAGAAGGTTGGATGGCTAGGTTGTAGTAAGCATCTAACCATTTTAATCTAACAAACTAGTATCCAAACTGGTCACCCCTTGGAACTACTAAAGACACCTTTTCAAATTAGATTCTTGGTCCTATTCTGAGAAATTCTGATTTATTAGTTTCAGGAGAGAGTCCAGCAATCTCTGAATGTAAAAATCCTTCCTCAATAGTTCTCAACCTGGGTCACACTTAGGAGGTTTGAAATACTCCAGTATCTATGCTGTACGCCAGACCAATTAATCAAAATGGGGAGAAACTCAGGTACATTTTAGCCTTTTCTTCCCTTCATCAGATTTTTTTAAGTTTCCCAGGTGATTCCAACCGTGGCCAAGATTAAGAACCACTGTTTTGGGTAATTATGGTCCTCAGCCAGTCTGGAAACCACTGTTACTACATATACCTACCAGATTTTTTTTTTTTTTTCCACTTAATGTGCTACCCTGAGTCAGTATTATATCTTCTTTCCTCTGTTCCTCTTTTCTCATTCCTTTTGTTTTGTTTAGAAAAAGAGGGGAAAAAAATACTTCTACTTGCTCTCTGTTTCAAAGGAAATATCAATAATAAAACCTCAGAAGTGAAGTCTGTTACTCTTACTTGGAATTTACAAAGAAATTCAGTTATTTTAATTTCCAATATATATACTTTTTTAAAGAAAAAATACTTTCCCCAAACCAATTTTAACAATACATTATATAGAACACCTAAACCAGATATATCATAAAACAGAAAGCATATGTTATTAAACAGGTTTAGGAAATACATAAATATAAGAAACAAGACTAAATTCTGTGTTGAAGCAGATGCATACATTCTCCAAGTAAATAAGTTGACCTGATTCACTAACTTTCTCTGGAAAAATTGCATAACCTCAAGAACAGCATAGAAAATTCAGCAACAGATCTAAAAAACATGTAAGTGATTTGTCCAGTCAACATTGCTAATTTTAAAATATCTCATTGGATAAATTATAAAAAATTATTGCTTAATCTGAATCAATGAGTAGGGGAGGGACAAAACATTTCTAGGAAAAACAGAAAACACTGCCCCAAAAAGGATACAACAAGAAAGGATACACTTTGTATGACAGTAATACAGCAGTATTTACGCAGGAATGCTTCTAAAGAAGAACAGCAGAAGGCAGTTTAATTTTTTTTCTCAGTTTTCACACACTAGATTTATAAATAAATGATTTTTTTTTAAACACACACTGAAAACTGTTAATTTTTTAACCGTTCCACTAAGGTATTTGTAAGAATTCTGACTATACCAGTATAGGTATCTCACAAAATTCAAATATTTAAGGCACTTTTCAAAAGAAATAAACATTAAGCAAAATTCTTCCTTAGTTATGTGATTTTTTTTAGCTTAACACCATTAAAGTTGGCGGAGTTACTTCATGTTCTTCCAAATATAAAGATAAAAAGATTTAAAATAAAACAAAAAATGTTTCCACTCAAGTGCCTTAAATCAAACAGTAACACAAACTTTGAAGTTTAAAATGGTTAATTCTATCTTTTTTAACCATTAAATTACTTAAGAATACATTAAAATTACTTGTTTGAAAAGCAAAAGATTTCATTCCACAAAAAAAATGTAAATATTTCTGTGACATATGAAATTAGTAATGTGAATTCAGAGGCCCTGTTAAGAGTGACCAACATGTCTTGGCTTGGTGGACACTTTCCCAGCATCAGCACAGGAAAACTGGCATGACTGATTACACAAGGTTCCTACTCCAGACCTACTGAATCAGATACTCTGGGTGAGGGTGAACAGAAGCCTAGGTAACAGTTTTATCAGCCCTTCAGGTCACTGTAATATATGTTAAAGTTTAAGAACCACTGCTTTCCTGTATGTTGAACAAGCTCTAAGACAAAGACATATTCCCCTCATAAATCCATTCTCCAAACTTAATTTTATATACAGATGGACTTTAGTCTGTAGTTAAAATTTTGAAATTTATTGGGAATTAGCTGCATAGTGACACAAAGAGAGTGATAGAGACTTGGATGGATAGATGGATCAAATGATTAAGTATCCTTTAAAAAACCTTAGGAGATACCTGAATTATAAAAAAGCAGGCTTTTATATTTTCTTTATTTTATCTCAAGAAAGTCTTGTTCTTTCATTATGTTATATCCACACTTACCTTCATTAATTTTTAACACTTCCTTTTTCCTTCTTTAGAATCTTGTTTTGGTCTAGCAGATCGAGCAAACTGCTAATATTCAAAAATTAAGGTTCTTTCACGAACAGGACAGTTATTTTCTCTAAATAATTATTAAGACGACCTAATGTAAAATAGGAGTAGTTTTTAAAATCTGTCTCTTATACTTGTCTTCCTACTCTCAGCCATTTGTCAAAAAAAATTTTTCTTGAGTGCCTCCTACCTACTGCCCATGATTTGCTAAAGTAAAAAAAATGTACCTTTACTTCATATTTTTTTACAGCTGGACCCTGACTCCATCTATCCCACTGATTTCTATTTTGCAAACTATATTAACTACTAAAGGCAGAATGTTTAACCAATGATATATTTTGGTCATTAAAATTTTCAAATAGATATATGAAATATACTATAATAAAACATAAAACAAAACTACAATGAATCATATCTTTTTTAATGACTCCAAGTGTATTTGTAGATATTGTAGTGTTTTAGGCTTAGCCTAAAAATGTGCTTCTGAGTATATAAATGAAATGTTAAGACATGGCTAAATTTTAATACCTTCATGCCACTGAGGTTCCTTTATTTACACCCATGTGACCCAGTTAAGTATGTTTATAACTAATCTCAAGCCAGAATACCAATTGTTCAGTTTTCTAAAGGGTAACTTAGAAATTGGTTTCAAGAAGGGCCTGGGGTGGCTAAGTTAAGTGTCTGTCTTAGACTCAGGTCATGATCCCAGAGTCCTGGAATCAAGCCCCGCATTGGGCTACCTGCTCAGCAGAGAGCCTGCTTCTCCCTCTCCCTCTGCTGCCACTCTAGTTCTGTTTGTGCTTTCTCTCTATCCCAAATAAATAAGTAACATCTTTAAAAAAAAATTAGTTTCACATACTCTTCTACTAAAAAACACAGTGTCTTTGGAACAGATTATTTAAAGGATACAACCACCATAGGTTTTCCGAAAAGAACATAACCATTAGCTTCCTTTAAAGCTTTTGCTGCTGCTTTTTCATTTGGAAGTCCAATGAAAGCTTGTCCTTTCATGCGACCTTCTTTCATCAAACGAATATCAAACCTAGAAGTGAAGAAGAAAAAGAGATTTTGATTTGAAGAGTATCAAACAATTCTAATCACAGGAAAATGTGTTGAACATTTAAGATGTTTGCTATTTCTGAATAAAAATGACAATACTGTCTGATTAGAACATTACTCAGACTTTCTAGAGTTATGTTTTGTATACTGTTCTAAAATTGATTCTAAGTAAGTCTGATAATGAGCTTATACCTATCCTTCAAAACTATGTTGTGTATTTATATAATTTAAAAATTATAATACTAAAAACTATAAAAGCAAACTTAAATTTTTACTTCATATTTCAATGTTTAAAATATTTCATAGAGCCAACTCAAAATTATCCACCCAAGAGACAAAAAGCAACTACATAATGAGATAGGAAGGCTGAGAGGAACCAAAGAAAAGTAACACAGAACTTCAGCATAGGAAATGACCTTATTTATCATCTAGTCAAAATCATCATTGTACAGAAGTCTACAGAGAGTGACTTCTTCAGTCATAAAGATAGCTAAAATTAGAGCAAAAACACAAACTAGATTTTTTTATTCCAAATGTAATGTTCTGTTATTCCATAACATATTCATTTTTCAATACTTTTGGGAAAATGATATTCAAAAATCAGAAAAACCAGACCATAATTTACAACTAAAGTACTTCCTACAATCAAAATAGTCTATACAGAGCATTAAAAAATGCAGCAATTTTTAAAATTCACACTAGTCCCAAGAAAAACAATTTATTTATGATTTTGATGTACATACAGTTTTCTCCACATATAGAATTATTTTCCCCCTCAAATTCTAATTGCAGCAATACTAAAAATAGAAGAAATGGATGTATACAAATACCTATGTAAATGAAACATTTCATACATTTTTTTTTCTGTTTCTTATAATCATGATTCAAAGGTAGCAACAAGAAAAAGGACCAGTACTTTGCAAAAGTAGCAAAAGAAACTTTTAGTATACTGCTAAGAAAAGAGATCTGCTACTACTGAGTATAAACAGGCCAGATAAGACTTAAAAATAATAAAATAAAACTTAGTTCCAGTTAGTCCTTCATTTTACCTCCAACTCAAAGTCTATCTCTTTAACTTTTCTACTTTTCCCTATTTCTAACTTATATGGCTGAGGGTCTTTTATACTTTGCAGCCAACTAATTATAGCAATTTAAAGAATGAAATCCTAACTCTAAACATTAGCTTTTATATCGTTTACAAATCATATCCCTCTCTTTTCCTCCCACAAAATTGGGAGCCTTGGTTAATGAAGACCAATTAAAAGAAGGGAAGTTACTTCCAAGGTTAAGAATCTGAAAAATTTTGCCAGACTACTATATATATTCCTGAATAGATCATTAATGCAGTAGTTTTCAAAGTATAGTCTTTGGACCAGCAGCTTTGGCATCATCCATGAGCTTTTTAGAAATACAAATTATAGGCCCTACATCAACCTAGATGGATCCAGGAAATGGTTTTACTAAGCTCTTCGGGTGATTCTTATGTAGGTTAAAGTTTGAGACCCACTGCTTCTGAACCGGGCATTAAGGCTGGAATTTATGCTCTTTGTATAAATAAAGTTTTACTGGAACTCAGACATAAGTATTAGTCTATTATTTATGCCTGCCTTCATGTTACAAAAATAGAACTGAGGAGCTCCGACAGACACTGTATGGCTTATAATAAAATAAAAATATAAAATGTTTACTACCTGTCCATTTATGAAGAATTCTGCTGACTAATGCTTTAGATATCTAAAAGTTATGCAACAGATAAGAGCAATTTTTTCCTGTAATTGTTATCTGTAAAGGGAAAGTGCTGGGATTAAATAAAGGGCTAATTTGTAACAGATAAAAACAAAACATTATTTGAGAGTATGACTCACATTATCCGTTGTGTTTCTGATGAAAAGTCAACATATCTCCCAAAAATAAATTTAAGGTCCTAGAATTTTAATAAGAAAAAGACAAGTAAGAAGGTTCGGGGGGAAAAAAGAAGTAAAATAATACAGTCAATTGACAAATTTCAATTTACCTTTTCTTGAACATGTTTAGCTAAATTCTTTACATAAATTCTACAGTTTGGTTCACCCGGTTCGTAACTTCTGAAAACTGAGAGTGTTTCCATTTCTTATTTAAAAGCAAAAAAAAGGAGGACACACATTAGGATATTTTCATTAATTTTCTCAAAGAAAAACTGTAATAACATTCAAATACAAGTGTTAAATAGAACAAGCATTATGAAAATTTCAAAACCATAACCATTAATAGCAATGTTATTAATAAATATACTCATTAAAAATCTGTATTGATAATAAAACTTAAAAATTTCAGGTCACCTAGAATAACAAAAATTTGTTCAATAAAATATCTACTATTGAAACTCCTTTACGATAAAATAACCTTATTAAAAAAATAAAGCAAATAAATGTTATCATCTTGCTTAAAGTTAATTTCCCAAACCACCAGATACCAACACAGTCAAATGAAAGAAACCTAATTTCATACAAACTGTGGCTTCTAAATCCCTGTACCACTACTTGTAGTATCAATAATCAGTTCCTGACAACAGATGTTCTATGTAAAAATGCTAGTTGGAAGTTTATTTCCCATTATCATGGGAAATACTATAAAATGCTATGAGACAATCTAAAACCCCTAATTTCCTAAAATGTACTAAAACAGAAAAAATTCTTCTAGAAGTAAAGAAACTATCATGTTGGATATAAAATCTTAAACACAGATCTTCAATTACCAAATAATTGAAACTGTTTTTTTTTTTTAAACAACTGCTTTGCATGTTTCTCAAACACAGAACTGTAATGATACATCCACCGTATTTGGAATACAAAATTCCAGACCATAGGCCACTTGATTTTTTAAAAGATTACATATAAAAAGTTTTAGGAATGAAAACAAAAATATTTTTTCCAATCACAGATAGACTGAAAACACTTTATCGAGACACATTTTTCTCCCTAAAAAATATGGGGAGGAAAACCAAAAGCAGGGTGCCTGGGTGGCTCAGTCATTAAGCATCTGCCTTCAGCTCAGGTCATGATCCTAGGGTCTTGGGATGAAGCCTCACATCTGCTCTGCAGGGAGGCTGCTTCTTCCCCTACCATTCCCCCTGCTTGTGTTTCCTCTCTCGCTATCTCTCTATCAAATAAATAAACAAAATCTTCACCAAAAAAAAGCAGTGATTAAAAACCTTATTTGTAAAGAGGTTTTGAAATGTATGCCTTAATTAGGTAAAGAACATGAAGAGATTTGTTGTTTCTGATGCATCAGAGAAATGGAATAAGCATCGGTCTATTTCATGAAATTACCTTCTCTAGAAATTCTGCCTTTTTCCAACTCCCTTCTAGAAATACATTCTGATGGCATTTCATCACAGTCCTCTTTACTCTCTTCTGTGATGTTCAAATTAGGTTTCGGGAAGATTTTTCCAAATCCTACATTGGGTGCATCACCTTCAGCAGCAGGTAAATCTAAAAGTTAACATTAACATCAGCCATTAAAAATTCCCTCCCTTCAAAACAGGTCTTGTTTTCCATTTTTAGTCTTTAAAATATCTTTTGGCACTAAAATTCTTCAGTGTTTTTCTCAATGCTTTAGAACCGAGTAGACAAACTTTCTCTGTAAAGGTTTAAATAGCAAGTATTTTAAGCTTTGCAGGCCATATGATTCTGTCATGGCTATTAAAACTCTGCCACCATATTATGAAAACAGCCAGACAATAGCTAAACAGCCAAATGGTTGCTTTGTGGTGCTACTCATAGGCCCTGCAAGGTGGAAAGAAAATGAATTCATTTTCAATGTATTTAGTCTGAGATACCAGAGGGACACCTCAAAAAGATAAAAGTGTATTGTGCAAGATAGGCAGAATGTGCACGCATATGTGTGTGTGTGTGAGGGGGTCAATGATAAGTATTATGTTTAACCTGTCCACTTTGAACTATTAATAATTATATGAAAGAAATTTGTAGCAAAGGCATTCATTCTGTAATGGAACGTGGTCACTCAACATTATTTATACAATGGATTTGAAGACTTCATAGTGCTACACCAGAATATAATTAAACAGCCTTCAATCTTCAGTCTTATCAAAGATGATTAAAAGATTAAGATCAGCACAAATCCTGAAATCATAAAACAAATGGAAGTTTGAGGATACCAAAAAACCTTCATCAATCCTTTTCCCACCCTCCCACCAAAAAGAAACCAATATTACTCCTGGATCCTATAAGAAATAAAGAAAAACAAGTATTCACACTTTAAAAATTACTCAAGTAGGAAAATTCAAAAACACTGCAAATTTTTTAATTTTAGCAATATAATGGATTTCATTTATAAAATATGAATTTTAGCTTCAGCAAAAATTAAACTGGCACAGTAAGGGTAAGGTTAAATATTCACTAGAAAAATTCTAGTCATTCTACCAAAAAAAACAAAAAACTAAAAAGCTATGCAAATGATGCAAAGAACATGCTAAACTTAAGATTATAAAATCTCTTCATCATGTTGAAAAACATATACAAATAGATCTCCTGTGGCCTGGAAGTATCAATAAGAGAAAAACTCAAGTCCACTTCTACTGTTACTTCAATATTACTACCAGACAGGGATGTCATGGTAGGGCTGTCACCATCTCATAGTGGTCTACACCCTTAAGTAAATTAAGTTTAAAAAAGTAAAATTAGTGTGTAGGTGACTAACATGAAATAAGAAACAAAAATATACAAAAAGAAAAATATAAATATTGAAACAAACAAAAAAGGAGCTATCCATGCCCTACCTATATTCATTTATTCAACAAACAATAATAGCTAATATTTAGACATATGCACCATGCCCAGCATTTTACTTGGATCATCTTGTTTGTTTCTCACAGCCAGTGTTTATCAGCTGCTCTTCTGTGATAGGCACTGTGCTCTGGAGCAGGGGTTCTGCACATGCTACCCCTCTGGTAGAGATTATGACCCAATGGCTAACCCAAACCCACCCCTAATGGTGGCAGGCCAAGACAAGAGTACAGATGGAGGCCTCATACCATACACTGAAATACAGTAAAGTTACAAATTAAGTTTAACTGTTAAATAAAATATGTTCTATTCTCCTTAATAATAATAGGGAAGCTATCTGAAAAGGCAGTATCTTCTCATTAACCTTGAAAAAGAGGGATTAAAATCAGTTTTTCTACTCACTACATTTCCAACACTTACTGGAACTCTAACTGCATAGTCACACAAATGCTCAAAGATATATATGCAAAAATATATGTGCCAGTAGTTTCTCAGATAGTAAAAAAACAGACAATCAACTTTTACCAACAAAGCATGATTACAGATTGATTTAACTGTACGATGTAGTATTATGCAATCATAAAAAAAGGTACGTATTTTTATGTTGAAACTTTAAGCTACTCCCTCTGGACTTTAAACTCCTAAAAATCAGATACCACATTTAACTTGTTCCTTAGTGCCTAGCATAGAGCCTGCTATACTGTATGCTTTCAATAAGTCAATATTAAGTCAATGGCAAACACTACATAAAACATTATGCCCATTTAAAACAAGAGGAGAAAATGTGTTTACACATGTATAGAATAAGGTCCAGAAGAATAGCTATATTCTAAATTATTAACAATGGTGGTGAGACAGAGGACAGTGGGGTTTGAGGTGGTAAAACTTCTTAAATTTTTTACACTATATGCTTTTTGTTACCTTTTCTGTAAGTTTGTATTATTTATGAAATTAACAAAGGAATTTCACCATAGTATCAAATTAATGCCTAAAATTAACAGAACAAATATCTGCAATTTTAATAAATTATCTTTAAAGCTAAGAACAGTACCTTAGTAATTAATCTCCAATGTCTTTTGGGTAAAAAAGAAAATTTACATAAAATCTACAATACACACAATAGTCACAATTTATTTCCTCATCTATAGTACAAATGTACTAATAAAATCACAGAACATCACATCTAACATGAAAAAATAAATCACTAGCAGAACTGCTTCATTGTATTTTTAGTGTAAATATCAGCAAAAACCAGATTCAATTTTCACCCTAAAATTCATTACTAGCAAAAGGCAACAGTGATGGTTTCATCATTAAGCATTAATTTTAGTTATATGAAAAAGTTCAATATGGATAATATTCCACAATATTAAGGAAGATTAACTGCAAATTTTAAAAATTTAATTCTAATACAAAAAGCAGAATGAGAAGAATTTTTACACAGCATATTAGAGAACTAGAATATGCTTACCATAATTTTGTTCTTCACAATTTTGTTCTTTTTCTGGATCTTTCTTAAATGTAGACGGCATGTCAGTAGATATATGAAATTCAATTTTCTTACTACCTACAGGTTGTGGTTGGTCAAATACATCCGAAGGTAACAGAACTGGATGTAAACTGTTTATAAATAGTGACAGCATTACTTTCCAACTGCAAATAAAATCCTAAGTAAAACATTATTCCTATTTACCTTAAATTAACACTGACAAAGCACTCATTACACCACAGGCATTGCACAATATAACTTACATTTAATACTTTAATAAACCCTAATAAATTTTCAATACAGATACTATTAAATTACTACTTAAACAAGGAGACTGAGATTAAGGAGTATCACTCACTAAATGACAGAAACAATACTTGAGGACTATTGATTTCAAACTTAAGGAAATTTACCAATATACAAAGACATTCTTCTATGTTTAATATAAGTATTTTTATGTACTATATTCTACATTACTATATAACATAGCTATACTATCCAACAGAATTGCCACTAGCCACATTTGTCCTAATGAGCACATGAAAATACTGATGTCCAAATTAAAATATATAAAATACACACTGCTATGACAACTTTGTACAAAAAAAGTGACACATCAATAATTCTTTGTATTAATTATATGCTGGAATAATATTTTGGATATAATGGGTTAAATAAAATATATTATCAAAATTAATTTCATCAGCTTTTTAATCCTTTACTGTGGCTACTGGAAAACTGAATTTGGTTTATGTTATTTAATTTTTCAGGGCTGCAATAGGTATTAAAAGCATGGGACTATGGTATCAAGACATATATAGGTAAGAAAAACACATACTTAATGTGAAATTTAAAAAAACACAGATTAAGGATTTATTCCTTCAAAATGGAAAAAAAGATTTCTAACAAACTCTTTTCTCAATTTATGAAGCTAATTACAAGTTCAAGGGAAACTTACACTGTAGAATAGCTAAATGAAACTGCAATTAACATTGATTTTATGTGATTAATATATTAAAATATATAGAGTTCCATGGTAGACAGGTAAGTAAAATGTTTGTCATAATTGTTTATAAATGACATGAGTTAAGCATGTAGACAAAGTACACAGGAAACTTATTTCATAAAACAAAATTACCTTTGCGGAGCAGATGGAGGTGTTTTCAACATATCCTTTATTTTTCGTTTTTTTCTCACATGGTGCTGCTTTACTGTTTTTGGCCTTTTGGGCTGAAGATTTGCTAGTTCCATTAGTTTAGTCATTCTACATTATGAAAAGGGGAAGTAAAAACAAGAAATTCTTCATGTAGAAGCACATAATATGAACTATAAATATAAATTATACATGTTGTATTACAAATTATGATTTATATAGCAGAATTATAGTTTCTAAGCCATCAATTAAAATAATTTACAATAAGCTCAAGTTCTGAGTTTTCTAGGCCAACATTCATCTTTTTTTTTTTTAAGATTTTATTTATTTATTTGTCAGAGAGTGAGCACAGGCAGACAGAGAGGCAGGCAGAGGCAGAGAGAGAAGCAGGCTCCTTGCTGAGCAAGGAGCCCCATGTAGGACTTGATCCCAGGACGCTGGGATCATGACCTGAGCTGAAGGCAGCCACTTAACCAACTGAGCCACCCAGGCGTCCCCAACTTTCATCTTTAAAGGGACTGGGAATATATTTAATTTCAATTTATCTTTTTTTTTTTTTAAGATTTATTTGATACAGAGAGAGAGAGAGTGTGTGTGTGTGTGTGTGTGTGCACATACACAAGCAGAGGGAGGGGCAACGGGAGAGGGAGAGAGAGAATATTAAGCATGCTCCCTGCTGATTGTGGAGACTGACTCAGGGCTATCTCACAACCTGAGACCATGCATGACAGGAGCATAAATCAAGAGTCAGATGCTACTGAGCCACCCAGGTTCCCCTCAATTTATCTTTTAAAGATATGTTTTATTATGAAAATTATTAGTTGTCTAAATAAAAAGGTTGTATTTGATGCCAGAAAGTTGAACAGGATACCGTAATACAACCTATGTAACTTTACTGCCTTTCTTGACTGATAGTCAAAAGACCTTACAAATACAGTGTAATTAATTTTGATTCTTATTCTAATTAGTCTAAACTGAAGTTATTTTAAAGCATTTTCATAACTGTTACACATGAATCGTTATAGAAACAGAATAACTTAGAACAAAGTTTCAATACTATACTTTGAAGCAGCTTTTTATAAGTAACTATCAAGGTGTGATAATTGATACACTGTACCCAGTTTATCTTCATTAAGAGTGTAAAATTTCAAATAGGTCCTGTCTAGGCATTTTTGTTATCTTCCTAGAATCAAACACAGTGTTCCTAGAGAGCACAAGCTCAAAACCACTAGTCATAACTCTATTTCTACAGTTACATTTGTGAAATTTAAAGGCAAAATAAAAAGGGAGAGAATGTGGTTAAAATAAGCTTTAAACCAAGTGAGGAAAAATATAAACCTACAAATGTGGTTAAAATAAGCTTTAAACTAAGTTACGAAAAAGACAACATGCTATACATTTGTAAAGCTTCTTAACAACCAATGTTTGCCAAAAATTTTATGAATAAATCCAGTTATACAAACATGTTTCTATTCATAAATTGCTCATCCAGAATATACTAAGCCTCTCAACATTGCCAGGCATAAATTAGAAAACCAATAAATATTTGCTGAATAAATAGTATGGTTTTGTTTTATTTTACGTTTCCATAAGATAGTAGAAAAGCATGAAAGAGATTGTTTCTTGGAAAAACTTTACTCTCATTACTCAAGATGAATTACTTGCTGAGCTCTTCACTATATCCCTAAATGGAAACCTACATAAACAAAACAACAAAAAAAGGTTTTGGCCAGTCTGCATAAAGCATTCCTGAAACTGCTATCACTATTTTTATAAAGAAAGTAAAATTTACAGAAGTTATGTAATGAACCCAAGGCAACACTTTATACTGTTCTTTATTTATCAACAAGTAAAAGTTATAGTCTATCAAGAACTGCCAGACTTCCTAAATGTCTCTATTCAAGACACTCTATTCACCTCATTTTTGTAATTTTGGCTCCATCTACATTTTTATTTTAACTCTTTCTCTAGAAAGAATGCATACTGAGCAACTACTTAAGTTAACATTGACTCAATAATAGTCATATTATTGCTGATTATTTGTAAATATTGCTTGGATTCTCTGCTTGGGTTTTGATTCATGTCAACCACTCCTGTGTCTGACTTCTCTACATAGTTACCTAAGATTCTTAACATTCGGGGTGCCCAGCTGGCTCAACTGGTGGAGGATGTGACTCCTGACCTTGGGGTTGTGAATTTGAGACCCACACTGGATATAACAATTACTTAAAAATTAGAAAAAAACCTTAAAAAAAAAAAAAGATTCTTATCATATGCCGATAGTGAACTTCCAGGTTGGGGGTTGTCAAATTATAGCCCTAGGAGCAAAGTCAGCCAGCTGCCTCTTTCTGTGAACAGAAAGTTTTGCTGGAACACAGTCATATCCACTCATTTAGGCACTGTCTGTGACTGCTTTCCTACTACAACAGAACTCTAGCCCTATACAGAAAATATTTACATATTCCTGTTCTAGGCTATGTGTGGATAATACACCTTAACATCATTAACAACTTACTACTTCTCACCAGAATCTTTAAATAAAATACATGTAAGGTGTCAAGAACAACCAACAACAAAAAAAAAAATTCCTCTGCATTAGTTACTATGAACTATTTTATATAAAATCCCACAGAAATGCTCTGGAAATTTATTCTGAGGTGAATAAAATTCAGGGGAATAGCTGAAAAAATATGAATACAATCTATTCTTATTCTTGTTATTTAAGATACTTAAGTTTTATAAAGTCTTCACAAAGAATTAGTGAATAATGAATCAATGCCCCTACCAGAAAGTCAGGATAGGGCTCCTATAAGCCTGTGCTCTAACATTTCACCAACTCATCAACACACACCTTGTTTCCTGTTTTTTTTGTTTAAGGACATCTTATTTTATAAACTGCTGATTCACTAACAATGAATTCACAAAGACTATAACTCAAGCTTGAACAAGACTTATCTAACATGTTTTCTCCATTAGGCACATCACAGCTTTCTTGATTTTGGAAACATCAGACAGTACCTCAATGCTACCCTTGTGGACCACTTTAAACAGCAAAATCACCAGGGTACTTGGGTGGCTCAGTAGGTTAAGCCTCTGTCTTTGGCTCAGGTCATGATCTCAGGGTCCTTGGATGGATGGATCAAGCCCTGCACCGAGCTCTCTGCTCAGCAGGGAGCCTGCTTCCCCCTCCCCCTCTGCCTGCCTCTCTGCCTACTTGTGATCTCTGTCAAATAAATAAATAAATCTAAACAAACAAACCAGCAAATTCACCAACAAAAAGCATAAAAAATGTGAAAGGCTTGGTATCAAATAGACCACAAAAAGGATACTTGCTTACGGTATTGGAGCTGACATAAGAAGACTGCATGTCACTCTGTTCTACCTCATCTAGGAATGTGCACATCAAGCAACTCAAATTTTTCACCATTCTGTGCATGCCCACATTAGCAAAAGACCATAAAAACACTAAGTATTGTTTGGGGTGTTACAAACAAATTTTAGTATGTGGACAATTCTTAAATACGTAATCCACAAATAATGAGGATCAAATGCACTTTATAATACCATAATAATCAATCTAAAAAATTACTTATGATCCAAGAATTTTTTCCTTAGGTCTGGATATACATTCTTAGATCTTAATCTATACCTATTACAATATGCTTGAGGGGTGGGGGGGGTTGGGAGAAATTTTAATGACCCCAAATTATGGAAGAATTATAAGTTCTTATAATTCTTCTAAGGTAAAATTTAAGAAGAGCAAAAGAATCTCTCTCATATTCTGTTCCTGAAATCGAAACAAATATTATTTGATATTGCAAACCTCTGTCGGTCTTCATCATCACTACTCTCATATTCTGATTCTATACTTGATAATTCCTCATCCTCATCTGGCAAAGGAGGTTCCTCTGGTGGCTGAGGAGATGCAGGTGGAAGAGGTGCATGTAATGGCATATAATCTTCATACTAATTAAGAGAAAAACAGTAATCATATGGTAATCTATGATATTTATAGAACAGAAAAACCATCTTCATTCAGATACTCTATTCTCATCTCTCTCCCTCATGACACATTCAACCCACAGTGAGAGAACACCTGCTACAGAAGATTGATATTTGATTACAAACTTGTTTCCTCTTCCTTGGCACCTAGCTGGAGTAAATTTCCAAACCTCCTTTATAGCTGGATTTAACCATGTAAATGAGTTTTAACCAACAGAATGCTAGCATAAAAAAAAAAATTCCATCCATAATCCTCTCTTCCTTCTTGATCTGCAGGATGTATGATAATGCCTTTATTATTCTGGGATATGCACAGAGTGAAAACAAGTTAGGTCTTCTGAATGACTAAATAGAAAGTCATCTGCCCTACTTTTGGAATGGAGTTGACATGCACAAGAAATAACTTATGCTGGGTTAAGTGACTAAGATTCGAGTTTTATGTTAATAGCAGCCTAAACTTAACAGATATTCCTGTAATGTACCAGATATTGAAGTGTTGGGATTGCAAAGAAAAATAGTGACGCTAGTAGTATATACATCAGAAAAAGCAGTCAATATGCAATACATAACAGAAAAGCAAATTCTGTTTAAATGTTAGGACTCAAAATAATTTCTCATTGCTATTATCTAGACAATTACCATGTACTATAACAAAATAGTAACTAGAATAGTTCAGTAGCAGACACAGACTACTATCTAAATTACAGATATATTTTCATAGTAAATTCTGAATAGAAGTTATTAGCAACCTTTCTTCTCTTCTGCAAATGATGTTCTCTATATGGAATAAAACAAGAACAACAGAAATTTTACATAATTAAGTTGTCAAATGCAATTATTTTATAAAATGGAAGAGCACTGTGGGTCAAAGGACTGAACACTGGTAGAAATGAGAGCCTCTATTACCAAAAGCATCTTTTTCATATTCTAGCATTCTCCACTTAACTACCATTAGTATGTTAACTTTATACTTGTCCCTTATTTTCAATGCACATTAGAGGCTAGTGACTCAGTATTTGTGAAGGTTGGCCTCAACAATCCCATCTCCGGAAGAGAAGTTGTGAATCTTCAAAGAAAAAAAAAAAAATCATTTTTTTTCAAAGACTTGTTTATTGAGACATCTTGGGTAAGTGTCTGCTTTCGACTTAGGGGGTATGATCCCAGGGTCCTGGGATCAAGTCTTGCATCAGGCTCCTTGCTCAGTAGGAAGCCTGCTCTGTCCCTCTGCCTACCGCTCCCCTTACTTGTGCTCTCCCTATCTAGCTCTCTCTGACAAATAAACAAAATCTAAAAAAAAAAAATAAAATAATAAGATTTATTTATTTATGGGCAGGGGGCAGAGGGAGAGGGAGTCTTAAAACAAGACTCCACACTGAGCACAGAGTCCAATGAAGGACTTGATCCCATGACGCTGAGATCACGAGAGCAACTCAACCAACTGCACCACCCAGGTGCCCCATAAATCTTTACAATTTTAAGATATTTCTTACCATGGGAGGGCGTGCAGTAATTGGTCCAAAAGGTGTGGGTAAATTCATTTTATTCATAAGATGAAGAACCTGAAAGCAACAAAACATTGAAAATTGCATAGTAAAATGATAATTCAACTCACATATTTTATGTACTTTAAAACTCTGCTATAACTATACTCCTGATTTGGCGCAAAAGCTGGCTACGTCTTGCTTTATCCCAGAATGGGGCTGTTACCAGTCACTGATGTATCTCAGAAGATTACCCTTTCTAAAATGCTTGTCAATTATAAATACTTATTCTCATTAAAAATAGCATGTTCTTGCAATGTAAATGCTACCAAAATGTTATGTCTTTCTTCCAACTACTATGGAATTAAATAAGAAGCATATTAAAGAAAATAAATATCATCTATAGTTTGTACTTCAAAGTATTTTGTACTGTCAATACTTTCAAGCATTGCTAAGGTGTTCACTATGTTTTTTCCTTTAAGAAAGAATCTCCACATTAAAGGTGTATGATCAAGTAACAAAAATTACCATACACTTCCCAAATTATCTTGTGTTTATTAGTATTAATATTAAACATGTTAACAAGTTTTAAGCCACAGTTTATAAAAACCTTTACTCGAATGTAGTAATATTTCATTACCTTTTGCAATGGACTTAACTTCCAACCAGATACACATAGTAAACCCTAACCAGGGTTTAGGTATAAGGAGGCAGGGTCTTTGAGAAGTAATTAGGTCACAAGGGTAGACACCCATGAATATGAGATTAGTGTTCCTTATAAAAGAGACCCCAAAGAGCTCTCTCCTTTTTTCAGCTAGGTGAAGATACAAAGAGAAAACAGCCATTTGCAACCCTGGAGAGGGCCCTTACCAGAACTCAACCTTGCTGTCACCCTAATCTCACAGTTTCAATCTCCAGCACTGTGAGAAATAATTTTCTTTTGCTTATAAACCACCTAGTCTATGATACTTAGTTATGCCAGCCCAAACTGAGAAGATACCTTTAAATAATTGTAATACCATTACCTGTTAGAATTAGTCTGATTAATGCTATTATGAAAAGTAAAGAAATTAGCATGAAAAATAACTTATCAAGTTATTCAAGCATTTACTTTGGGAAAGTAAGTTTCATTCTACTTACCTGTACATAAAACTTAGGCACACTTGCCAAAGCATTTACTATGTTTGCTAGGATTGTGCTTGAAGGT
Source organism: Mustela putorius furo (assembly GCF_011764305.1). Taxonomy (NCBI): domain Eukaryota; kingdom Metazoa; phylum Chordata; class Mammalia; order Carnivora; family Mustelidae; genus Mustela; species Mustela putorius. The sequence continues at coordinate 87,912,647 of NW_025422005.1, read as the reverse complement.
GGTGGGTACATATACTTGAGGCATGAATTCAGAGGGAAAGTCAGCCTAAAAAAATATTTAAAATGCTTATCATGTTTTAGTAAGTTTCATATCAATAACATTTTTACGTAATCTGATGAAGTACATAATTGTTCAAATAATTCAGCACTTTTAGATTTACCTTGTTCCTTATAATCCCAAATAAGTACATTTAAGAAAAAAATAGCTTTGAAGTCCCTGAGTAGCTCTGTTGGTTGAGTGTCTGCCTTTGGCTCAGGTCATGATCTCAGGGTCCTGGGATCAAGCCCCTACCCCCACCACTGGGCCATTGGGCTCCCTGTTTAGCAGGGATTCTGCTTCTCCCTCTCCCTGTCCCCCACATCCCCCCATGCTTGTGAGCACACACACTCTCAAATATGTAAAATCTTTTTTAAAAAGAGAAAAAAAAAATTGCTTTCTGATTGAAATAAAGAAAAATAAGGTATTTCTTACCAGAGCTTGTTTTATAGCTCTTAACATTTTAATGAACCCAAATTCAGTGTCAGACTCTAACAACTCATCATCTTTAACCAACATATTGATTGACATAATAATGTATCCTTTAAAGTATCTTATTGCAATATACACACACACACACACACTCAGAATAACAAATCAAAAAGCAACAAACACAAACAAAAAACACTAACCCATGGTTTGGTGCAATTCCATTTTCTATGGTTAAACAACCAAGTTCTTTCTTTTCTTTATCATCTTCCACAGGGTCATCACATCTATAAAATACAGAATACAAGTTGATCATATCTTTAGAAATAGAGTAAAAAATTGAGGGTTTGTTAAAACTCAGACTGCTAGGCCTTATATTCCCCCTTTCCATCCCCAAATTTCAATTTCAACAGGACTAGGGTAAAGCCCAAGAATCTGTATTCCAATCAAGATCCTACATGATACCATTGGCCCAGGGACACTCTGAGAATCACCAGTATAAGGCAAATTTGTAAAGTTTTTGTAACTACAAAGAGTTACTGCTGGGAACCAAATACCAGTCTTTGATTTCAAAGGGCATGCCTATCCATGACACCCTGCTTTCTGTAATACAACAAGGATTTTATACTAGTTATATTCCTCCACTTAAAGCTGAATACTTTTCACTCCACCCTCTTCCCACTTCACACTGATTACTTAATATTAAATCAATACTCAGACTCCTAATGCATAATTAGGAACAAAAAGAAATATACTGTACTAATTTCAATCGAGACATGTATCATTTATTATGTTTAATTATTTACCTGCTAGTCTAAAAACAACAATACAATTGATTAAAAAACATTTTAAAATGTTAGGAAAACCTAACTACATACCTTTTCTTTTTTTCAGTGTCTGAAGGGGGACATGGAGAATGAACTCGATCTTGCTCCTTTGCAAACTCAACAACTAAAGTATGACCTAAAAGTTTCAGCTGATGTAGTCTTGTCAATGCCTTCAGTTGGAAAAATAAGAGTAAAATATTTTATAACTGCATCAAAAGTTGTTTGTTAGGGAACATTTCCAAATAGTTTTACATGAACTTTGTGAATGCTGTTAATATTTCCCTGGCTATTTTTTACCCATTTCCAATCTCAGGGTGCTTAGCCTTTGTCATTTACTAAAGGACTGCTTCCTACCACTCAGTAAAAGCAACATCTGGTTAAATCAAAATCTCCCTATAACTAGGCAGCTGAAAATGGTTAGAAAAACAGACATAATCAGTCTGGACTCACTTTAAACTCATGACCACAACCACAAAATTTGGAGATGAAACCTAAATGATGCCATACTTAACCACATTTTTAGTTAATTTTTTTCTACTAATCTCTAAGCTATTATTTTCTATTTTTTCCTTGTTCCTCAGCCTCACAACATTCCTTTCCCATTCTTCTAGCCTAGGACTTTGCTTCCTACTTTGGGAAAACTGAAACAATCAGATGAGAACTTCAGATTCCCACTCTAATGCCTATCTACAAGCTAATGAATCCACATCATCAACCTACTGTTATAAAGTATTAATTACCCACATTTTCATTTAAATCCAGTTACTTGTCTTGTATACTAAATCCCACCCTCTCATCCACCCATCAACTCTCTTCTACTCTGTTTGGGGAATGTTCTTAACTACATTACTAATTTTCTGACCTGTACTGATTCATCCATATTAGCACACAAATATGCTTCTATTTCTCCCACCCTACTCTGTTCTTATTCATCTATTGACCCCATTTTGCTCACTTCCCTCTTTAATTACAGTTGCAGTAAAACTCCTTAAGGATTATTTATCTAAACCAGGGCGCCTGGGTGGCTAAGTCAGTCAAGCAGCTGTCTTTGGCTCAGGTCATGTTTCCAGGGTCCTGGGCTCAAGCCACACATTGGTCTCCCTGCTAGATGCGTAGCCTGCTTCTCCCTCTCCACTGTTTGCCCTCTCTCATGCACATTTTCTCTCGATCTCAAATTTAAAAAATCTTAAAAAAAATTTCTTTTTCTAAGCCCTCTACCTAAAATCCCTCTCCTCCCATCCAGTCTCCAACTCAGACAACAAATTCTGTACTGCCAAGCCAATGGTCTATTTTCAGTCTTCATTTTTATTGCATTTAACAGTTGATCACTTCCTCCTTGATGCATGTTCCTCATTTGATGTTAAAACATCATACTTTCCTGCAGTTTTCTTCCTAGCTCACTGGTTTCTACTCCTTAATCTCTTGGCTTTTGCCTTTTCAAACTCTAAATGTTGGCATACTCCAGGGTTCTATTATTGGTCCTCTTTCTAGCTACTATCTTAGTGATCTAATCACCATCCTAAATTTAAATCCCAATGCTGTGCTAATTCCCCACTTGTTAACCTCAGCCCAAACCTGCTCCAAAGTTCAAGAAACCATATCCAAACTACCAGAAAGCTCTCCTAAGTGTCTAACAAACATTTCAAAATTGACATTTCAGAAATTGGACCACGGATATTCTATCCTCATCCCCCCCAAATGTTTTTTATGTGGAGGCTTTCACATTCAGTTGATGGTAATCCCATTCTTCCACTTACTCATATCAAAAATATTGGAAACATACATAAGACTTCTTTCCCATATTGCATACCCAAGCCATCAAGAAATTGTTTGCTTCTACCTTCAAAATATATCCAGAATCTAATCACTTCTTACTAACGTGGTCCAAACACCTATCATCTCTGACCTAAATTACCACCATAACCTTTTTAGAGATTTCCCTATTTCTACTCTTCCTGCCTCCCATCTCTTCTCAACACATCCTTTTAAAGATATAAATTAGATTATGTTACTGCTTTGCTCAAAATATTCTAGTACCTTCCCATTTTACTCAAATGTAAAATGTAAAATCCAGGATCTTTAGAGTACCTACATGATATGGCATCTATTATTACTTCTCTGACCTCAAATTCTAATTTCATCCTCCTCATTCCGTCTGCTTCAGTCATTCTAGTTTACTTGAACAGGCATTCTCCAATACTAGTGCCCTTATTCCAGTCATTAATCAGACTAGAATGTACTTTATCCACATATTCCCTTAGCTAATTTCACCTTTTTCAAATTATTAAATATGACCCTAATCACCTTAACTGCAACTTAACCATCCCCATCTCGCACTCTTGATTGTACTGCTCTTTTTCCTTTTTATTCCATAGCATTTATCATTTTCTAAAATATTAAACAATTAAGTTTATTATTTATAATCTGCCTCCCCTTTTGAGAATATGAGCCCCAATGAGGACATAAATTTTTATTTCCTTTTTTGTAAATATTTTATTCACCGATTTATCCCAAGACCTAAAGCAGCATCTACCACACTGTAAGCATTTAAATTTTTTTAATAAATAGACCTATAAGCCTTATTTAGGACTACAGTTTTATTTTACCATCTTTATGCATCCTTATTTGTTTCATTTTAAAATGTTTCAATAACATTATTATTATTTCAATAACAAGTCCCTAAATCAATTCTAGACTTCTTCACTACCAGTGAACCTTTGATTGTCTGAAATACAGGGCATCTGAGCTCAACTGCTTCAACTTTCTTGTTGGCAAAATGGGTACCAAACGTATTCTCTTCAAGGATATACAGTTTTTCACTTTTAATGTTAACTAATTTACCCATCTTGCCCAACTACTTACTTTATTCTTAAAGATTTCTCTACCCTTGTTTTTTAAAAATCTATCAGTCATGTGCACCGTAACCTAAAAGCCATACTAATGCTATTATCTTCTCATTACTTCTCTACTACAAACATTTCCCAAAGACAATGACTGGCACCACATCCTCTTCTCTAAGTTAATGTTGACCATAAAACAACGTGGGTTTCATTACCATATTTTATTTATAATATCTTATGCCATATTTACAAGAATTTCTTCTGAAAAAAAAATCCTATAATGTTAAAAAATACATACAATGTGAAAGTCTTCTATAATCCCACCTTGACAGAAAGACATTGATTAACAATTTGGTGTATAGCTTTGCCACAGTTTTTTCCTATCCATAAACATAGGTACTATTGGATTTCCAAAAATCCATTACATCTCATACATAATGTCTGCCAACTTTATTCATGTACTCTATCAAGGCTACATTCCTTACTAATATATATTGGTTTGACCATCATTCTTTGAGAGTAGTACAGGCTACCGATATACTATAATATAAGCTGTCCCTTCCCTTTATTGATGAGAATTTGGGTGATTTCTATTGTTTCATAATAAAAAACCCTTGACTCATCAGGCTATTCATTCCTCATTTTGTGTCATCACAGTACCTCATCTTAAAACTCTCTTCTCTTTGCAACGATGAAAATTTCTTTTCTAGTTCAACTTTCTTTTTAACTTCTCCCTCCCATTCTCCTTTCCTGGCTTGTCTTCCTTTGGGCAACCATATCCATTCACCTGATTCAAGAAACTCCATTTTTGACCCTGTCTTTAGAATCATATTTTCAACTGTATTAAAAATATTTCCAGGGTGCCTGCGTGGCTCAGTTGGTTAAGCATCTGACTTCAGCTCAGGTCATAATCTCAGGATACTAGGATTGAGTCTCATATAGGATTCCCATGCAGCAGGGAGTCTGCTTCTCCCTCCTGATGCTCTGCCTCTCTCTCAAATAAAAAATCTTAAAAAAAAAAAAATTCCAGGGGCACCTGGGTGGCTCAGTGGGTTAAATCCCCTGCCTTTGGCTCAGGTCATGATTGCAGGGTCCTAGGATCGAGCCCCACATCAGGCTCTCTGCTCAGAAGGGAGCCTCCCTGCTCCCTGCTGAACCCTCCCCCCACTCTCTGCCTGCCTCTCTGCTTACCTGTGATCTCTGTCTGTCAAATAAATAAAATCTTTAAAAAAAAAAAAATTTCCATAGAAACGGCTCAACTCTTCAAAGTTAATATGTAACATTTGAATTAATTATCTACCTTTCCCAACATCCTTTGACTCCTGCCCTTAATGTCAGGTAATGTAATAACCCAATACCTCAGTCCAAAATCTTTTTAACAAAAATTAGTTAACAGGAAATTGCTGATGACTTTATTAGTTAAAAAAAAAAAAAAGTCATACCTTTATAGCTGCTTTTTCATTAGGGAAAGTAGCAAAAGCTGTATGTTTCTGAAAAAGAATTAAGGTAAAAATTACTTCTGTTGCAATATCTGGTTTTCCTAAGTCTGACTTTAACAGCTGACAGTTATTTCACAAATAAATAAAGTCATGGAAAAGGATGGAAAATCAAGACCATTATAACTTTATTAATTTCAGTACTGTGGTTCTAAATCTTTTTTGTATCAGAGTTCCTTGAGATAATAGCTACATAGCCTTTTCTATAAAGGTGTACACACACACACAGGATGCTTTCTTTATATACTTTCAAATAGTTCAAGAGACCAGAAGTTTAAAACCCCTACTCTACCAAAGGACAACCCTTAAACAAAATATCTTAAATTTATAATACAGATTTTCCCTCTATACAGCCAAATACAAAGTTTAAAAATGTTTACCACAGAAAACCATTCATCAAGTGCATGGTACCTTTCTCTTTTACCCCTGCAATAAGAGTTCAGTGGGGGAAGTCTACTTTAAAATATAAACTGTAAACAGTTTAAAGACCATCAGGGAAGAAAAAAGAAAGGTAACTCAAAGGTAAATGAATCATTACAACGGGTAATGTTATCATTCTTAACAGCGCTTATTAAAACATTTACAAGTTGCTTGAGTATTTATATCACACATTCTAGTTTTGTCTAATCTAATCCAAGATGACATAAGAGTACTTAAACTGAACACAAACTATTTGTATTTTCTGGTGTACCTGACACATTGACCAAAATTGGTCAGTCTTCTCAATACGTCTCAACCCTGTTTGCATATTAGAATCACGTGAGACTAAAACCACTGACATTTGGCGGAATCACAGACCCAGACCATCTTGCAGAAACTTCACATCACCATCACTATTTTAACGGAGAGAAATCGATCTAAAACATCTTCAGGTAGAAAAGCAAATGAAGTAACTGTAAATTACTGTGCAGAAACTTTTTTTTTTCCTGTGTAGAAACCTTTAATAGTCTTAGAATATTATTCCAACGGATTCCGTCAGAAAAATTTCAGAATTTTTTCCTAAAAATTCCCGTAGAAATTCTGTAACTGCTTTACTGAACTTACTTCTGTACTTTCTCCTCTGTTTTAATGAATGTCTGAACAGTGGCTTATAAATGATCCAGTATTTTTAAAAAGTCCTTTGTACCTCATATCTGAGAGTACTCTGCGTCTAAAAGAAATGCTCCCAAATTCAGAGGAGTTTCTTGAGATTCTCAAGATGGGTGAGAAAAGGGGCAGAAGCGATTTTCCATTCTTCTCCCTTGACTTTTTCACTGCTTTTTTCTACAGCGCAGTGACTAACACAGGGTCAAGGCATTTAAAACTTCACTTGGTACGCAAGGTATTTTGACGTAAAAGAGAGAAGACAGGGAAGACCCCACTGCACAAGCTCATTTTCCCACTCTATTCTACTTCCTTCTGTCAAAGCTTCCCCCCGACCCCCTCAGTCACTAGCCCAGGGCCTTCCCCGGCGGCTTGGGACGGGCGCGCCCTTACCAGTCGTCCCTTATCTGACAGGACCCGCACCGACTGCGCCCCGAAATACTTCAGCAAGTCCTCTTTCTCTTCGGCGGTCAGTTCGGCTGGCAGGTGCCTCACTAAAAGGGTTCGGTCGCCCCGCGGTGGGGAGAGTGAGGCAGAGCTCTGGCATCCCCTTGACATCGGCGGCAGGGACTGCTCCGGGGCCGCCATTTCCAGAAACCGCAACACGGAAGGCGAAAAACGAGCACGCAGTGAAAATCCTCTAATCCACAGAAGCTGAAGGTAAGAGTATGTTTCCGCCTCGCGCTAAGGATTCTGGAAACAAGGAAGTACCGCGATGGATGGTCTCTTTCTCGCGAGATTTGCGCTCCCGCGGCTGGCTGGTCTCCGGAAGCCGGTTCCTTAAACTGGAGGATTAGGTTCTACACCGGTGGGAGAGCGAAGTGGTTTTGAATTCCAGGCAGCTGCTGAAGGTACTAAAGACAAAATTTTGCCATGGAGAAGCGCGAGGATTTAAAAATTTGATCAGGGGACTCGACCGCGTGAAGGAAAAGGATGGAAGCCCAAGGACAGGAAAGAACGAGGACTGCGCTTGTGCGAGCAGGAAGCGAGTCTGGGCGTGGCGCCCGCCGGGTCAGAGCGGAGCTCCCGGGGTTTCTATTACGGCCAATTGCGAAAGCGCATTTGACTGGCTGCCTGGGAAGGGCGACTTGGTGTGGGATTCAGCGGTGTGTGTTTGCAATCTTGGGATGGTAGAACCTAAAGATAGCAAGTTCTTTCTTCAACTCAGTAAGGGGCGCGTAGGCAGCACTCGGTTTACGGAACAAAAAGCTAAGAAGTACGTTTTTTTTTTTTTCCTTTAATCACCGTGCATATAGCAGTCTCATAGGCTCTGGCCAGCGTACATTGCAGGGAACTGGCGGTCTCTTGGGAGATGTGCCCTAATGAATATAGTTACATAGATAACCAATAGATAGGTATTCACATATTTAATTCTAATAACAACCTTAAGGGGTAGGGACTCCTTCCCATTTTACCTTTGAGGACTTTGATGTAGAAAGTTTGTCACATAGCTAATAAATGGCAAAAGTGAGATTCGACCCCGCAAGTGTGACAAGGGATTACACTTGAGTCCACTATACTGCCTAGTTTCTGAATGGAGTGAGGCAGAGATCAGCCCAAGAAGAGAATCAGAAATTTCTCCCTCACTCCATGCAGTGAGGGCCTTGAGGATTCTAGAGGAAGGTATTCTCTGCAGTCCGCGGCGTTCTCTACAGGGCCTGCTACAAGCTAGAGACCTAAGGAACTTCTGCCTGCACTTTTTATTTGCTACTTAATTAGGTGTTTAAAATATAATAGTAAACAATATATCAAACTTCCGCTTTCATAGAGCATTGTTTGAAAAGCAGAGAAGGTACAGACTTTAATAAAAACTGGAAAAAAACACGGGAATAAAACCCAAAATGCCAGGTATGTAGAGCCAGAACTTGATGACCCCATATGTTTGTTTGAAGTCTTGATTATGTGAAGAGTAATTGGAAATTGACAGATGTTCCTAGTAGAGTTATGTATGTGTGTGTGTGTGATAATTAAATGTGGGGTATGAAAATTTCTCTTTGGTTGCAGTGTGAAAAATGGAGTAGAAGCCAGAAGATCGCTGGGCTCCTACAATAGTCGGCAAAAACAAAACAAAACAAAACAACAACAAAAAAAAACCAACAACAACAAAAAAAGTTGCTTGAAATAGTTTGGTAACAGTGGATACAAAGAGAAGAATCTGAAATTGAGATGTATTTGGGAAGTAGAATTGATAGACTTGAAGAGGAGTAGTGAAGGATAGTTCGGATTTTTAGGTTGAGCCCCAAACTGTTCACCATCTAGGTGGATGATGATGCCATTTACTGAGCATGAGAAGAGGGAGGAAAGTTTAGCTAGATTAGGGACTGCTGGGAAGGGTGAGAAAGGGAGGAATACATATTAAAATTAAGGTATCTCGTCAACGTCCTTGTTTCAAGCAAGCAGTTGGATATGTAAATTTGATATTTTAGAGAGATAACAAAACAGGATGCACATACAGCATCAAGCTGTATAATATTTATATCCAAGGGATGAGAGAGAGTATAGGCAGGGAGAGAGGGGCCCAGTATTGATTGATGGGGCATACCAATGTTGAGAATTGGAGGAAAGAGGAAGAACAAGATAGTAATCCTTTCTCTCTTGGCACGCACATTCTCGTAGGAAAGACAGACCATAACATGTAGATCAGTAATTAAATTCCCTTGGAGAGCAATACGTGCTGTAGGGGGAGAAATAGAGACAGAGTAGAGTAATAAACTGTGATTGGAGACATGCTACTTTAAACACTATCCTTTGTAGTCTTTTGTCTGTGTCTTACTATTAGTAAAATGATCAGCATATAATAGACATAAAAATACATGTTCAGTGAATGAATGGGGGAATGGATTACCTTTAATATTTACAACTGCCTCTTTTGGTCAAGAATTGCTTCATAGGCCATCAAGATAAATTTAGTGTTATAAATTTATAATTTAATTTGTTATAATTGAGACACCACAACTCATTCGGAGAGTAAAGGGACAAAATTTTATTTTCTCTCCACTTAATTACTTTTAGTTGTACTGACTTAAATCTGTTTTATCCTTTTCTTGTCAATAGCTCAGGCAAATTTCATAATTTCCTCGTCACTTTCAGTTAATAGTCCCAGTGGGCTCGAAATGTCACTCTGAATTACATTCAACCCTTGCTTTTAGCTCTCTTCTCATATCAGCCTTCCCCTAAGAGATAAGAAGAAGATATAATTTGCTTTCAGCTCTCCCACATTTGAGTAGAAGTGGGTGTGGTCTGCTCTGTGTTGTACATTTCTCAATTTTCTTTTCTTGGGACACCACAGAGGTTCCCAAACTTTCTCACCTCATAGTGCTTTTACTGTCTCAATATTTTTTTTAACAGCATCCCTTGGTGCCTCCTCGCTTCCTATTCCACCCTGATTTTCAAGAGACGCCTGTTTATCAAAGCAACAGGGGGGAAAAAAGCAAACAGCTTTGCAAAGATTCTTAAATTCAAAAATATTTCAAGCTCGTGATCATGTAGTATCTGGCAGATAATGAGTATTGCTGTTTCCCTCAAATATTTAAAACATTCCATAGTAGGTGCATCTGGCTGGCTCAGTTTTGATCTTGGGGTCATGATTTCAACCCCCACGTTGAGTGTGGAGATTAGTAAATATATATATATTCCGTAGTACCTCTTTGAGGTAGCTGGGGCATCTTGGACACTTGAGAACTATGGCTCTATACTACTTTATGGTTTTGATTTTCTTCATTGCAAGGTAAGAGGAGGGAAAGTTAAGAGTTTGGGAGTATCTTACTTCAGTGACCAAAAGTTGGTTCTTTAATCTCACTCTGATTATCTCTGGTTCTATCTGTTGATAGAAGCCTCTGCTAATGTGGTTTTTTAGAGGTTCATATTCATCAACTCCCCCTCCAATAGTCACTGGGTACCTATCTTTTCAGTTAAGAGTAGCTTCCCCCTCCCCTTCAGCCTTTACTTTGGTTTAGATTACATCTCCAGTTTACCTCCCTTAGCCATGTCCTATTTGAGCATTCCTTTCAATTTCCAAGCTCTTTAATTTTTCTTATGAAGCCAGGAGAATTCCTGGGGCCTATTTCTACTATTTCTGGAAGGGCTTGGAGAACTAACCTAAGAAAAGAGTTTACTCCTTTTTTTTTGGTTTAGTTTGGTTTTACTTAATAATGTTCACCACAATAAGTCTAGTTTACATCCATCCATCATACATAGTTTCAACTTTTTTTTTTATGAGAACTTTCGAGATCTACTCTCTTAGCAACTTTCTAATATGTAATACAGTATTATTAACTATAGTCACCATGCTGTACATGACATCCCCAGGATTTATTTATTTTATTACTAGAAGTTTATATCTTGACACCCTTCAACAGTTTCTCCATCCCTTATTCCTGGCTTGAGCAATCACCAATCTATTCTTTGTGAGCTTGGTTTTGTTTTGTTTTTGAGTCTCCATATGAGATCAGATGACATTTGTCTTTCTGTGTCTGATATATTTCACTGAGCAAACTGCCGTTGAGATCCATCCATTTTGCCACAAATGGCAAGATTTCCTTCATTTTTTTATTTCTGAAAAAAAAATTTCAGAATATCATTATCTATCCATTCATTCAGGGATACATAGGTTGTTTAGCATGTATCTTGTCTATTGTAAGTAATACTGCAGTGGATAAGGGGATACATGTATCTTTTTGAGTTCGTTTTCTTCAGCTAAGTACCCAGAAGTGGAATTGCTGGATCATATGATAGCTGTATCTTTAATTTTTTGAGGAGCCCCCATACTGTTTTCCATAGTGGCTGTATCAGTATACATTTTTGCCAACAGTGCACAAGGGTTCCCTTTTCTCCCGGTTCTTGCCAACACCCTTCCTTCCTTCCTTCTTTCTTTTTTATGATAATACCCATTCTAAAATGCATTAATTGATATTTCATTGTGGCTTTGATTTGCATTTCCCTAAAGATTACTGAAGTGGTGCATTTTTGTGTATCTGTTAGCCATTAGTATGTTGTCTTTGGAAAAATGTCTACTTAGATTTTCTGCTTATTATAATTGTATATTTTTTGCTATTCAGTTCTCTGAATTCCTTTCCTAATTTTTTTGCTAAAAGCATTCTCCTCTTCCTTCATAGCCAAACTTCTAGAGAGATAATGTGGGAAGTAAAGAAACATTAAATTTCTTTACTATTCACAGCAAGCCCATTAACAAGTCCTTGGAACAGGTTAACAGTCCTCTAGAACTCACCTCAAGGTCTTGCTTCAAAAATTCCTTAGAGACTTTTGCTATTTCTAACCACCTCCCAGCTTGAAAGTATATAATCAGCCACTCCTCATGACCCCAATGCAGCTCTTTGTGCCCAGAGGTCCTGTCTCTGTGCTTTAATAAAACCACCTTACTGCACTAAAGACATCTCAAGAATTATTTCTTGGGTGTTGGCTTGAAACCTCAACACCTTTCCTGCATTATGAGACATAAGTTATCCTTATTTGTTTACCTTGTACTCACTCCAAAATGCACTTCTATCTGACTCCTGATTCCTTCAGTCCATAAAGTAATTCTTGCTGCAGTCAACAGTTATCTACAAATTTCTAAATCTAGTAGACATTTTTAGTTCTCATTTTAACTTTTAGCAGCACTTGAGACATTTGGCCGCATCCTTTTTGAAACATCATTTTCTCTTGGTTTACAAAATATACCATCTCTCTTATTATTCTAGTTCACTTTCTATCTGGCCTGACTGTAGTAAATTTTCATCTTCATTTTACCTTTGCTTTATTTTTTTTTTCCTACCTTTACTTTGAAAGTTCCCCCAATAATGGGTCCGTGATTAAAGGAGCAAGACTGATACAAAGCGAAGGTCAAGCAAAGCTTTATTCCGCGCCAGGCGTTGAGAATCAAACCGAACGTTTGGGGCCATGCCTCTTACAGAGAGGGCAACCTCTCTCTGCTTCACAGACTAGCTTTTAAGGTCAAAGGCCACGTGGTTGGGCCTCGCCATGCACAGGTGGTCAATGAAATTGTAACACACAGAGAAAGCTGCACAGTCATAGTAGGTCACACATATGTGACAAATTGAATTACAATTTATCCTAGTAGATATTTGAACTAGCCTATCACCTTGGTCAGAATTGGTGCCCAAAAGGCTCCCAAAGGGTGGGACCCATACTCCTTGGTAACTAGGGAGACAGTATGCACCCCCTCCACACACACACACTGATTGGATGTCTCCACCTGGCCTGACCCACACTTGTATTTGGGCTTTGTTACCTGGGACTGGTTTCCCAGACTTGTTTTTAAGTAAGTCCTCTGGGGGAAGGGGGACAGGGACAGTTTAAGGGTTAAACAACAAGGTTATTGTTTAACCAAATGGAAGTGCTCTGGCTAAGTAGGTCCTTACAACTCTTAAATGATAACCTTGTTTTTTATTCTCTTTGGAAAAAAAAAAAAAAGTTTGAAGACTTACATACCTATCAATTTTACTTGCATTTGTGCCCTTTAGTTAATGCAGCCTCTTACTTCAGAAGTAGATTCCCTCCCTTCTGGTGTGCTCTCCTGAATCATTTGTATTCAGCATATATGCTATTACTTTTTTGATTTTTAAAAAAGCAAAGCAAATGATATGGAGAACAAAGGCAAAAGAAAAATAGAAATAAACTTCCTTACAACTTATAGCCAACTACTTGGGACAAGCAGAGTGACCTTCCTCCAGAAAATCAATTGCCTTGTGTTAATACTTTACTAGAGGTGAAAGGCAGCCTTAGCTTGACCATAGCCCAACCTCCAGGGTCCTAAAAGTCTTATAGCAAAACTCCTAGAAACAATGGTTTATATGTTTTCTCCACTCTTCTCCCATATTTTCTTTAGTTTTGTTAAAAAACAAAAACAACCTGCAGCCCCAAAATGGCTCACTGGACTAGGTCACCAAAACAAGTCTTTATACATAACCTAATTATAGTTTCAACCTCCCCCAGACATACAACCTTAACTGGTCAGGAATTTTCTGTGAAGTATCAATGAGGTAATTTGTTAGACAGTCCCTTTCTAGCCCCAAACGAAGATGAGAGATGAGGTAATCCACTTGATAAGACTTCCTACCATTCCCGATAAGGGAAGGTGACCTTGCCTGAGAGGATCCTTTCTTTTCTCTCTCTCTCTCTCTCTCTCTCTTTTTTTTTTTTTTTCAAATAACTTCTTATTATTCCTTTCTTTGAAAAAAAAAAAAAAAAAAACAACTTTTATTTTGTATGGCTCCTTGGAGCTCCCCTCTGCCTACTATATGGGATACTTCCTGAATCATTTAATAAAAACCAATTAGATCTTCAAGTTTTCACAATGGAATTTAAGTTCTTTAACAGAGTTGGTGGCAGCAGTAGGATCCAAAGCAAATCTTCATCGATATTCAGAGATAATGAAAAACACAAGCATGGTACCCTGTGAATCCTTCTGAATTCACTGTCTTTCTGGCTGTTTTCCAAGGCCATTGGTGAGTTTTTCTGTTTGAGCTCTGTGCTCTGCATTTGTGCTCATGCCCTAATTGACTTTTTTGTCTAGGGTTAACAGATCACTCTAGACTAAGAGGAAGCAATAACAGATCATCATCCAGCCCTCAGTTCAGGCCACAATTTCATATCAGAATCCCTTTCTTAGTTCCAGTCTGTAGTCCCCATTTACGGGGGTTTGCTGGTTTAGTCCATCTTGGATTAGCCATAGCTGGACTGGCTAAGAACCAGACCTAAGAACCAGAATGAGTTCAGGATTAGGCTGGATCCAATTTAAGAACCAGAATAGATCTGGGATAGGACTGGGTCTGATTTGAGCTGGCCTGCATTTAGTGTGAGGCCTTTTAAATAAAAACTAGTTGCTAATGGGGAATCTTGAAAGCTGGAAATAAAGCTGCAAACATCAGTGGGCATGGACTGAGCATTTAAAGGCTTTATCACCTCAAGAAGATTCCCATGATAGGATAGGTTTGTTATGGAATGGGTTAAACTGACACTAGGTCCTTTGCCAACTTCAAGAAAATTTCTGTGCAATGAAGTACACTGTATAACATCTCACAAATACCAAAACTATGACAGATCCCTTATAGGTATTAGTTTGCCTCTAAGAAACCTAGCTAAGAGCCCTAGCTAAAAGAAATAGGATTCTTTATATCTAGAGTTGAGTACACTTTTCCAGCACACCTACTTATTTTGTGTCTAAGAACTATAGTTAAATAGGGGCGCCTGGGTGGCTCAGTGGGTTAAGCCTCTGCCTTCAGCTCAGGTCATGATCTCAGGGTCCTGGGATCGAGCCCCGCATCAGGCTCTGCTCAACAGGGAGTCTGCTTCCCCCCTCTCTCTGCCTGCCTCTCCGCCTACTTGTGATCTCTCTCTGTCTATCAAATAAATAAATAAAAGTCTTAAAAAAAAAAAACTATAGTTACATAGACTACATAACATAGTCTTGTTAGTTGGAGATGTCTAGCAAGATGGAACAATTTTACTAAAAACATCCTGGAATTACAATGGCCACTATGGGGAATGTTACAATTAGATACAATCATTTAAGAAGAACACTTATAATTAACGGTTCCCAAGTTAAATAAATGGGATACTTATTTTAATTTACATGCGGAAGTCTCCAGAAGTTTTCAAACTTCAGAGTCATTTCAGCAGAAGAGTCACTATAAAAGGCTAATAAAAAACTAAAGACAGAAAACGTACTTAGAACATTATATTCTGAAAAAACTATTAAACAGTTGCCTTTTAAATTAAGACCACTCAAGGCTACAGGTAGTCCTGTTGTATTCTTCACACTTCAGTCAAATACCAAACTAAGGGCTAGAGTTAAGAATTTTTTAAATCCAAGGATGATCCTCAGAAGTTTTTGTAAATAATTGCATCCTGAGCCCATTCAAAAGAGAAAAATAAAATTTCACATTGTCCCTCTCTTTCCAAATCCAGACCAATTGATTATTGATTCTTTCTCTCCCAGGATAGCTATTTCCTTTTTGTTTATCTATCTTTTGCATCCTAAGAATTTGGCTTGGCTTTTTACCAGCCTAGGGAGTGCAGGTTATTGCTTCTTTCTTTAGCTATCTATGGGAGTAACTGTAGATCTTGTGAAGATACAGTCTTTTCACCCTCTTTGAGAACACCTCATAGGTCTATGAGGTTGTTTACAGCTGCCAGAGATATTTATTTTTGTCTAGGCTGAAACCTGACAAGATATTTGGAAGGACTTAACTCTATGATCAGACATTTGGCCAAAGCGGATCAGACATTTATCTAAAAGTGATATTGAGAGCCTGATAGGAAGTTTTTAAGGCATTCTCCTATAGGCTAAATGTAACCAAAAGGAAAGAAGAAACTCTAATGTAGGTACATGGGTACAACAGGCCTTTGATATCTTTGGCAGCAAGTAACCAAATTGAAGAATTTGAAATAGTTGTCCTTGCTTAAGGAACCTAGTCTTTACTACAAGACCAAAGGCATGATTACAGAAACAATTCAGAGTCCACTGATCTTTTTTACCTATACCCAAACCTCCCTTATTTATCTCAAAAGGCTTGTAAGTAAAACTTGTAAAAACTCCCGCCTCAAGGGAACAAACATCCTAGGATCATCTTGCTTTATTTTTTTTCCTTTGAAGTATAAATGTTGTAGCCAGGGTCTTCTCCAGAACTTTTATCTAGACTGTATTTTATTTTATTTTTTTAAAGATTTTATTTATGTATTTGTCAGAGAGAGATCCCAAGCAGGGGGAGCAACAGTAGAAGGCAGAGAAGCAGGTTTCCCCACTGAGCAAGGAGCCCAATGTGGGGCTCAATCCCAGGACCCTGTGATCATGACCTGAGGCAGATGCTTAACTGACTGAGCTACCCAGGCACCACTAGACCATCTTTTTAAAAAGAAAATTTAGAGGAAATAATTCTTATCAAGAAAAAAACAAAAGCAGAAAGATATTTAGAACTTGATTTGCTAAGGAGTAATAACAAATCTTGTGTCTTCACAAATACTACAAAAAGCTATAGCCATCTAGATAGGTAAGTTTAGCTTATTCCATTTACCAGAAAAACAAACCTAGATTAATTTTTATAACTAGTGAATTTTGTACCAATTTCATGGCAATAACCTTAAAACAGAAGCTATAATATCTCTGTTGGAACTGTACATATAGTTCATGTGTATCTATATCTGCGTTGTAGATGAGTGGTATTTTTACCTCCAGACAGTATTGTCAGAATTAATTTATAAAAGTTCTGTTTAATTGGCTTAAACAAACAAGCACTTTACTTAAAACAGTATTCACGAAAATTCTCAGAAATATAATAGAAACTAACCCAAACGAATTCAAGTTCTTATGATCTGGGATAATATTTAGTAAATTAAAGTTAATGAGTTTGTTCGTTTAATTAAAACAGGCACATATTTAGAGTTATCAACATTGAATATAATTCTGGTAAACAACCATTATCCTACTGGTTAAATTTTATTTACTAATTAAATTCATATAACATCGTTTTGTAATTTGTCAGCAAAACTAATTTCGAATTATGGTTGACTTTGGTGTCTCATAAAGTTTTTGTGCATAATCTAAACATAATTGTTAATAACAAATAAGTTGAATAGATAAAATTTTAGGTAAATTTTTTAAATGCTTTCAACAAATCTTGGTAACTTGAAACCTTAAATTTTTGCTAAGCGATGAGTTACGTTTTAAATTCATTGAATATCTGGATCACTTCCCAATAGTAATGAAACATTAATTACTTAGAATAGGTGTATCTATTTTTGGCTTCTTATTACAGAGAAACTAGAAGATATTTGAATGTGTTAATGCTACACTGGAAAAGGCACATGCTTCTAGAAATTATGAAATGTATTCATAAATCTGCCAACCTAAAGAATACTGGTGTTACAGGGTTGCAGGTTTCTTGTCTCACAGAGTCGAAGAATGAATCTTGGGGACCAAAAGGGTGAAGTGATAGTTTATTAAGTGGAAAGCGAGAAACTAAAGAAAGCCCTCTAGAGTGAGAGGGATCCTGAGTGGGTTGCCATTAAGCCTTTTATGGTCAGTCTTTTATACAGCACTGATCAAGGAACTTAAATCTTCGTGATGTCACCATGATTACTTCCCCTATGAATAGCTCATCTGTGATGTTTAAGATAAATTAGGTGGTCTGGTTATGTTCCCTTATCTCTGGTTTTCTTTATACCGCTGCTTTTCTGGGATTTTTGTGAGCTTGATCACATAGCCCTCTACTTGTCTCTCACTACCCAGCCCTGCCTGTCCCTTGCTCACTGGTACAATGGTTTACAATTGCTTACTTCTAGTTTTTACTAGATGTTAAGGTTTCTAAGTGTTGAGAATTCTAATTAATGCATGTGATTAAAACTACTAGAAATAATAAAGGAAACATCTCCTTTTGCCAAGAAATAGGACGTGTTTTCAGCAAGAGAAGTTATGAAAAATTGAAATGCATTTTTTTGTCGAAGGAAAAGAAAGTAATTTTATCCTAAATTGAGGCTGGTTGTCTAAAGAGGAAAAACATACAGGGGCACCTGGTTGGCTCAGTCAGTTAAGTGTCTGGCTCTTGATTTTGGCTCAGGTTAAGAACTCATGGTCCTAGGATTGAGCCCCATTCTAAAACTGTTGGACTTTTGGTCTGCTTTTGATAACAAGATTATAAAGTTTTCTTTACCTTTTAAGTGATCTGCCTAGAAAGAAAAAAAAAAAAAAAGATTTTGTGTCTTTTAAAAATAATATCCTGTGTCTGCTCTCTGGGGCACCTGGGTGGCTCAGCGGGTTGAGTCTCTGCCTTTGGCTTAAGTCATGATCTCAGGGTCCTGGGATTGAGCCCCACATTGGGCTCTCTGCTCGGTGGGGAGCTTGCTTCCCCCTTTCTCTGTCTGCTTGCCTCCATGCCTACTTGTGATCTCTCTGTCAAATAATTAAAAAAAAAAATTAAAAAGAGCTAACTTTTGCTATAGATAATTATTGTTTCATAATAATCTGTGATACTATTCAGGCAAGCACTTTATTTTTTGTAAAATTTTATTTATTTATTTGTCAGAGAGTGAGCTTACAAGCATGGGGAACCACAGGCAGAGGGAGAAGCAGGCTCCCTGCTGAGCAAGGAGCCCTATGCTGGACTCATCCTAGGACCCTGGGATCATGACCTGAGCAGAAGGCATACTCAACCAATTGAGCTACCTGGGCATCTCCTGGCCATGTGTAATTTTGACAAACTCCCCAAAATCAAATTCTAAATGAAGTCTTTTTGTCCTAGAAGAAATTAGAATTTTCCCAGAAGTTTCCCTTAACATTTCAAAGGATTTGTTAAGCTAATTAAGCTTATTTGATATGTTAAATTATACCGGAAGCATTGTAAAATCATAACAAATGCTATGCCTTCCTTATGTTGTATTTGTATGGGTATGTAAGAGTTCTAGAAATCATGTGAAATTCCTAGACATATGTGTCCTTATATAACTTTATCATTTTATATTATTCTTTTACCTTCTGAAGTTGCTCTCATCAAAATTGGGGCTTGTACTAAAGGGACTAAACCTGAGTATCAGGGAGATGCTTTAGCTGACTTTCATGCAAAGACAGCAGAAACACAATCTGTAAAGGTTGTGGCACATGTGGATGAAGTTTATTCTGCTTCTATAAAAAATTGCCCTTTGATACCAGACTTTTGCCATTCTGATGTCCTTGCCCCATGGCAACAGCCTGCTTCTAAATCAAAGAAGCAATAATTGTAAATTAAATGAACAGTTAGGGCTCTGGGAAACCCAACATGGCTGCGCAGTTCTTTCTGTCTCCCTGGCAAGCCTCACTTTTTTGGTATTTACATTCCTTTACCCACTCTGAATTCATGATGACTCAAATTATTAATGGACATTGATGAGAAAACTTTTATAAAATTCAAAACTAGTCTACCATTAATAGTCTAGGATTATATTCATAATCCTAGAGAAACTGTTTTGTTTTGTTTTTCAAGAGGCTTCACACCTCCCTCTGGACCCTTTGAACCCTGCAGTTGGATATCATTCGGCTGTTACTTAGTATGGGCTACCACTATGTTCTTATTCTTGTGTTTTTTGGATGGATGCAAGCTTTCCCTTATTGTAAGACTAATGTCCTCATAGTGGCAAAAAGCTGTTAGAAAATGTGTTTTCTACTTGGTATACCTTCCATGTTCTCCAGTGATCAAGACATCTCTGCTTCACTGGGAAAATCTTATAAGCCTTAATGAAAACCTTGGAAACTTTTTGGCATTATCACTCTCCCTATCACTTCAATCATCAGACAAAGTTGAGAACACTAATGGGATCCTCAAACTGAGCATTTCTAAACTTGCCAAAAACTACTGGACTAACGTGTTCTAATGTATTAATGCTCTTGGTCTTACTGATGGCTAGAAGTTCCCCCTTTGGGAAGTATAACCTCACACTGTGTGAGATAGTCATAAGCAGACCAGTGTCTGTTGGTCTACAACCTTCGGCTGATCCCTTGTTGTCTCATACTAGTATAACTGACTACTGTAAGTCTCTCATATCTTGTGCTCAAGCCTGTCAGCAGATTATAGAAGCCTTTCTGGATCCCAATTCCAAGAATCCTGTTGTCATAGTCTAAAGCCTGGTGACTAGGTATTCTGGAAACATCATCAGAGGAAGACAGTTCTTGAGCTCAGTCAGAAGGGACCTTAATGGTCCCTTAACTAAAATATATTAAAAATTGAACCATTTTTCTCCATCTCCACTGTTATCATCTTGTAAAAGCCACCATGAATTTTCTGAAATTGTGGTAGCCTCATGGCCATTCTACTTTTGTCCTTGCTCCCTGAGCAGACATAAGAAGGCTCACTGATTATTCAGTATGTTCTTCATTTACCAAATCTCTTGTTTTTAGGTGGGGCTATATAAATCATTCTGGTCAATGGGCTATTACTGAAAGTAACATGTGTCAATTCCAGACTACAGCATGGAAGAGTAGATGTGAAAGCAGTGATCATGGAGGCCACACACTGAGATTATAGAAATAAGGCAAACATAGACAGACAGGTAAACACAACATGGAATACCTAGTCACCATATCAATAACAACTGCCTTGTGAAACTGCTGGACTTCCACCAATCTTCACATAATTAAAAAATAACTTTTATGATGTTAAATAATAGTTTAGGGTTAATTTTTTAAAACCATATCAAAGCTAATTATGTCATGATTAAAAAAATACACTCTGATGGTTCATTTTATGTATAGCTTGACTGGCCACAGGGTGCCCAGATTAAACATTTCTTGGTTTGTCTCTGAGGGTGGCTTTAGAGATCAGCATTTGATTTGGAAGACTCAGTAATGTAGCTTGCCTAGTCCAATAGAGGTAGACAACATACCATATCACACCATACCATCCTGAATAGAATAAAAAGGTGGATGATGGAAGAGTCCACCCCTTTCTTCTGACCTCACTGTTGAACTGGAATATTTCACCTCAGGCCTTTACTGGAACTGATACCATCAGCTTCCCTGATTCTCAGGTTTTTAGATTTAAACTAATTTGTACCATGAGGTTTCCTGGATCTCCAGTAGACAGAAGGAAAATCATTGGACTTTTCAGCCTCCATAATCACAGGAATCAATTCCCCAAAATTAATATCTATTTTCTCTGTGAATATATAATTTTTATTTTTTATATAATATTTTAAGGTTTACCTTATATGCATATTAAAGAATATATTATAGTATATATTAGTCTTATAATAAGAATACATTTTGGGAGGAGAAGATGACAGCAGAGTAGGAGGACTCTAGGCTGGCCTTGTCTCACAAATACAACTAGATAACTATCATATTATCCTAAGTATCTCAGAAATTGATCTGAAGATTGGTAGAACAAACTCCTCAACTAAAGGTAGAAAAGAGGCCACATTGAAGAAGATAGAAAGTTCAGAGATGTGGCTTGGGAGAGAAATGGATCATGGCCACTGTGGTGGAGGGAGCCATGGTTGTAGAGAATGTCGAGAGATAGACTCACACTCAGGAGCACATGGGAAATGAATTCCTGTAGCAATTGTCTTGGAAAGTGAGAAAGACTGAATTTTGTAGCTTCTGTAACCAGTGGGGCTTAAAGCCTGGAGTTTTAAAGGTCAGGATGCTTGGCTTTGGGAGAACATGGAGGACATTGGGGCTTCTCTTATAGAGAAGCAGGCAAACAGCCCACTGACATACAGCATAGAAATAGCTATCTGAAGAGTGCCTGGGGTACAGAGTAGGGAGGTTAGTTACTTATCTTGGAACATTTCCCAGAGAGGCAGCATTCACAAAGAGAATCCTCCAGGAGCAAAGGAACTGGCAAGTATCATTTCCCTTCTCCTGCCCCTCAGCATAAACACAGAGCCACCTGCAGGAACCAGTGCAATACTGGCTCTCCCTCCCTAATTTGCTTTTGCTAAGCACCCCCACCCCATGCTCTGCAAGAACCACCTTTTCCAGTCACAGATGCTTCATTCCCAATGCTGTGAACCCCTCCCCCAGAAGACCAGCCCAAACCCCTACCAACACCATGTCTCTCAGCCCAGGCGTTTTGTTGGGCCTCAGTTCCAGCAGCAAGTCTCATCTCAAAAGCAGACCAGACCACACCTAGTTAAAACATGCCACATTCAGGCCAGGGACTAAACATTGCCCACAACAGAGAGCCTCTGTAGATGACTGGCTTAAAGGATAAAGCAGCCATGACAGAGCAGGAGAGTGTGTACAGTACACTTGGTTAATTATACCTCTGAAAGTACCAATGCCTGGAGAATGAGGAACACTACATGGCAGGGCACTATGCCATGTAGAAGACCTCATCATCTTAAATCCATTATGTTCAAGAACAGCGGCTATAGCTGATTTCCCTAACACAGAGAAATAGGCATAGAGACATAGACAAAATGAAAAGGCAGAGGAATTTGTGACAGTGAGAGAATAGGACAGAGCTATGGCCAGAGAGCTAAACAAAACCTCAGATATAAGTAAGACACCTGGTGGATAATCTAAAGCAATGGTCATAAGGGTACTCACTGGACTTGAAAAAAGTGAGAACATCAGTGAGACCATTAACACAGACATAAAGAATAGCATAGCAGGAATAAAAGGACTCAATAAATGAGAAACATGCTTGATGGAATGCACAGCAGGCTGGAAGAAGTAGGGGAATAAATTAATGACCTAAAACACAGAGTAATGGAAGATAATGAAGTTGAACAAAAGAGAGAAAAAACAATTATGAAAAACAAGAATAGATTTAGGGAATTCAGTGACTCCATCAAATATAGTAACATTCATATTGTAGGAGTCCCAGAAAAAGAAGAGAGAGAAAAGGGGGCTAGAGAATTTATTTGAAGAAATAAAACTTCCTTAATCTGAGGAAGGAAATAGGTGTTCAGATCTAGGAGAAGCCCCACAAAATCATTAAAAGCAGATCTACACAAGACATATTGTAATTAAAATGACCAAGTATAGTGATAAAGAATAAATATTAAAAGAAGCAAGACAAAAGAAGACAGTTACATGCAAAGGAAACCCCATAAAGCTATCAGCAGATTTTTCAACAGAAACTTTGCAAGACAAAAGGAGCGACATGATATATCCAAAGCATTGAATGGGAAAAACCCACAGCCAAGAATATTCTATCCAGCAAGGCTATCATTCAGAATAGAAGGAGAGATATAGTTTACCAGGAAACAAAAATTAAAAGAATTCTTGACCACTAACCCAGCCCTGCAAGAAATACTTAAATGGGACTATTAGAGTGGGAAGGAAAAACCAAAAAAGACAGAATGAAGGTAGAAAACAAAGGGAGTAAAAATGAATATTGCCCAATTCATCAAGGGACTCACAAAATAAAAGGATGTAAAATATGACACCATATACCTAAAACATGGTGAGGAAAGGAGTAACTATGGGTTCAAGCTCAAATAACTATCAACGTGACATAGATTGCTATATGTAGAAGATGTTATATACAAACCTAATGATAACCACAAATCAAAAACCACTAATAAATATGCAAAGAATAAAGAGAAAAAATCCAAATATATCACTAAAGAGAACCAGTAAACCATAAAAGAGAAAAAGACAAGAAAAGATCAGAGAAACTCTTCAGAAACAGTCACTAACTAGTAATAAAATGGCAATAAATGCATATCTATCAGTAAGTACTTTGAACGTATCTGGACTAAATGCTCAAATCAAAAGACATAGAGTGACAGAATGGATACAAAAATCAAGATATGCTGTCTACAGGAGACTCATAACTAAAGACACATGCAGATTGAAAGTGAGGGTATGGAAAAACATTTTTCATGCAAATGGATGTCAAAAGAAAGCTGGAGTAGTGATACTTTTATGGGACAAAGTAGACTTTAAAACAAAGACTGTAGAGGCACCTGGGTGGCTCAGTCGTTGAGTGTCTGCCTTCAGCTCAGGTCATGATCCTAGGGTCCTGGGATCGAGCCACACATCAGGCTCCCTGCTCAGCAGGAAGCTAGCTTCTCCCTCTCCCACTCTACCTGCTTGTGCTCCCTCTCTCGCTGTGTCTCTCTCTATCAAATAAAATATTTAAAAAAATGAATAAAACAAAGACTATAATTAGAGACACAGAAGGACACTACATAATAATAAAGGAAATAATCTAACAGGAAGGAAAAAATTGAAATATTTATGCACCCAGTAGGGGAGCACCCAATGACATAGAACACTTAATAAAAAACATAATTGAACTAATCAATAAGAATACAATACTAGTAGGGACTTTAATACCCCACTTACTTACATTAGATCCTCTAAATAGAAAAATAACAAGGAAACAATGGCTTTAAAAAACACACTAGACCAGATGTATTTAACAGATATATTCACAATGTTCTACCCCGAAACTGTGGAATACACATTGTTTTCAAGTGCACATGGAACATTCTCCAGAATAGATCATTTATTGAGCCACAAAATATTCCCCAACAAATTTAAAAAGATCAGAGTCATACCATGCATCTTTTCTGGATCACAACATTTGTATATCACAAATACAAATATATATATATATATATATATATATATATATATATATGTTAAACAACATGCTACTAAATAATGACTGGGTTAACTAGGAAGTAAAAGAAGAAATAAAAAAGTACATGGAAAAACAATGAAAATAAAAACCAATGGCCCAAAATATTTGGGATGCAGCAAAAGCGACTCTAAGAGGGAAGTTTATAGCAATACAAGTCTAGCTCAAGAAGTAGGAAAAACCTCAAGTAACCTAACCTTACATCTAAAGGAGCCAGAAAAAGAACAACAAACAAAATCTAAAACCAGCAGAAGGAAGGAAATAATAAAGATTAGAACAGAAAGAAATGATATAGAAACTAAAAAAATAGAACAGGTTGATGAAACCAGGAGCTGGTTCTTTGAAAAAACAAATCAAGAAAATTGGTAAACATCTATCTAGACTCATCAAGGAAAAGAAGAGAAAGGACCCAAATAAAATCACAAATGAGAGAAGAGAAATAACAATGAGCATCACTAATATAAGGAGAATAGTATGAAAAAGTATTACGCCAACAAGTTGAACAACTTGGAAAAATGGATAAATTCCTAGAAATATATAACTATGGAAATGGAAACAAGAAGAAATAGAAAGTTCAAACAGATTGATTACCAGCAAAGCAACTGAATCAGTAATCAAAAAAACTGAACAAACAAAAGTCCAGAATCACTTCACAAGCCAATTCCACCAAATATTTGAAGAGTCAATACCTCTTCTCAAACTATTCCAAATATAGGAAAGGAAGAAAAACTTCCAAATTCATTCTATGAGGCCAGCATTATCCCAATAGTAAAACCAGATAATGACACCAGAAAAAAGAGAACTACAGGCCAATATCTCTGATGAACATACATGCAAAAACCCTCAGCAAAATAATAGCAACCCAAATCTAACGATATATTAAAAACATCATTCATCATGATCAAATAGAATTTATTCCTGGGTTACAACAGTGTTTCAATATTTGCAAATGAATCAATGTGATATATCACATCAGTTAAGAGAAAGGGTAAGAACCTTGTGATCATTTCAAAAGAAGCATAAAAGCATTTGACAAAGTACATCATCCATTTGTGACAAAAGCCCTCAATGATGTATATTCAGAGGGACTATCCCTCAACATAATAAAGGGCATATTTAAAAAAAACAAACAAACAGATAACATCATCTTATCTAGGCAAAAAACTGAGAGCCTTTCTTCAAAGGTCAGGAACAAGACAAGGATGTCTATTATCACTACTTGTTTCAACATAGTACTGGAAGTCCCAGCCACAACAATAAGACAACAAAAAAGGGTATAAAGGAAATAAAAGATATCCAAATAGTTGAGGAAGAAGTTAAAGTTTCAGTATTTGCAGATGACATGATACAATATATTAAAAAGCTGAAAGACCCCATGAAAAAACTGCTAGAACTGATAGAGGAATTCAATAAAATCACAGGATACAAAATCAATCTACAGAAATCTGTGGTATTTCTATACACCAATTATGAAGTAGCAGAAAGATAAGTTAAGGAATCAGCCCCATTTACAGTTGCACCAAAAACCATAAAATACCTAGGAATAAATCTAACCAAAGAGGTGAAAGATCTGTATTCTGAAAATTACAAAACAATGATAAAAGAAATTGAAGATGACATATAGAAATGAAAAGACATTCCATGTTCATGGATTGGAAGAACAAATATTGTTAAAATGTCTATACTACCCAAAGCTATCTACACATTTAAATGCAATCCCTATTAAAATACCAGCAGCATCTTTCACAGAACTAGAAAAAACACTCTTGAAATTTGTATGGAACCACAAAAGACTCCAAATAGCTGAAGAAAACTTTGAAAAGACAAGCAAAGCTGGAGGCATCACAATTCCAGACTTCTAGTCATATTATAAAGCTGTAGTGATCAAAATATTAGGGTATTGGCACAAAAAAAAGACACATAGATCAATAAAGCAGAATAGAGAGCCCATAAATCAACCCATGAACATATGAGCAATTAATCTCCAAAAAAGTAGGCAAGAATATGTATTATTCTACTGAAGACAGTCTCTTCAACAAATGGCATTGGAAAAACTGGACAAGTGCATGCAAAAGAATGGAATTGGACCACTTTCTTACACCATAAACAAAAATAAGTTTAAAATGGATGGAAGACCTAAATATGTGGCCTGAAACTATAAAAATCTTAGGAGAGAGTACAGACAGTAATTTCTCTGACCTCAGCCATAGAAACATTTTTCTCAATATGTCTTCTGAGACAAGGGAAACAAAAGCAAAAATAAACTACTGTGACCACATTGAAATAAGTTTCTACACAGTTAAGTAAACAATCAACAAAACTAAAACCTACTGGCTGGGAGAAGATACTCCCAAAGACATATCCAATAAAGGGTTAATATCCAAAATATATAAAGAACCTATACAATTCAACACCAAAAGAATAAACAACTCAGTCAAAAAATGGGCAGAAGACATGAAGAGACATTTCTTCTAAGAAGACATCTACTTGGCCAACAGACACATGAAAAGGCGGTCAACATTAGTAATCATCAGGGAATGCAAATCAAAACCATAATGAAGTATCATCTCATACCTGTCAGAATGGCTAACATCAAAAACAAGAAACAAGTACTGGCAAGGATGTAGGAAAAAAGGGACCCTCATATGCTATTTTGATAGGAATGCAACCTGGTGTAACCACTCTGGAATATAGCATGGAGGTTCCTCAAAAAATTAAAAATAGAACTGCCCTATGATCCAGTAATTGCACTACTGGGCATTTACCCAGTAAATTTTCACTAAGGTGAATAGCTGTAGTGTTACAGTATTACAGTAAGGTGACTAGCTATAAACATCCCTATGTTTATTGCAGCATTATTTACAATAGCCAAAATGTGAAGCAACCCAAGTTTCCATCAATAGATGAATGAATAAAGAAGAGGTGTTGTGTGTGTGTGTGTGTGTGTGTGTGTGTGTGTACAGTGGAATTTACTTAACTACAAAGAAAATAAAATCTTTCATTTGCAACAACATGGATGGGTATATAGGGTAAAATGCTGTAAAGTCAGTCAGTCATAGAAAGACAAATAACCGTATGACTTCACTTCTCTGTGGAATTTAAGAAACAAAACAAAGAACAAAGAGAAAACAACAACAAAAAAATCCCCAGGATCTTAAATATAGAGAACATACTGATGGTTACTGGAGGGGATGGGGGAGATGGGTGAAATAGATGAAAAGGATTAAAAAGTATACTTCTGGTGATGAGCACTGAGTAATGTGTAGAATTGATGAATCACTATATCATATACCTGCAACTAATATAACACCATATATTGATTATATTGGAATTAAAATAAATAAAACCATTTTTAAAAATCTAGTTAAACTTTACCTTGCCCCCAAACTAATAAGACCACTGGCTCTACCTTTGTTTTGGTGAAATGCCCCACAATTCTGCTAATGTGAAATTTCTTATGGAAGTTTGTCAGACTGTAGATGTGATATGCTTTGGTGGTCTTTGCGCAGGTTTTTAAATCATATTTGAACATCATTTTCTGTGCCCAACTCCCTCACGGACATTTAAAAAGACAGACCAACTACAATGACATGGAAATCAGCATGTAACTGAGTTGTTACAGGAAGCTGTGTTAGAAAGCAGAGAAGAAAAAATAAAGGAGAGATTAAATTTATCGCCTTAATCCTTTGAGGTGCTCCATTATTTGACTCTAATTTATGTTTTACCCTTATAGTCGCTTTGTGGCAGAGGGAAGTTGAAATACTTACTCTTTTCTGAACACATTCACATATTCTTCTCTGTAAATTTAGATATGCTGCATATCCCAGCCCCCTAGTAATGACTTTCTTGGTGTTCGTACAAATACAAACATTGATGACCTATATATTTTGTACCTTCTATGATGACATTTATAGTTTCCTTTGTATTCTAGTCATTCATAAATTTGATTTGATTATTAGATTTAACATTTTTTAAAGATTTTATTTTTAATTGACCTCTACATCCAATGTGGGACTCAAACTGATAACCCCAATTCAAGAGTTGCATTCTCCACCAACTGAGCCAGCCAGGCACCCCTGATTATTAGATTTCATCATTATATCTTATCTGGAAAGTTGCAATAGCCTCCTGATCAATTTCTTTGTTTCACTTTATACACCCTGCAGTCTCTTCTCCTCATAGTAACTAGTGTGGTCTTTAAAAGATACAAATTTGATCATGTTACTTCCCTGTTTGAACCTTTCAGTTGGTTTCCCATCTTGGAATATGAAATACCTGTCATGTTCTCATGTAATCCTATTACTTTGTTTTGTATGCACCCCCCCCCCACCTTTAATCATTCTTGCTGGTGTGGGGGGTGGTTGGGTTAGTTGGATAAAGGCACAGAACAAAAACCAGAATCCTTCCTAATGGTCTTTGTGTTTGCTATTTTTCTTTCTAGCATTATTCTAGATGCTCATATCCCTCACATTTATACAATGTCTATTCAGGTGTCTTTTCCTCAGAGAGGATTTCCATTACTGCTCTCGAAATAGTGTATCTCCCCATCCTTTCCATCACTAATCAGTTATCCTGGTGTTTTAAGTTTTGGGCATTTAACAGTCTAGACATTATATTAATGCTTTTATATGTGAGTGTGTGCATCCACTTGCATGTTTATGATACAAGCTTTATAAGGTTAAGTATATTTGTCTTTTCTTTTTCTTGTTCACTTCTTCATCCACAGGCCAAAAATAGTACCTAGCACATTATAGGAAGTCAGCAAATATTTTTTGAATTAATAAGTGTTTTCCAATCATATATTTATCTTGCTTGCATATACAAAGTTTCAGTTTGTTTTCAGAGGTGGTTAAATGCACAGATTTGAGAGTGAAACAGCCTGGGTTTATATTCCTTTTCTGCTTTGTGACCTAGGGGAAGTTGTGTGACTTTTCTGCCTCAGTTTTCCAACCTGTAAGATGGAGAAAATGTCTTCCTTATAGTTTTTTTTATAAGTATTATATAAATTAATCTGACATAGAGTCAGTGCTATTGAAGTTTAATTTGTTGTCATTTTTCATTTAATTGGTGATTGAGTAATGTCTGTCTTCCCCAGGAGACTTTTAGGAGCGATATTAGTTTTTGTTTTTCTCACCACTGTATCTCCAGACACCAGCTCATAATAGGAACTCTACAAATTATGTTGAAAAAAAGAGAATGATTTAAATTTTGAGGTAATGCTTGCATGTTTTTATGGACGGAATGCTTTCCCATATTCTGTAGTTACCAGCGACTGACACTAGATGGCAAGCTTGTTCTAAGCAAGGGAAATGTTGCTGGCCCTAAGCTTAAAAATGGAGTGGAAATGCAAGGTAGGGTAAATGTTGTTTTGTGTTTTTTAGGTTGACAGGGTGGTAGGAAGACAAGAATTTAAATCATAAAATAAGAAGAAAGAATCACCTGTACTTTATTCTGCTTCATTCTATTGTATGTTCTAACCCTCTGACATCTCTCGCATAGTGATGGTTTTTGGCATTTCTGTCATTCTACTAGCCCCTTCTTATATCATTTGTAGTTTTCTTTTGAAAAACAGTGTTTAGAAAGTTCTCTTACAGTATGGATTATTAACAAAAGTTTCCTAATTGTTTCAACCCTTTGCCTGCTGGTTCTAAAAATTGCTACCATTTGCAAGGCTGGCGGGAAATTAGACCTATTGATAATATTTCTCAATTTAAATGTTTGAAAGTCGAAAAAAATATTCAGTACAGTGATTTCTTATATTATGGAAGATTTGTATCATGAGTTCTAAGTCTTGCACTGACTCCTCTGTACTCTCTAATCTCTCTATTCGCTTTCATATCTGACTCATAAATTATTTTACATTCAACTTGAGCAAATTTGAGTTGAACTATTATAGTTATAGTAAGTTATAGTTATATTATGTAAGGCATCCCCCATGTAAAATTTTCAAATATATGACTGTCCCACAAATATTCCAGATTCAGTCACCCTGAGAACTCACATTTTTTAAAAAGATGTATTAAAAAGATGTACTAATTTATTTGAGAGAAAGAGAGAGTGCACACCTCCACAGGTGTCCCAAGAAATCATATTTTTGAAAATAACTATACCTTACTAGAAATGAATGTATTACTATTTTCTAAAAGTAATGCATATTTAGGGATGCCTGGCTGGCTCAGTTAAGCGTGAATGAATGTACTACTTGAAATGAATGTACTACTATTTTCTAAAAGTAATGCATATTTAGGGATGCCTGGCTGGCTCTTGGTTAAGCGTCTGCCTTCAGCTCAGGCCCTGATCCCAGGGTCCTGGAATAGATTCCTGCACTGGGCTCCTTGCTCAGTAGGGAACCTGCTTCTCCTTCTGCCTGCCACTCCCCCTGCTTTTGCGTGGTCTCTCTCTCTATCTTTGACAAATAAGTAAAGTCTTACAAAAATAATGCATATTTATACTGAACCTCTATGCTAATTAGCAAATGAAAGAAAGAAAAAACATAACCCCATCAAACATCGATAAACTCTGTTATATTCCTTCTACTCCTTTACCCATTTTATATACATGTTTGTAAAAATTAAAGATCATCATTCCTATTACTTTGTAACTCTTAGTAATGTATTATAAACATCTTCTTGTATAATTATACATTGTTCTTCAAATCATGTTTTATAGGATCCCAATGCATGTTTTTAGCCAATCCCTTTATTATTTTCCTTGATTATATATTAATATATAATATTAGATAGATCTAAAAGAATATCTCTAACATATATGTTAGAGAGCCTGGTAATATAAAAAGGGCATCCATGAATCTACCATCTCACTTCTAAACGAAATTATTGCCTAACAATGACCATTTTACATTGGCAAATTCTCAATGTGGAGTAATACTGTGTAAGGAAACTGCAACTAAATAATCTAAGTTGGGCTCCAACATGCACAGTCCTGACCCTACACAATTTTTCTATCTGCTTGAGCTCAACTTTTCTTTCTTATCTTTATCTAGTGTCTTATTTTGATCTATCAGTTATGAGAAAAAGTTTCAATAAGTATAGGAAAACACATAGATACCACATCCACCCCAAATAAATAGCTTTCAGAGATACCGTCTTAATCCAATTTAGACAAGATCCATTTTCAAAAAGAAACTACCCATATTAATACAGCTCCTTTCACAGTAAAGAAAGCACTTATTGTATTACACAAAACAACTAACTTAACGTCTTTGTAAATTTTTATTTCAGAATAGGATCTTTGCTTTACCTTTTTATAGTAAATAGCTTTACCTTTTAAAATAAATTCTCTCTATTTCTAGAAAAAGAAAAGTTAGCTTAAAGGGTTCTGCTTCTATCAAGTTTTAAGCAGCTTTAAGTATTTCTAGGTAATTTTAGAGAGTTCAGCTAGTTTGTTTATTACAGCTTGTTAAGTCAGAGGAAATAGGTATTTCTTAAGATTAAAGACAGTATCTTATCCTTCTGGGTAATTTTTATGGCCTATTTAACCAGCAGAAGTCTGACTGTCAATATTTACTAAATGAATGATTTTGGTGAGTAGAATTACTCAGTAATACTTCAATTGTTTAGAATTAAGCAAACTGGCAACCTATTCTATATAAAATAAAGCATAGCCCTTATCAAAAATATACAAAATTACGTATTTTTAAAAAATTATGAAAGTCTCTTGATACTTGTATGGGTAACTTGCTCTCCACTCTGCCATTTCCCACCATTGAGGTTTGAACTGAGTTACCTCTATGTACTTCAGGGCTAGACTTACTGGCTTGAAGCAGTCACAATATGGCCACTGAGTTTAGTTCAGGGGTAAGCAGAAGAGCCAGTCCAATTAAAGTATACTTCAGCACTTTTGCTGTGAATACCAGGGCAGTTTCTCCCTTCAACACTGGGCTAGATATGGCAATGAGTGGCTTGGAAATAGTAAGGCATTTTGTTAATTGGAAGAGTATGGCCTAAGATTATGGCCTCCACAAGGAGTAGAAACTGAAAATTCATCATGGTGCCGTTTTCTTTCTGACCTGGAATAAAATGACCCCCTACAGTGTTCCCCTATATTAGCCAGTATCCCTCATTTTTTTGTAACATCCAGCTTTGTTGCATTTTCTGTCACTTGCCATCAAAAGGATTCTAACTTATTGATGTACTTTTTTTTTAGTTCTTTATTCAGATATCTTTATTTTATGAATGATTCTAAAAACCTCCATTTTGTGGTTTTCAAGCAAACATTTGAGAAAAATTTAAAGGGAAAAAATGGGTAGGCCCACTGCCATTAGTCAGCCATTCTATCAGTCAGTGTATATTTATTAAACCATCAAACTGGGAAACTCATGAAGGTAGTGGATCATATGTTCTTTTTTATGTCAGTGTCCACAATTTCTTTCTTTCTTTTTTTAATTATTTTTTATAGACATATAATATATTTTTATACCCAGGGGTATAGATCTGTGAATCGCCAGGTTTACACACTTCACAACACTCACCATAGCACATACCCTCCCCAATGTCCATAACCCACCCCCCTCCTCCCAACCGCCCTCCCCCCAGCAACCCTCAGTTTGTTTTGTGAGATTAAGAGTCTCTTATGGTTTGTCTCCCTCCCAATTCCATCTTGTTTCATTTATTCTTCTCTTTGTGTCCACAATTTCTTAGGTTAATTTCTTATACATTGTAATTGCTCAACTGTTATCTAATGAATAAATGAATAAAATAATTAAAAGCACAATCTAGTAGGAAAAAAACCTGGATTATTGTTACCTAAAATATTTGATAACCGAAGAAAAGAAGATTTATGTTTATGATATTAAGCCACAGATAGGTATAAATGGGTAGGTAATTAGTTCTGTAATCATGAGAAATTATATCACTTTTCTAAACCTCATCTGTAAAATAATTACAGTATGAAGCTGAAGAATTTCTTTCCTTTCTTTTTTTTTTTAAGATTTTATGTATTTAGAGATCACAAGTAGGCAGAGAGGCAGGCAGAGAGAGAGAGAAGAAAGCAGGTTCCCTGCCAAGCACAGAGCCCAATGTGGGGCTCCATCCCAGGACCCTGGGATCATGACCTGAGCTGAAGGCAGAGGCTTCAACCCACTGAGCCACCCAGGCGCCCCAAGCTGAAGAATTTCTCTGAGGATTTAATGACATAATGTATGTAAAGTGCCTATAAGAGCTCAGTAACTGTTAGCTACTCTTATTGTAATAAATGGATGATCAACCTCATCATAATTTAATAATGTTTGGTTATTACTGCATTGTTATAAATTTCAAATTTTGTTGAAAGCTAAATCTTGTAGTTAAATTTGACACTAAGTATATCCAGTCAAGGTTGGATTTACATATTTCATTAAGTAATCACTTATCAGATTTTCACATCAAATGTCTCAATTTGCTGGCATTCACTTTTATAGAATGCTGACAGCAAGGAAGCTGGAAACCCTGCCTGGCTTATCCAGCTATACTAATTCTTTATAGCAGATTAGATAAATTAGAAAAGAATTAGAATCAGATCTATCAATCACGAGACTCAAGAAAATCTTAATAATAGAGCAAGAAACAAATTATTGAAAGTCTTCTAAGTAAAAACTAAGGAGAGTCTGAAAAGCATCTCATTATGACTTTTCCAATTAAAAAATTTTGCTAAATATCC
This sequence comes from Mustela putorius furo, assembly GCF_011764305.1. NCBI lineage: Eukaryota > Metazoa > Chordata > Mammalia > Carnivora > Mustelidae > Mustela > Mustela putorius. Next base: position 87,878,193 of record NW_025422005.1, on the reverse strand, counting down.
ACAGAACCATTGCAAATGCTAATGAAATATAAAATAGCCTGCATCTTCATTTACCCAGTTCAAATATGCTTTAAACACAATTAGTGTATTTTTGATTTTATGTTCAAAGTACATATCAGGAAAATAAGTAGACAAGAATTGAGAACTATTTGTCCACTGTTAAACTGCTGTTTTTGTATCTTTTCTTTGGAATTCCTAAAACCAAAACCTGTGTTTCTCAAAGTACATTCCAGGACTACCTGTATCACCTAACTGCCTTTTTATTATATGTATTCAATGGTTTAACCAATTTTTATTCAGTGTTTTTGAGTCTATTGCAGAACCTAACAGAGTGAGACCTGAGAATCTACTTTGTTAACAAACTCCCCTCCTGATGCAAAGACAAAGTCTTATTCTCTGTGGAACTTAAAACACACATACATAAACCTATTAGTTGCTATTAATGTCCTAATGGACATTATGGACACTATTTAACTTTAATAAGGTCAGTCTCCAAAACCGAGTCCTATATCACTATGTTTAATAACAACAATGAAAACCACCAAAATTGGTACTGAGAATTTAATAAAGGGCTTAATGTATCCATATAGTTATATCATGAATTAATTCTGTGAAAGTATAGAAATTGCATAAAAAAGTGTAACTAAATAATGAAGTAAATGTTATTATCATGGACCATGGAATCAGTGAGCATTCCCAATGCTATAGGAATTAGTATAGTGTATACTAATAATATATATTTATTAATATATTATTAATATATCCTCACACAGACTATACAGTAACTATCACATGATATGGTCTAAATCATGATATGAACTAAATACATATTTAAAAAAATATTTATGTATTTTATGTATTTACTTTTATTATAAGATTAGACATATATGATTATATATTAAAGCAGACAGATCAGTATTTATTTTTTTAGATTTTAATTTATTTGAGAGAGAGAGAGAGAGCATGAGTGGTGGGCAGTGGCAGAGGGAGAGGGAGAAGAAGACTCCCCATTGAGTAAGGAGTCCAACACAGGGGTCAGGGTTTTATCCTAGGACCCTGAGATCATGACCTGAGCTGAAGGTAGATGCTTAACTGACTGAATAACCCAGATGCTCCAACAGATCAGTACTTGTAGGAAATTAGATGTTTGGAGTTTGAGGTTTTTTTGGTTTTGGTTTTTGGTTTTGGCTTTTGGTTTGTTTTTTGGGTTTTGTTTTTTTTTTTTATTCATATGATAGACTGAGTTATTTGGTTCAATTATTTTCCCTGCTTCCTGTAATCATTTTCACTGTAACTTTTCAACCGCCCCAACACACACACAAAAGAGTATACTTTCTTCCTTACCTTTTAATGTTTTGCCCAGTCATAAAAATTATTTTGGCTAGTGGGAATTTAGAAGATAGAACATAGATGTGTTTGTATATTCAGGTTTTCCCTCTAGCTCTTTGGCATTACCACGAGAATACCCTAACTAGCTAGTAGTTCCAGTGGGGGAATGAAGACCATGTCACTGAATGAAGCAGAGCCACCCCAGCAAACCCAGACATGTGAGTAAAATTCCTCTGAGAGTTTCTTGGGCAGTTTCAATACATCAAAAGATAACTGATAGAATTTAATTCTCTTTCTTTTACATAACTTTCCAAGATGTTCCTTCTAGGAAATCTTTCCAATACTCTTCCTTTGTCTTAGGCTAGATAGATGCTTATCGTTGTATCTGTGAATTGACTTTTCCACATCTCTATCACTGAACTTACCACATTATACTATAATTGCTTCTTACCTTGCTGTAATCTTCCACCAGACTAATTTTTAAATTAGGTATATTAAAGGTTATTAAAAGGTATATTAAAAAAATCTGTTTCACACATATAATGGGAGCCAAATAACTCTCAAATAAATGAATTAATTTATAGGAATAAGTCTGATGTACAATGTGAAATTACATTCACTTTGGAATAGTACAATTCAATCTTATGATAGATTTTGCTTCCTTATAATAGTAATATATATCCACATTCTTGATAATATATATCCCTACCCTTGTCTCCAGGTAAGCAGGAGGTACTTTGTCAGCCTTAAAGACTTGAACATTTGGCTAGCAATGGGCTATGGACTGTTAGCAGACATGACAGAAATGACATTAAAAAATAATGCAGCTGTTGAGTCTACCCTGTTGTGCTTCTGTTATTGTCATGTGAAGAACATGTGGCAGGTGTTTTATTAGGCCCACTGACCTAAGAAAGATATATAGACCAGACTTGAACCTAACCTGTAGCTTGAGGCCAAGCTCAGCCTAAATCAGCCAACCTTCACAGGATACAAATACGTGAGCAAAAATAAATGATTTTTGCTTCATGCCTTAAAGTCATGGGGTAGTTTATTTACAAGCACAATTGTGGCAACAGTTGATACTCATCTATGAAGAGATTTTTTTCCACATGTTTAGTTAATGAATAAACTGCACAGTTTATTATATATTCACAGAAACATTTTCTAGTGCTTACATATTTTCATAATCAATCAAAATGAATCTAGTATGCCTATGACATAAAGTGAATCCTTATTGACACAGGTGTATGAATCACCATAATAGCAAATGGGTGGTTATAATTTTAGTAATTTTGAGATGTGAATCTCACTATTTACTTACTGAATTATTAAACTAAAGCTTACATATGTGGTCAACACTGCTGGTTATTAATTCCCAACATCCATTTTCCCTCTTCCTATAATACCAGGCACTAGGTCATCTAGACTAAAGATTCCCAAGCTCCCTTCAAGCTAGATGTGCTTATGTACTGGACAATGGCATATGAGCAGATAAAATCTCTACCCCCTGAAAGCAATGACCTTGGAGGAAAATACCTTTCCTTCCTTCTTTCCATTTTACTGCTAGCTAGAATTTGTGTAGGTGTTAATGAGCCATCTGGGAATCCAGAGATAGACAAATCACAAGACAAAAGGAGGCTGACCCTCTGATTACTTGTATAGCAAAACTGCCATAACAGCTTGGGCCTTTAACTTGTGTGAGGACAGACTTCATTCTTGTTTATGTAGTTGGTAATACTGAATACTATATTTGAAATGTATCATTAAAATGGTCTATGCACTGGTCTATAGTGGTCTATATACTGTTTACTTGAGGCATTCTAACTGAATGGCCTACTTTAAAAATGAAACATATATTTTTTAATTACAAAATATTTGTGTGTTAATACACTTTGTATACTGAGAAATTTTACCTTCAGCTTTCCAGTCTAAGAATGGTCATCTTAAAAGTTTGGAGTTGTTACTGCTTTTGCATGACTGGACCAGTTGTCATGTCTGCATTCCTTCCTGTGTAAAATATTAAATGACAAATAGTCCATACCAGAGCCAGTGATTATAAGCAATATGAAGGTTTATTACCCACTTAGACATAGGTAAAATGAGGGGAGTCCCTGGGCTTGGAGAACTCCAAAGAGAAGAGGGGAATGAAGGGAAGCAGAGGAGAGAAGTAGAGTGAGAGAAGAGAAATACAGTACAGGATACTACCTGCCTGCATTTTTTAGTAATGCCGAAGGCAGGCTAATTTTGCTTCCTCCTCCAAATAGGGATAGGAGGCAGGAGGAGGGAGTGGAGGTCAAAGACAGGCGGAGTGGTATCTATCAACATAGCAGAAGTGATTGGGGTGAGGGAAGGGCATTGACAGTTTTCTGTCTGGTATTGACTTATTATACCAACTCTATTTTTCACTGGTATGTATCCTTCTAGCCTAATTTTGAAAGTCTCATTAAACTTGATTATAATTAAGGAAGGGTATGATGATGAATTTTGTGTGTCAGTTTGGCAGGCTATGGTGCCCAGGTATATGGTCAAATGTTATTCCATGTTTCTGAGGTGTGTGTTTTTTTTTGTTTTTGTTTTTGGGTTTTTTTTGGATGAGATTAATATTTAAACTGGCAAACTTGGAGTAAAGTGGATTGCCCTCTCTAAGGTCGTTGGGTCTCATCCAATCAGTTGAAGTCCTTAATAGAATACAAGGTTGACTTCCTCTGAGTAAGAGGGAATTTAGCAAGGAAGGCTTTCAGACTTGAACTGCAGCAACAGGTCTTCAACCTGCCAGTCTACCTCGCAGATTTTGAACTTGCCAGCCTCCATAATGAGGTAAGTCAATGTCTTAAAATAAATCTTTTTATATATACACATCCTATTGGTCCTGTTTTTCTGGAGAATCCTAATATAAGGGCACAAGCAAAATGGTTACCAAATATGAAATACATTCATATTCATTTTGTAGCACAAATTCTATTTCAAATGTAAATAAAATGATGATGATTACAAGAATTAAAATATAGGGGAGGAGTCAAGATGGCGGAGAAGTAGCAGGCTGAGATGACATCAGGTGGCAGGAGGTCAGCTACATAGTTATCAAACCATTTCAAACACCTACAAATCCAATAAGAGATCAAAGAAAAAAAGAGCAGTAATTCTAAAACAGAAAATCTACCACTTTCTAAAAGGTAGAACCTGCGGAGAAGTGAATCCGGAGCCATGGGAAGATAGACTGTGGGGGGAGGGGCTGGCTCCTGGCAAACAGCGGAGCAACAGAGCACAAAATCAGAACTTTAAAAAGTCTGCTTCACTGAGGGTCACTGCTCCAGAGGCTAAGCAGGGGTGGAGCCCTCATGGGGACAGTGTGGTCTCTGGGCCCACAGGGTCACAGAAGGATAGGAGATATTTAAGTGTTGCAGAGCTCATAAGTATTAGAGCAGGGAAGCCGGCTCCAGAGATGGAGCAGAGGAGTGAGCTTTCAGCTCGGGGTTACCTTAAACTGTGACCCATGGCACAGTTAGGCCACTGCTCATTGAGCAGGGACCCCACAAGTGGCAGATCTGTGGAGACCCCCTTGGAAGAGCGGCAGGCATCTGCTGGGTTTGGAGACTCCAAATGGGGCTGTGTGCCACAGAGAGGAATGCTTGGTCACAGGCCATGTGACCTTAGAGTACGGCCGGGGACCAGGAAGACGGGAGTGATTGAGCGCTTTTCTCCTAGGGCACACTGAGAAGTGGGGCTGCGAGCACTCAGCTCCTCTGGCCCAGAGATTGGGAGGCCTCCATTTTCATTCCCATCGTCCAGAGATTCTACAGAAAGCCTTCAGGGAACAAAAACTCTCGAGAGCGAACCCAAGCTGATTACTTAGCCCAGCCCCTGGCAAGGGTGGTGTAATTCCACCTTGGGCAAAGACACTTCAGAATCACTACAACAAGACCCTCCCCCAGAAGATCTGCAAGAACATCCAGCCAAGACCAAGCTCACTAATCGAGGAGAACAATGGAATTCCAGAGGAGGGGAAAGCAAAGCATGGAATTCATGTCTTTCTCCCCATGATTCTTTAGTCTTGCAAAGTTAATTAATTTTTTAAATTTTATTTTTTTCCTGTACTAATTTTTTAAACTTTTACTCTTTCCTCTTTTAATAATTTTTAACTAGTTTTTCTTAACAATACCTTTCTTAACAAAAAAATCTTTTTGAAACTTCATTATAATAGTCATAATTTATCCTTTGATGTATCTAACTTTATTTTTTATATACACATAGGGTTTTTTTGTTGAAAAATTTTTGGAATACAACTTCTTCTAATAAATTAAAGTATATCCTAAATCTAGCACAAGTTTGTTCTAGTCTCCAGCCTGAGCAAATTCTCTCCACTTTCTTTTTCTTTCATTTCCCAAACAACTTATCTTATCAACTCCTTTTTTAGATTTTTTAAAAAATTTTCATCTTTACATTCATAATCCATCCCTTCATTGCGTTTACCCTTATTTTTGAATGTATATATGTATAAGTTTTTCTTTCTTTACAATTTTGGGAGTAGTTTCTTCTAAGAGATGAAACTACTCCCAAAATCAAGTGGGTGGCTCTGTTCTATTCACCAGTCTAATATATATATTTTCTTATTTCTTTTTTTTTTTTTTTTAACTTTTCTTTACCCCCTTTCTTCACCCCACAATTAGGGGTCTTATCTGAATTGGTTAACAAACATTTTTTGGGGTCTTTGCCACCATTTTAATATTTTAGTCTCTCATTCATATATTCTTACCCGGGTAAAATGACAAGGCAGAAAAGCTCACCACAAAAAAGAACAAGAGGCAGTACTGAAGGCTAGGGACCTAATGAATATGGACATTGGTAATATGTCAGATCTAGAATTCAGAATGACGATTCTCAAGGTGCTAGCAGGGCTTGAAAGAGGCATGGAAGCTATTAGAGAAACCCTGTCTGGAGAAATAAAATCCTATTCTGGAGAAATAAAAGAACTAAAATCTAACCAAATTGAAATATAGAAAGCTTATTAATGAGGTACAATAAAAAATGGAGTCTCCTACTGCTAGGATAAATGAGACAGAAGAGAGAATTAGTGATATAGAAAACCAAATGGTGGAGAATAAAGCTGAACAAAAGAGAGACAACTACTGAACCATGAGGGGAGAATTCGAGAGATAAGTGATACCATAAGATGAAACAATATTAAAATAATTAGGATTCCAGAAGAAGAAGAAAGAGAGAGGGGGGCAGAAGGTATATTGGAGCAAATTATTATAGAGAATTTCCCTAATATGGCAAAGGGAACAAGAATCAAAATCCAGGAAGCCTGGAGAAACCCCTCAAAATCAATAATAGGTCCACCCTCTCATTTAATAGTAAAACTTACAAGTCTTAATGACAAAAGGGGAATCCCAAAAGCAGCCTGGAACAAGAAGTCTGTAACATACAATGATAAAAGTATTAGATTAGCACCAGAATTATCCACAGAGACCGGGCAGGACAGAAAGAACTGGCATCCTCTATTCAAAGCACTACATGAGAAAAATACTCAGTAAAGAATACAATATCCAGCTAGGCTGTCATTGAAAATAGAAGAAGAGATAAAAAGCTTCCAGGACAAACAAAAACTGAAAGAATTTGCAAACATCAAACCAGCCCTACAGGAAATATTAAGAGGGGTCCTATAAGCAAAGAGAGAGCCTAAAAGTAACAGACCAGAATGGAACAGAGACAGTATACTGTAACAGTCACCTTACAGGCAATACAATGGCACTAAATTAATATCTCTCAATAGTTAACCTGAATGTAAATGAGCTAAATGTCCCAATCAAAAGGCACAGGATATCAGAATGGGTAAAAAAAAAAAAAAAAAAAAAAAAAAAAAAACCATCAATATGCTTTCTGCAAGAAACTCATTTTATACCCAAAGAAACCTACAGGTTAAAAGTGAGGGGGTGGAAAACAATTTACCATGCTAATGGACATCAAAAGAAAGCTGAAGTGGCAATCCTTATATCAGACCAATTAGATTTTAAGCAAAAGACTATAATAAAAGATGAGAAAGGATACTGTATCATACTCAAAGGCTCTGTCCAACAAGAAGATCTAACAATTTTAAATATCTATGCCCCTAATATGGGAGCAGCCAACTATATAAACCAATTAATAACAAAATAAAAGAAACACTTTGACAGTAACACAATAATATAGGGGACTTTATCACTCCCCTCACTGAAATGGACAGATCACCCAAGCAAAAGATCAACAAGGAAATAAAGGCCTTAAATGACACACTGGACCAGATGGACATCTCAGATACATTCAGAACATTCCATCCCAAAGAAACAGAATACACATTCTTCTCTAGTGCACATGGAACATTCTCCAGAATAGGTCACATCCTGGGTCACAAATCTGTCTCAACTGGTACCCAAAGATTGGGATCATTCGCTGCATATTTTCAGACCACAATACTCTGAATCTAGAACTCAATCACAAGAGGAAATTTGGAAGGAACCCAAATATATGGAGGTTAAAGAGCATCCTACTAAGGAATGAATGAGTCAACCAAGAAATTAAAGAAGAATTGAAAAAATTCATGGAAACAAATGATAATGAAAGCACAACAGTTCAAAATCTGTGGGACACAGCAAAGGCAGTTGTAAGAAGAAAATATTTAGAGATACAAGCCTTTCTCAAGAAATAAGTTCTTAAATACACAATCTAACCCTACACCTAAAAGAGCTGGAGAAAGAACAACAAAGAAAGCCTAAACCCAGAAGGAGAAGAGAAATCATAAAGATCAGAGCCGAAATCAATGAAATAGAAACCAAAAAGCAATAGAACAAATCAATGAAAATAGAAGCTGGTTCTTTCAAAGAATTAATAAGATTGATAACCCCCTGGCCAGACTTATCAAAAAGAAAAGATAAAGGACCCAAATAAATAAAATCCTGAATAAAATCATGAATGAATGATCATGAATCACAACCAACACCAAAGAAATACAAACAATTATATGAACATATTATAAGCAAATATATGCCAGCAAATTTGACAATCTGGAAGAAATGGATGCATTCCTAGAGGTGTATAAACTACCACAACTGAATCAGGAGGAATAGAAAACATGAACAGACCCAAAGCAGTTAAGGGGATTGAAGCAGTTATCAAAAATCTCCCAACAAACAAGAGCCCAGGGCCAGGTGGCTTCCCAGGGGAAATCTACCAAGCATTTAAAGAATAATTAATTCCTATTTTACTGAAACTGTTCAAAAAGATAGAAATGGAAGGAAAACTACCAAACTCATTTTTGGAGGCCAGCATTACCTTGACCCCAAAACCAGACAAAGATCCCATAAAAAAAGAGAATTACAGGGACATCAGGGTGGCTCAGTAGGTTAAGCCTCTGCCTTTGGCTCAGGTCATGATCTCAGGGTGCTGGGATTGAGCCCCACATCAGGGTCTTTGCTCAATGGGGAGACTGCTTCCCCCTCTCTCTCTGCCTGCCTCTCTGCCTGCTTGATCTCTCTCTCTCTCTCTGTCAAATAAATAAATAAATACAATCTTTAAAAGAGAGAGAGAGAATTACAGACCAATATCCTTGATGAACACAGATGCGAAAATTCTCACCAAAATCCTAGCCAATAGAATCCAACAGTACATTAAAAGGATTATTCACCACGACCAAGTGGGATTTATTCCATAGCTGCAAGGTTGGTTGAACATCTGCAAATCAATCAATGTGATACAATACATTAATAAAATAAAGAACAAGAATCATATGATACTCTTGATAGATGCTGAAAAAGCATTTGACAAAGTACAACAACCTTTCGTGATCAAAATTCTTCAAAGTGTAGGGACAGAGGGCACATACCTCAATATCATCAAAGCCATCTATGAAAAACCCACCTCAAATATCATTCTCAATGGAGAAAAACTGAGAGCTTTTCCGATAAGATCAGGAACATGGCAGGGATGTCCATTATCACCACTGCTATTCAACATAGTACTAGAAGTCCTAGCCTAAGCAATTAGACAACAAAAAGAAATTAAAGGCATCCGAACTGGCAAAGAAGAAGTCAAACTGTGACTCTTTGCAGATGATATGATACTTTATGTGGAAAACCAAAAAACTCCACTCCAAAACTGCTAGAACTCATACAGGAATTCTTAAAGTATCAGGATATAAAATGAATGCACAGAAATCAGTTGCATTTCTATACACCAACTACAAGACAGAAGAAAGAGAAATTAAGGAGTCAATCCCATTTACAATTGCACCCAAAACCATAAAATACCTAGGAATAAACCTAACCAAAGAGGCAAAGAATCTGTATTCAGAAAACTATAAAGTACTCATGAAAGAAATTGAGCAAGACACAAATGGAAAAATGTTCCATGCTCATGAATTGGAAGAACAAATATTGTGAAAATGTCTATGCTACCTAAAGCAGTCTGCACATTTAAAGCAATCTCTATCAAAATACCATCCATTTTTTTCAAAGAAATGGAACAAATAATCCTAAAGTTTATATGGAACCAGAAAAGAGCCCAAATATCCAGAGGAATGTTGAAAAAGAAAGCCAAAGTTGGTGGCATTACAATTCCAGACTTCAAGCTCTATTACAAAGCTGTCATCCTCAAGACAGTGTGGTACTGGCACAAAAACAGACACATAGATCTATGGAACAGAATAGAGAGCCCAGAAATAGACCCTCAACTCTATGGTCAACTAATCTTCAACAAAGCTGGAAAGAATGTCCAATAGAAACAAGACAGTCTCTTCAACAATTGGTGTGGGTAAAATTGGACAGTCACATGCAGAAAAATGAAAATGGACCATTTCCTTACACCACACAGAAATAGACTCAAAATGGATGAAAGACCTCAATGTGAGAAAGGAGTCCATCAAAATCCTTGAGAAGAACACAGGCAGCAACCTCTTCCACCTCAGCTGCAGCAACTTCTTTCTAGAAATATCACCAAAGGCAAGGGAAGGAAGGGCAAAAATGATCTATTGGGACATCATCAAGATCAAAAGCTTCTGCACAGCAAAGGAAATAGTCAACAAAACCAAAAGACAACTGACAGAATGGGAGAAGATATTCACAAATGACATATCAGATAAAGAGCTAGTATCCAAAATCTATAAAGAGCATATCAAACCCAACACCCGAAGAACAAATAATCCAATCAAGAAATGGGCAGAAGACAAGACCAGACATTTCTGCAAAGAAGACATCAGATGGCCAACAGACACATGAAAAAGTGCTCCACATCACTCGGCATCAGGGAAATAAAAATCAAAACTCCCAATGATATACCACCTCACTCCAGTTAGAACAGCTAAAATTAACAAGTCAGGAAATGACAGATGCTGGCAAGGATGCGGAGAAAGGGGAAATGTCCTACACTGTTGGTGGGAATGCAAGCTGGTGCAACCACTCTGGAAAACAGCATGGAGGTTCCTCAAAAAGTTGAAAATAGAGCAACCCAGCAATTGCACTACTGGGTATTTGCCCTAAAGATACAAATGTAGTGACCCGAAGGGGCACATGCACCCAAATTTTATAGAAGCAATGTTCACAATAGCCAAACTATGGAAAGAACCTAGATGTCCATCAGCAGATGAATGGATAAAGAAGAGTTGGTATATATACACAGTGGAATACTATGCATCCATCAAAAGAAATAAAATCTTGCCATTTGTAACAATGTGGATGGAACTAGAGGGTATTGGGCTTAGCAAAATAAGTCAATCAGAGAAAGACAATTATCATATGATTTCCATGATATGATGAATTTGAGAGGCAAAGTGGGGGGGGTTGAGGGGTAAGGAAGGAAAAAAATGAAACAAGATGGGATCTGGAGGGAGACAAACCATAAGAGACTCTTAATCTCACAAAACAAACTGAGAGTTGCTGGGGGGAAGGTGGTAGGGAGAGGGTGGTGGGGTTATGGACCTTGGGGAAGGTATGTGCTACGGTGAGTGCTATGAAGTGTGTAAACGGGGCGATTCACAGACCTATATCCTTGGGGCTAATAATACATTACATGTTGATAAAAGGAAGCTATCAAAAAAAAAAGAATTGAAATATAGCTATACAAATTATATTATGATCCACCTTATTTGAAACCTCACAGTGTTATATTATCCTTAACATATTGCCAACCATTTGTATTGTCTCCATATGCTATTTCTTAATTTATTTATCAAACAAAACTATTGTGTATAGCGATCTAGTTCAACCATAAATCAAATAATTTACCATGACAGGTAAACAGAAATGTTTACCCAGTAAGTTTCACCTTAGGTTTGGTCTGTAACCAGTGGAAAATGCTTCCTTGTACTAATGAATAGATTCAGTGAAGCTAGCCAAAGCACCTGCCAAAAATACCTTTAAAATGTTCCTTTTCCAGAACCTAAAAAAATTAAAAGTGTTCAAAATGTTAATTCAAAGTACTAAGGGAACAAGCACATACCTTGTGTTAACTAGTGTTTATATGAAATGGGAATTCAAATTACTGAGGCTTAATTGTATAAAGATATCCGGGGCCTAGCAATAATTTTTGGGTAAGGTGTTTGGATAAGACACTACTCAAGTAAGTAAATGTCTTTCTCTCAATTTTTTTTTATATTCAATAAAATACCTTTCTAAGTTTCCCTTTACTTGTGGGGGAAGGGATGTTTTATAATATACCAAGGAAAACAAGAAATGATGATGATAATAATAATAACTGCTTTCAAACTTGTGGGTCAAAAATGAATATTCTCTAAGCTTCAGGCAGAAGCACACTCAAGGTGGGACACACCAAGGAAATACTATCCTAAAGATTTGTTTCCTTCATAATGATACCTTCTGTATCACAGGAAAGATGACTAAGATAAGTAAATATTTTAGATCCCATTTACCCACATTTCTTCAAGGAAAACTTTTCCCAAATTAATCACATTTCTTTCTCCATAGCTTCATTTTATCACTCTTCACTGTTTCATTCTCTCTAGAAAATGCATTGATTTCTTTTGTCTTGAAAATATTCTCCCTTGGTTCTGTGTTCTTTAATCATGATCATTCCTTTATTTCACAGCAAAGTTTGTTTTAAGGGCTACATAGGATGGCTCTGTCCACCCCTTTATTTAGTAGCCAGAGATAATTCTAAGCCAGAGTGTAAAGCATATATTGTCAAATTTAATTATTGACTGTCTGACAAAATATCTGTAGATATCCCCTACTCCCTATTTACAGATGAGGAAACCGAGATTGAGACCGACTAAAGAATTTGCTGAAAGGAACGCAAACCCAATTCCTGTGCAGTAGAATGTAGACATTGTCATCCCCCCTAAAATTAACTGCTGTTTATTGATTGAGAGCTTACTGTGCTGATGTATATCAAGCACTGGGTAATCCACATTGTTGTTTAGTTCTCATGACCTCTCTGTGAAGTGGATGCTCCCACTCATTACTCAACCTTCATGGATCTTCCAAATTCAAATGAAATGTTTTTCTCAAATTGTGAATAATCTACTGAATGCCAGATCAAATGAGCATGTAGCTTTCCTTTTTAATTATTTCTCTGTGGCATTTAGTATTTCTGAGCACTCTTTTTAGAGAAAGATGTTTTCATTAATGTTAGGGAAAAAATCTTGGCTTACACATAACTATAATAAGAAAATTGGAAAACACTAATAAAAAATGAAAAAAACAACAGTAGTCTTACTATTCAGAGATGATTAATATTACTATTTCACCATATATACTTTCAGAATTTTTTCAGAGTATTGATTCATATACATTCATATATATGAATGTTCATATATATTCATATATTCATGTATACTTTTAAAATGAAAACTATAAGCTTTCTAAAATGCTTTTTTCACTGATCAATGAAAGGTTACTATCTTAAATGTCAATAACTACTTTTTTACAAAATAATTTTTTAAAGTTTTAATAGTTGCACAATGTGGCTGTGTCATTTATTTAATCACTACTTTATTGTTAAGTGTTTAGGTTGTTTCTGAATTTTTCTTTAGCTTTTGAAACATATGCTGTGATTTTCCTTAGGATAATTTGCCAAAAATATAGCTATAAATTAAAATATACACCTATTTTTTTTAAAGATTTTATTTATTTATTTGACAGACAGAGATCACAAGTAGGCAGAGAGGCAGGCAGAGAGAGAGAGAGAGAGAGGGAAGCATGCTTCCTGCGGAGCAGAGAGCCCGATGCGGGGCTTGATCCCAGGACCCTAAGATCATGACCTGAGCCGAAGGCAGCAGCCCAAACCACTGAGCCACACAGGCGCCCCAATATACACCTATTTTTAAAGCCTGGGAGACATATTGCCATATTTTTCACGAACAACTTTCTGACCCCTCCTTGATTATTGATTTGCTTGAATTACTCTTTCCTGGTCCTCAGCCTATTTTTTCAAACACTTTGTGTCAAATCTCCTTTACTGATAGCTTCTTTCTTTCTGGACCCCCTTAAATGTTTCTGTTTCCTAAGGATCTGACTGCATTCTTCTTACTGTACATTCTTTTACTGGAATATGTTGTCTAGGCATGTGGTTTCTAATTTAGCTTCCTATAGCAATTTCATCACCATTTTTTTCACTCTTACTAAGAATTTCCTCTATACTTTACAAGACTCTACCCTTGGCCTAGTCTCAAAGTCAATGCCATTTGCTTTAAAGTTTTAATACAGCAGATTCCAATGCTTAATACTTATTTCTGTATCATTTATTTATTATTGCCTTAAAAAATCAAAATTTGGTGATTTAAAACATCAAACAGTTCTCTGGATCAGAAATTGAGGCTAGATTCAGGTGGTATCCTTATATGGCTATAGTTATCTCAACAGTCAACTAGGGGTAGATCGTCTGAGGTGGTATGTTAGTTTTCTATTGCTGGCATAATAAATTACCACAGATTTGATGGCTTAAAATAATACAAAGTTATTATCTCAAAATTCCTTACGTCAGAAGGCTGGATTGGCTTAGTTGGTTTCTCTGCTCCAGATTTCACAAGGCCAATATTAAAGTGTTGCCTAATTGGGCACTTATGAAAAGTCTCCAGGAAGAATCCACTTCCATGCTCATTCACATTGTTGGCAGGGTCTAGTTACTTACAGTTGTAGGACAGAGGTCCTCCTTTCCTTGTTGGCTGTCAGCTGGGGATTGCCCTTGGCTCCTAGAGGAATCTTTCATCTTTATCTCAGAACCAGTGTCAGTGTGTTGAATACTTTTCATGCTTGGATTCTCTCGGACTTCTCTTTTTGCCAATCTCTGACTCATACTTTTGCTTTTAAGTAAAACTTCAACTAGTCATATAAAAGAAAACAAGTTAATTTCAGAATTCAAAATGAAGAAAAAAGCAGGAACATAACTGAAACTTGTACTTTTCTAGCTAATATTCCTATTCCATTTTCTCATAAGTTGCTCTGGTATATTTCCTTCCATTTATTCTGTCAAATTCTCTTGTTTTGAAATATGGAAACCAACTTAAACTAGGTAAAGTGAAAAGTTGTTTATTATAAAGCCACAGATATCTCAAGATTTTAAATAATGGAAATGAGTAATGTTGAACATTATGGGACCTGGAATTGTCAGGAACAGAGACCACTCTGTTATTTCCAGGACTGCAATGGATTCAAAAATCTGCTTTCTATCTGTTACTTAGCCATTTGGTTTCTGTCTCTCTTACCACCTTCTAACCTATTTTGTATGATGCCAGTTAGAGTCACCAGTAATACCTCCAAATTATGACAGTTTAGCATCTGTTCTTATTAGTAATTGATTGCTATCTCTCTGTCTCGCTTCATTTCTTTCTTCCTCTTTTTTTTCCCCTTTATTATTTATTTATTTATTTATTTATAGACAGGGGTGGGGCAGAGGGGGTAGAGGGAGGGTGGAAAGAGAGAATCTTATTTCATAATAAGCGACTCTATTTCATAAGCCTGAGATCATGACCTTAGCCAAAGCCAAGAGTCCGATGCTTAACCAACTGAAACATTGAGGCACCCCATCAGTCTATTTCTTGAAAGACTCAGATTTATTATTAAGCTGCCAGTGCCTTGATGGGGTTTGGGCTAGATGATTATTCATGATTGAGCATGAGGAGGTTGGTGAAATCGTCACAAAAGTCTGTTTCTCTAAAGTCTGTGATTATAGTAGATTCTAGAAAGTGAGTGTATAGGAGAGGAAATGATAGGAATGTCTACTATACTTGTTAACAATTTTGGAAGTGAAGTTTTAGGGAATATTTATATATCTTTACTGCTTTCAAATATTTATGATTAACAGTACACTGTATTTCTCTTCAGTCCTTTTATATGCATTTTTATAGTTATTATCTTTTATGTATATATATACTTTATTTTGCTTTTTAAAATTTCTTGATATAGTATAACTTCCTTATATCATTAAAAACACTAAAAGACAAAATTACAAATAACTACATCACATTAAATTATATGGTTATATAATTCACTTAGCCTTTCCCCTAACATAACAGATCTGGCTTGTTTCCAACATTATGAATATTAGTTTGATTAAATTCTTTGTTCATAAATTTTGTCTGCATTTTTGGGTAGATTTCTGGTGAGTAATATGGAAGTAGGGTATGAAAATTTTGAGGTTTTTCAGTTTTTCCAAGTAATTGGCAAATTTCTGAAAGGATCATATCATTTTACAATACTGCTTTTATTAATCCTTTATATTCATCATCTAGTGATGAACTAGGAAAAAACAGCAGTCCTGAGAATATGAGTGTTATTAAAATTTAATTCCAACTACAAAGAGAGAAATCTAGGTTTGTACTTTCATTCTAAACTAAAAAAATTTTGTTCAATGAAATAGAGGCAGATTATGAGAAGTACTCACTCCTTTTTTTCTGAAAGATTTATTGAATCAATAATTTAAAAATTAACATTTGTTTGGGAAAGCTATCTTCATTTCATTGCCTCAGGATAGCTTGAACATAATGGATGAATTTCTTCAAATTGGTGACTCTACTGATATGTTCTTGTGCTTTTTACAACAGAAAAGTATGAACTTTTTCATTCTCTCTCTCTTTTTTTAAAAGATTTTATTTATTTATTTGAGGGAGAGAGAGAAGGAGATGGGGCAGAGGGAGAGGGAAAAGCAAACCCCACAGTGAACAAGGAGCCTGATGAGGGGCTTGATCTGAGGACACTGGGATCATGACCTGAGCTGAAGGCAGGCACTTAAGCAACTAAGCCATCCAGGCACATCTCCCAGTCCTACTAATATTATGTTGTGTTATTTAGGCTAAAATAATTATATCATCAATAATTGGCTTTGTATCTGTCTTCATACTGGATGGCCACTCAGATATCTCATAATCTTAAACCCCATGATTAATGATTTTTCTGGAAGAACCTCCTTAGTAGCATGATGATTGATCGAGGATGTGGCTCTGAAGTCAGACAGACATGATTTCGTATCATACATGTTTCTGTTATGTATTAGCCTGGATTACTTGAGGTAAATTATGCAACTTGTCAAATACTTTTTCCTCATCTGTGAAACAGGAATGATGCTAGCACTCATTTCATGTTGTTGCAGGATGTAAATGAATTAATGCATGTCAGTTACTTAGTCCATAGTAAACACTCAAAATGTCATTAAATATTGATTTAGTAAATTAATAATTGCTAACCATTTACAATTTTGCCCTATTTATTTTATTATTTTTACTTTACCTAAATTTAATTCTGAAGTAAATGAAAAATCCACTTCCTACTTCAGCTTTATTTTCTCCATGTATACTTCATTGTGCTGCAGAGCCAGTTCCTCCATATATACTTTCAAATCTTACTGGATTATTAGTTTTCATGGTAAAATTTTCTCAACACATGACCCATAGATCATCAGATATTATTAAAACTTAGATTTTTTTAAGATCATATCATAGTTGTAATAAAAAAATTAGGCTTAGTAAAATTAATGTTGAATTCACTTCAGTTATATTGCTTACTCAGTAGCACAGCTATGTCAATATACATGATGATATAGTACAGAATTAATAAAACAAAAACACATATTTACTGAATTAAAAACAGTTAATTATTTTAATAAATGAATACTTAGAGAAAAGAAAAATTTGTAGATGGTTTTGGTGATTCTGTCAGCTGGCCTTACTTTTATAGCTACGTGTAAGTTCTCTTGAGCGTGGAATAACTTTGTAGAACACCAACATCAGGAAAGGTGACTCTGTGACCATGAAAGAGCAAGATAAAAACAAGCTTACTTTATAATCATGTCTGCACACAAATGATGAACACTTGTGGGAGTCACAATATAGCAGACAACTTCCCTTTCCTAGCTAATTAATAAAACATGAATATGAATAACTGTGACTTCTTAGCCAGCATCATCACTGTTTCAGCATCACTCTAGTCTACCTTTCCTATATAAATTCAGTCTGTTTCTTCATTTAGTGATTGCCACATATATTCTTTTATATTTAATAATATCCATCAAATATTGTTTGCTGAACAAATACTCTTGGATACTATTTAATTTATTTAAGATAATCTCATTAAAAAGCTCATTAGAGCCACATTGTGAATTGTAATACACCATTTCGTAGCATGCTGAGGCAGTTTGTGATTTTAGAGTACAATGTGAAAACTTTATAATGCTGTACTTTTTAGTAGGATAAAGTAAGATATAGTTATGTACACTAATTTCCATATTGAACTGCAGCCTAAAATAATTGTTTAATCACTAGTTCCAAGGACAGTAATATTAACAGGATAAACATTTAAATAAATGGGGCTTTCTAGTACTCTGTTTTCAACTACAAATTCAATTTACTAGGGAAAAGTTTCCATGAATTCCTTTTTCACTGTTTTATCTACCCTGATTAAACTAGGTTTGGCCATTTTTTTCCCCCTAAATTCTTATAGTAAATGTTAGGGAGTAGAAAAAAAAGTATTACTCCTATTGTACTTGTTGCAAAAGTAATGTTTTATCTACCAATGATCAGTATGTGTTTACTCTTCCTTACTTACTTGGTGATGTAGTTTATATAGTACAGCAATATGAGTTAATCTAGTTTATGTTTAGAGTAAGTAGTAATCTAGAGGGGCAATAATATATTCAATAAAAGTGCAGAAATTTCATACAAAACTAAATTTACATTTAGGTCAATTAGATCTTTCAAAATAACCACTACAGTTTAATAGTACTAGATCCTATTGGCAGAAACATAGGGAAATAGGACACAAGTATTCTTTTTTTTTTAAGATTATTTTTATTTATTTTTTAAAATTTTATTTATTTGTCAGAGAGAGAGAGATCAAGAGAGCAAGCACCAGCAGGAAGAACAAAAGACAGAGGCAGAAGCAGGCACCCTGTTGAGCAAGGAACCCGATGTGGGACTCAAGATTCTAGGATTCTGGGATCATGACCTGGGCCGAAGGCAGACACTTAACCAACTGAGCCACCCAGGTGTCCCTAAAGATTATTTTAATAAGACTTAGTTATTCTGAGTTAAAGGACAAGAATTTGTATGTGGAGAAAGAATTTAAAAGAGTAATAATGGACATGTATTTTTTTTAGAGAAAGAGCACAAACATGAGGAGCAGAGGGAGTAAGAGAATCTCAAGCAGACTCCACTGAGTTTGGAGTCTGACAAGGGGCTTAATCTCACAACCCTGAGATTATGACCTGAATGGAAATAAAAAATGGGAGACTCAAAAGATTGAGCCACCCAAGTGCCCTAGTAATGGACATTTATTGAATATTTATCACAAATTAGGAATTGTTTAAGTACTCCATATGTATTAATTAACCCAATGGCCACAAAAATCCTCTGAGGGGGCCCCTGGGTGGCTTAGTCTGTTAAGCATCTGCCTTGGGCTCAAGTCATGATCTCAGGGTCCTGGAGGGAGCCCTATGTCCAGTTCCCTGCTCAGCAGAGTTTTTGCTTCTCCCTTTTCCTCTGGCCCTCCCCAACTTGTGCACACTCTCTCTTTAATAAATAAATAAAATCTCAAAAAGAAGAAGAAGAAGAGGAAGAGGAGCAGGAAGAGGAAGAAGAAGAAGAAAAAGAAGAAGAAGAAGAAGAAGAAGAAGAAGAAGAAGAAGAAGAAGAAGAAGAAGAAGAAGAAGAAGAAGAAACCCTTTAAAACAATACAAAACTAAAACAAAACAAAAAACCTCCAGGAAAAAGTGACACAACAACTTCTTCTTCTTCTTCTTCTTCTTTTAAAGATTTTACTTATTTATTTTTCAGACAGAGATCACAAGTAGGCAGAGAGAGAGATTGGCAGAGAGCCTGATGCGGGGCTCGATCCCAGGACCCTGGGATCATGACCTGAGCTGAAGGCAGAGGCTTTAATCCTCTGAGCCACCCAGGCACCCTTAGACTTTATATATTCTTTTAGTTTTTTTTTTTTTTTTAGCATAACACTATTCATTATTTTTTCACCACACCCAGTGCTCCATGCAATCCGTGCACTCTATAATACCCACCACCTGGTACCCCAACCTCCCACCCCCCCACCAGTTTAAACCCCTCAGATTGTTTTTCAGAGTCCATAGTCTCTCATGATTCACCTCCCCTTCCAATTTCCCCCAACTCCCTTCTCCTCTCTAACTCCCCATGTCCTCCATGCTTTTTGTTATGCTCCACAAATAAGTGAAACCATATGATAATTGACTCTCTCTGCTTGACTTATTTCACTCAGCATAATCTCTTCCAGTCCCATCCATGTTGCTACAAAAGTTGGGTGTTCATCCTTTCTGATGGAGGCATAATACTCCATAGTGTATATGGACCACATTTTCCTTATCCATTCGTCCGTTGAAGGGCATCCTGGTTCCTTCCACAGTTTGGCGACTGTGGCCATTGCTGCTATAAACATTGGGGTACAGATGGCCCTTCTTTTCACTACATCTGTATCTTTGGGGTAAATACCCAGGGGTGCAATGGCAGGGTCATAGGGAAGTTCTATTTTTAATTTCTTGAGGAATCTCCACACTGTTTTCCAAAGAGGCTGCACCAACTTGCATTCCCACCAACAGTGTAAGAGGGTTCCTCTTTCTCCACATCCTCTCCAACACACGTTGTTTCCTGTCTTGTTAATTTTGGCCATTCTAACTGGTGTAAGGTGATATCTCAATGTGGTTTTAATTTGAATCTCCCTGATGGCTAGTGATGATGAACATTTTTTCATGTGTCTGATAGCCATTTGTATGTCTTTATTGGAGAAGTGTCTGTTCATATCTTCTGCCCATTTTTTTGATATGATTGTCTGTTTTGTGTGTGTTGAGTTTGAGGAGTTCATTATAGATCCTGGATATCAACCTTTTGTCTGTACTGTCATTTGCAAATATCTTCTCCCATTCCATGGGTTGCCTCTTTGTTTTCTTGACTGTGCAGAATCTTTTGATTTTGATGAAGTCCCAAAAGTTCATCTTCGTTTTTCTTTTCTTTGCCTTTGGAGACGTATCTTGAAACAAGTTGCTGTGGCTGATATCGAAGAGATTACTGCCTATGTTCTCCTCTAGGATTCTGATGGATTCCTGACTCACATTGAGGTCTTTTATCCATTTTGAGTTTATCTTTGTGTACGGTGTAAGAGAATGGTTGAGTTTCATTCTTCTACATATAGCTGCCCAGTTTTCCCAGCACCATTTATTGAAGAGACTGTCTTTTTTCCACTGTATATTTTTTCCTGTTTTGTCAAAGATTATTTGACCATAGAGTTGAGGGTCCATATCTGGGTTCTCTACTCTGTTCCACAGGTCTATGTGTCTGTTTTTATGCCAGGACCATGCTGTCTTGGTGATCACAGCTTTGTAATAAAGCTTGAAATCAGGTAACGTGATGACCCTGTTTTATTTTTGTTTTTCAACATTTCCTTAGCTTATAATTTTTATTGAAAATATTATTTTATATTTATTTAGACATAGATTTTTAACACACATGAGGAAAATGTTAGTAAAAGAAATTAGTTTGTTTATTCCTAAAAGCTTCTTCGTAAAGCCTGACTCTACTATATCTGTTTCTAACTCGGAGTCATTGCTTTTTATTTTTTCAACACAGTATTGTTCTCTGTGCCATCAAAATTGCTGGTGATACGGCATTTCTTAAAAGACTCCTGTTGTCTCTGAGATTTGTCTTTTAAGTTGCTAATATCCACTTTGAAAATTGTGATGCTAGTGTTTTTCTATCTGAATAAGCTCATAGCTTTATTTTTTCCTCATCTAAATTACATTTTGCTGAAACAAGCAGCTTCTGTTCAGATGACAGAAAATTTTTTATGTTTCAGTACTCTAACAATAATCTTATATGATTCAGGAATTTGGTCATTCCAGCCTCTCTGCTTTAAGATTTGTTTTACCTATTTTAAGACTTGCTAATCTCTACAGTTACACCATTCAGTGTATAGTAAAAATACCTGTAGTTCCAACAACACACATAAGTTAATGAAGTGAGTAAAATATAAATAGCTATACCAAAAAATTTGTATATGTATAAGGCATTAACTAGTACATCATGACTGGCACTTAGTTGACAGCAGTTTTAAAATGCATCCTAATTTTAAGTATGTTAATAGTTGAAAAAAATATACATCTTCAATTTGATGAAATGCAATAATTTAATATTGCTCATATGATTATATAAATATATCTGTCATGCCCTTATTGTCACTAATTCCACTATGCATAGCTCTTTCATCCTCCCTTTCTTGGTATATCCAACAGGAACTGGTTTTTGTTTTGCTTTGTTTTGTTTTTGTTTTGCTTTTTTTGAGAGAGAGGGAAAGAGCAACCATAAGTTGGGGGAGGGCAGAAGGAGAGGGAGAGAGAATCTTAAGCAGGCTCCATGCTCAGCACAGAGCCCAAACCAGGCTTGATCCCATGATCCAGAGCCCATGAGCTGAGCCAAAATCAAAAGTCAGACACTCAACCAACTTAGCCACCCAGAAGTACCCCCTACTCCTTTTTTTTTTTTTTTTTTTTTTTTTTAGAGAGAGAGCAGGAGAGAGCAACAGGAACATTTTTAACTTCTCCAAAACGTCACAGTTTAGAATAGAGATAAGACTCTTGGAAAAGGGCTACCAAGAGAAATACTGTCTACTAAGTAGTCTGCAAAAACCAACATAAAAGCTTGTTAAGTTGTATTTAATCAAAAGCCAGCCTATACAACCAGATGTTTAACCTACACCCCTCATAGGAGTTAATTATCTTGTATTTTGAAGGAATAGAATTTATTACATGAATGTATTCAACTCCTTCTAGATCTGTAAAGTAAGTTAGACTCATTGCAGAGGTTCAAGAGTGTGTTTGAAAATCTGAAGAGCTGTGATCATTTTGTCATAATTCTTTGCTATTTGCTGTCAAAGTCTTAGGGAAGTTTCGACAGAATTTAAGCAACCCCTGTATCTCCAGTATAATAGACATCAGCTCTACTTTCTTAACATTTAGCCTCTTTAAATATGTAACTTTATATTTTCCCCCAATTTTTAAAGTTCTAGTTTAATACTGTTTGTTCTCTGAGTAAGCCATTAAGAAATAACTAAAAGGTAATATATTTTTTTCAGTAGTGAAACAACTTGCAGATAACAGAGGCTAGAGTTTAAAGAGCAAAAAGAACATGTTGACTAAAACTTAAATCTCAAATTGAAATCTTTAACAATCTTCCATAAGAAACCAATTTTCTGTTCTTAAATAAAAAGACAAAAAAATTCCCTTGAATTTGGTCTATAGTTAAATTTTTAAGTATAAATTTTTTTTAGAGATGCTTTGTTTTATCTTTGACACAATATTTTCCTAAGTTTTTTATAAATCAGAAGGAATATGTGAAGTAAATTCCAGTTCACTTATTAATTGGCATATCCAAATATATTTACATACAGAATATTCTGCTATAGAATATGAGATTCAAAAAATATATAATTCTTGGGGCTCCTGGCTGGCTCAGTCAGTAGAGGACTCTTGATCTCAGGGTTGTGAGGGTTAGAGATTAATTAAAAATAAAATATTGCAAAAATACATATATAATTCTAAAATATGCAGCAAAAAAGTAAAAAGAGGATGAATAGTTAAATCATATGGTTACAAAATGTGATTAGGTGTCATTTTAAGAACACTGTATTCCTTTAAGAACTAAAAGACCTTATCATATATATTGAGTTGTAGCCATTCATAACTAGTTACAAGTAGGTATGACTTATGTAAGAGAGATTTAATTTTAGTGACCCCAAGACAAAGTTACTCCATTTCTAATATGCATGTGGCAAGGGCATCCTAAGAAACATCTTCATTTGTGTTAATAGAAGAAAAAAGAACTTGGAGGATCACTTATGGGAAAGTTTTATGAGCCAGACCTTGAAGGACTACAGATGACTTTCCAATCCACTGGCTAGAACTTAGTCACATGAGCACTTCTAATTGCAAAGGGAACTGGGAAAGGGCTCCTACCTTAAAAAGAAGAGTAGGCTATGGTTTGGATGAGTGCTTAGAAATGGGCAGAAGATATGAACAGACATACAAATGGCTATCAGACACATGAAAAAATGTTCATCATTACTAGCCATCAGGGAGATTCAAATTAAAACCACATTGAGATATCACCTTACACCAGTTAGAATGGCCAAAATTAGCAAGACAGGAAACAACATGTGTTGGAGGGGATGTGGAGAAGGAGGAACCCTCTTACACTGTTGGTGGGAATGCAAGTTGGTGCAGCCTCTTTGGAAAACAGTGTGGAGATTCCTCAAGAAATTAAAAATAGAACTTCCCTATGACCCTGCCATTGCACCCCTGGGTATTTACCCCAAAGATACAGATGTAGTGAAAAGAAGGGCCATCTGTACCCCAATGTTTATAGCAGCAATGGCCACAGTCGCCAAACTGTGGAAGGAACCAGGATGCCCTTCAACGGACGAATGGATAAGGAAAATGTGGTCCATATACACTATGGAGTATTATGCCTCCATCAGAAAGGATGAACACCCAACTTTTGTAGCAACATGGATGGGACTGGAAGAGATTATGCTGAGTGAAATAAGTCAAGCAGAGAGAGTCAATTATCATATGGTTTCACTTATTTGTGGAGCATAACAAAAAGCATGGAGGACATGGGGAGTTAGAGAGGAGAAGGGAGTTGGGGGAAATTGGAAGGGGAGGTGAATCATGAGAGACTATGGACTCTGAAAAGCAATCTGAGGGGTCTGAAGTGGGGGCGGGTGGGAGGTTGGGGTACCAGGTGGTGGGTATTATAGAGTGCATGGATTGCATGGAGCACTGGGTATGGTGAAAAAATAATGATACTGTTATGCTGAAAATAAATAAATGAAAAAAAACTTAAAAAAATTATAAGTGAAAAACGATTTATCTGCATGTAACTAGGAGCATTTTGCTAATACTGTGCCATAAAAGATTGGGGGACATAATCAATGACATCTTAGATTAAATAAAATATACAATTTATTTCAATTTCCATGACCTAATTTTATTTTCAAACAAAAATATCCTCATATATAAATATATAAAAATGTATTATGTACTTATTTATATATAAATATATTTTTATAAATATATAATATGTATGAATACATAAATATATATATATATAATATAAAAATATCCTTAACAAGGTTAAGGATGTGTAGTATTTATATGTTAAATTATCCACATATTGGTTGATCTTTATTGCCCATCTGGTGTTACAAAAGTTTTAGGCCATCACTCAGCAAATCTACCTCACCCTACTTATTTAATAGAAAGGATAAGGAAGAATAGCTTCATTATCATAACTGGCTCACACTTCCCATTACTGAGCACTAGACTAAGTGGTATTTATGGGCTACCTCACACAATCCTGACAAAGATTTGTGTAAGATATCATTCCAGTATGCAAATGAGGAAACCGAGACTGGGAGAAATTAAGCTGAATCATCTCTCTCTCTCTATATATATATATAAATATATATATCATATATATAAATCATATATATACATAAATCATATATGATATAAATATATAAATATATATGATATAAATATATATAAATCATATATATATATACACATACATATATACATATATATACATATACATATATATACATGCTGGAATTTGAATTCAGGCCATCTGGCCCAGCCTCTGTGCTCCACCACTATACTCTACAGGGAAGCTATACTGCATAGTGATTAAAACAAAGGCATGGAAGTCTGATCAGTTGGGTTCAAATTCCACTCTGCCATTAACCAGTTGTTTGACCTTAAAGAAGAGATTTAACTTCTCTGTCCCAATTGTCTCTTCTGTAAAATGGTGATGAGAATAATGTTGAAAGTTTCTTCTCTATTAGAATTTATAAGGATTAAATGAGTTAATATATGTAGAACATTTAGAATTGTGCCTGGTATATGATTAGTATCATCTAAATGATAGCCTTTTGTTATACCATCTCCTGTATATTATAATTGTCCAGAAAGGGAATTATCTGCCTTGAAACAAACAACCTGGTGATCACAGAAAAATCAAGCTGGCATTTTTTATTTCTCTGCTGCCTACATTTATTTTTGCCAGAAAACCAAGTATGATGGCTCTTTCCAATTTTTCTATTTAATTGAACAATTACAATTAAAGATCAGCATTATCCTTAATGAGTCTTCCTGTAGTCACATCAATCCTACTCTTTAAATTGGTGTTCAGTGAACCTTTTGAATTTCTCATAGATAGTAGAAAATTCAAATTTAAAGTTATTGTTATATTCCCTTCTTCCGTGCACCAGAAATGGATACTCTAAACTTTGCTTTGTATTGTTAAAGACTTTTTTTCTAAAGATGAAAACACAAAGAATGTTTAAAAAGACACCTGAAAAGCTTCAAGGACAGAGTCTTTACTTATACAGATTGTTAAAATGTACTTAATTATTTTTCTAAGAAATAACACATTGAAATAAAATCTTGTTGATAGGACTAAGTTATCTGTTTTGGTTCTAAAAATTACCCAAAATAACTTAGAAGATAGATTATACACTGACACAGATCTGGATTTTAATCCTGGTTCTGTTCATTACAACTTTGTATGACTTCAAGCAAATTGTTTAACTTTTCTGAGTTCGTTTCTTAGTAAGAATTGAATAAATGCCTATTTTATAGGCCAGTTGAAGATTAAATGAGTAAATAATATAAAACATCTAATACAAAGAGTCAGAATTAGTTAACACAACTGTTCTCCTACTCCTTTACACCCCTTCTCTGTCCCAAGCTCGCTTCTTCCTTTTTCTTTCTTTCTCCCTTTCTTCCTCCCTTCCTTCCTTTCTTCTTTCTTTTTCTCTTTCTTTCTTTCTTTCTTTCTTTCTTCTTAAGATTTGTTTATTTAGTAAGAGAGAGAGAGAGAGCAAGTGCCTGGGAAGGGCAGAGGGAGAGAATCTCAAGCAGATTCCCCACAGAGCATGGAGCACCACACTGGGCTCCGTTTCATGATCCTGAGACCATGTCGTAAGCCAAAACCAACAGTCAAATGCTCAAACAACTGACTGAGCCACCCAGTGCCCCCTCCAGCCTTTTTCAAAAAGTAGGATCACCCCTCGGTTGAATGAGACACCCAGAAAATATTTTTGATGTAACTTAATATAGAAATAACTAACCTTATTTTAAAATTTATAAAATTTCTGGGCCCATAGGAAGCATTGTGATTTTTTAATAAAGATTTAGAACTGTGGATGGAGAAAATTCACACACGTATTTGTTTATGGGTAATCAATGTACTTCCTTGGGTATTGTTGACCAAGTTGGCAGTGTGGTTAGACTACATACAATTGATCTCCATGTGCAGGGCCATATATAAAGCTCAATACCAGTGTTCTGTGAAAGACTAATGCAGCTCATAGCCTTGAACTTGGCCTATGTTTGAAATGAGTGAGTCATCAAAAATTATACCAATAGGATTCTGAGGCCAATCTTATATTAAAGAAGTACTGACCCGGCCAACAGAAATGATCTGTTTGCTAAGCCACCTTCTAGGAACCAGGGCCCAACTATGGTTCCTATAGTTATAAACCCAAAATTGTTCATACCATCTAGTCAAAATGATACTCAGGATAGACAGTTGAAGGGGAAAATTAGGGATCAAGTTCCATGTGAGTCCATTCTGGACTTGAGAGGCCCTGCCCAATTGGCCTTGACAAATAAGATACTCCATATGGAGTGCTTCTTCAATTGTGGGGTCTGCAAAAATGGCCCTACTCTCCAAGTCTGGGAGCGATTCTGCACAAGACTTTTAGTTTCTCTGAAATCCTTTAGTAATATAGCAAGGATCACTACTTAGTCTGACTTCAGAGTCTTCTGTAAACTTAATGACCTAAGTCATTCTTCAAGACATTATCAAATTAATTATTAGGACATCTCAAGCTAAGTTGCAACATGTACATTTTCTTAAAAATTTAAAATCCTGTCTATATTCTATCATATTTTACAGATCCCTCCATTTTTTTCAACTTCTTCCCCTTAACCATAATGGTGTTAAAGTTATCAGAAGAGTTAAGAGTGGGTCTACAAATGGAACCTCTGCCCTGTATTCAGGGAGTTTTCCCTCAGAAGTTTTATCAACTGATCTTTTTTCTTCTAATATACTTTTGGCACTTTATGCCCTACAGCTCACAATTATTAGCATAGATATATTCTTGGCTCCTAACAAACGTCTTGGCACCAAGGATAGCCTCTCTGATGTTTGGCAAATGTAAATATTACATATCATTCTTTATCTTAATCACATGTCATTATAATCAGTTCTAAAAGAGAACTGAAAGAAGTTAAGATTTTAAAAATGAACTTGCAATATAAGATATTGAAGAGTCACAATGCATTATCCAATGGATTTGTTGATTATTTACTTAAAATTAAGTTGGGTATATGCTATAGTTCTTCCGATTCAGTGTCATTACCCCTAAGTAGCTAACCATATTAGCTACTTCTCAGTCTTTTATTTTAATTCTTCCCAAATCTTTTTAGATACACCTCTTTGTACCTTTTTTTTAAGTGCTTACTCTAGAGATTACAATAGGCATCTTTAATTTTTTTTAATTTTGCCCTTTTTTTTCTGCCCACTTTTCAAAAGATTTTATATACCTATTTTGAGAAAGAGAGAGAGAACATGACTAGGGGAGGAGCAGAGGGATGGGAGAGGGACAAACAGACTCCCTGAGTGTAGAGCATGAGGTGGGGCTCAATCCCAGGTCCTAGAGATCATGATTTGAGCTGAAGTCAGGCACTTAACTGACTGAGCCACCCAGGCAACCATGTCTTTTGTCCATTTTTTAAATTGGATTATTTATTTTGGGGTGTTGAGTCTTATAAGTTCTTTATAGATTTTAGATACTACCTATTATCAAATATGTCATTTGCAAGTACCTTCTCCCATTCTGAAGGTTGCTTTTTAGTTTTGTTGATTGTTTCCTTTGCTGGGCAGAAGGTTTTTATTTTCATGAAGTCCCAATTATTTATTTTTGCTTTTATTTACCTTGCCTCAGGCAATGTGTCTAGTAAGATATTGTTACTGCCAAGGCCAAAGAGGTTGCTGCCTGTGTTCTCCTCTAGGATTTTTATGGTTTCAGGTCTGCCCAGCTTTCCCAACATGATTTGTTGAAGAGACTGTCTTTTTCCCATTGGACACTCTTTCCTGCTTTGTCAAAGATTAATTGATCATATAGGTGAGTTCATTTCTGGGTTTTTCATTCTGTTCTACTAATCTGTGTCTGTTTTTGTGCCAGTACCATACTGTATCTTGAAGTTGGCAATTGTGATACTTACAGCTTGCTTGACTTTTTTTTTTTAAATTTCTTTAATATCTGGGGTCTTTTGTGGTTCCATAAAAATTTTAGGATTGTTAGTTCTGGCTTTGTGAGAAATGCTATTGGTATTTTGATAGGGATTGCATTAATTTTATAGACTTCTTTGGATAGTATAAACATTTTAACAATATTTGGTTTTTCAATCCCTGAACATGGAATGTCTTTCCATTTTTATGTGTCTTCAATTTCTTTCATCATTGTTTTATAGTTTTAAGAATACTGATCTTTTACCTCTTTGGTTAGGTTTATTCCTATGTATCTTGTGGGTTTTGGTACAATCTTAATTAGACATTCCTTAATTTCTCTTTTTGCTGCTTCATTACTGGTCGATAGAAATGCAGCAGATTTCTGTAGATTGATTTTTGTATCCCATGAATTTACTGAATTCTTGCATCAGCTCTAGCAGTTTTTTCATGGAGTCTTTCAGGTTTTCTATATAGAGTTTCATGTCATCTGCAAATAGTGAAGCTTGATTTCTTCCTTGTTGATTTGGATGCCTTTTATTTCTTTTTGTTGTGGATTAGTATTAGGTTGAATGTATGTGGTAAGAGTGGACATCCTTGTCTTTTTCCTGACCTTTAGGGAAATGCTCTCAGTTTTTCCCCAGTGAGGATGATGTTATATGTTTTTTTTTTTTTTTCATATATGGCCTTTATTATGTTGAGGTATGTTCCCTCTAAACCTACCTTATTGAGGGTTTTTATCATGAATGAATGAAAAACTTTGTTAAATTCTTTTTCCAGATCTATTGAAAGGACCATATGATTCTTATGCTTTCTTTTATTTTTAAAAATTTTTTAAAAGATTTTGTTTATTTATTTGACAGAGATCACAAGTAGAGAGGAAGAGAGAGAGAGAGAGAGAAGGGGAAGCAGGCTCCCCGCTGAGCAGAGAGCCCAATGTGGGGCTCGATCACAGGACCCTGAGATCATGACCTGAGCTGAAGGCAGAGGCTTAACCCACTAAGCCAGCCAGGCACCCCTATGCTTTCTTTTATTAATGTGTCATCTCACAATGTTTGATTTGGGAATATTGAGCCACTCTTGCAACCCAGGAATAAATCCTGCTTAATCATGGTGAATGAATTTTTAATGTATTGTTGGATTCAGTTTGCTAGTATTTTATTGAGAATTTTCTATCCATGTTCTTCAGGGATATTTGCCTGTCGTTCTCTTTTTTAGTGGAGTCTTTATCTAGATACGTTTTGGTATCAGGGTAATAAACTCACCCTGCAAGAATGAACTACCCTCAAAGAATGAATTATATTTTTCCGTTTTTTGGAATAGTTTGAGAAGATTAGGTAATAACTCTTCTTTAAATGTTTGATAGAATTTACCTATGAAGCCATCTGGTCCTGGACTTCTTTTTTTTTTTTTTTTTTAAAGATTTTATTTCTTTATTTGACAGACAGAGATCACAAGTAGGCAGAGAGGCAGGCAGAGAGAGAGAGAGGAGGAAGCAGGCTCTCCGCAGAGCAGACAGCCCAATGCGGGGCTCCATCCCAGGACCCTGGGATCATGACCTGAGCCGAAAGCAGATGCTTTAACCCACTGAGCCACCCAGGCGCCCCTGGTCCTGGACTTCTATTTATTGAGAGCTTTTTGGTTATTGATTAAATTTCTGTGCTGAGTTTTTGTTCACTTTTTTTTTTAAAGGATTATAATTATTTATTTGTTTGTTTGTTCACTTATTTGAGAAAGAGAGAGCGTACATATGTGAGAGAGAGAAACCCCACAAGCATGGGAGGAGCTAGGGAGAGGAAGAGAGAGAATTCCCAAGTAGACCCTGAGATGATCATGGAGCCCAATGAAGAGCTTGATCCCATGTTCCTGAGATCATGACCTGAGCCAAAACCAAGAGTCAGATGTTTAATCGAATGAGCCACCCAGATGCCTCTCTTCCTCTTTCTGTTTTGATAGTTTATATGTTTCTATGAATTTATCCATTTCTTCCAGTTTGTTCAATTTGTTGGCATATAGTTTTTCACGATAGTCTTTTATAATTGTGTTTCTGTTGTGTTGGTTTTTATTTCTCTTCTCTCATTTTGATTTTATTTTTTAGGGTCCTTTCTCTTTTCTTCTAAATAGATCTGGCTAGAGGCTTATCGTTTTTTGTTTGTTTGTTTGTTTGTTTGTTTTTTAAAGAACCAGTTTCTGCTTTCCTTGATCTGTTCTACTATTTTTTTTTTTTTTTTTAGCTTCTATATCATTTATTTCTGTGGAGCAGTGCCCTCCAGGTTCTATCGCACTGGATCCTGCTTTCCTTTAAACCTCCAGGCTTTAAGACTCATTATTTGCAAGAGCTCATAAAATTTGGCTCCTCTTGTTTTTCAAGCCAGTGGCTTTGGGGAAACCTTCTCATGCATTCTTTTCTGTGCTCCTCTCTTTCTCTCCTTTTTCTGCCTCCATGGCTCCTTCCTCTGCATAGCACCCATGATCTATTTTTCCTCTAAATCATGTCTCCACACTTCCTACCTTTTTCTGTATCGCCTATTCTCTCCTTTAGTTGTGCAGTTTGTTTTGTCAGTCTTCAGGTTGATTTCTGGGATATTTAAGATGATTTGATATTTATCTAATGTTCATGTGACAGACAAACCTAGCTTCCTCCTACTCCGCCACACCTTACTTTCTAAAACTATTTCTTCTTTAAAAAAAAAAAATTGAAGTATAATCAACAACAGTACATTAGTTTCATGCATACAACATAATGAGTCAACATTTGCATACATTGTGAAATGATTACAATAAGTAGTTGCCATCTGTCACCATACAAAGTTCATACAATATTATCGACTATATTTCCTATGCTATACATCACTATGACTTAATTATTTTGTAACTGCAAGTTTGTATTTCTTGATCTCCATCACCCCTTTTGCTCCCCTCAACTCCCTTTCTGTCTCCCAAACACCACTCTGTTCTTTGTTTGAGTCTGAGATGTGTTTTGTTTGTTTGCTTTGATTCTACATATAACTGAAATCATGCAGTATTTGTTCCTCTCTTTCTCTGACTTATTTCACTTAGGATATTGCTGTCAAGGTCCATCCCCTTTGACACAAAAGGCAAGATTTCATTCTTTTTTATACATGAATAGTATTCCATTGTGCATATATATATGTGTATACACACACACACACACACACACACACCCCACATATTCTTTATCTATTCATCCATCATAGGACACTTGGGTTATTTTGATGTCTTGGCTATTGTAATTAATGATCTAATGAACATAGGTCTGCAGATGTATTTTTGAATTAGTGTTTTAGTTTTCTTCAGATAGATACCCAGTAGTGGAATTTCTAGATCATATATTTTTAGTTTAGTTTTTCAAGGAAATTCCATACTGTTTTCCATATTGACTGTGCCAATTTACATTCCCACCAAACAGTCTAAGAGGGTTCTCTTTTCTCCACATATTTTGCCAACACTGGTTATTACTCATATTTTTTGATGATAATTCTGACAAGGGGAAAGTGATATCTTATAGTGGTTTTAATTTGCATTTCCCAGATGATTAGTGATGTTGAGCATATTGTCAAGTGCCAATTGGCCACTAGTATGTCTTCTTAGGAAAAAATGTCTGTTCGGATCCTCAGCCCATTTTTTAATCATTTATTTTTTGTTAATGAGTTGTCTGAGTTCTTCATATATTTTGAATATTATCCCCTTTCAAATTTATGATTTGTAAATGTCTTCTCCTTTTCAATTTGTGTGATTACTTTTTCTTTCCTAATTGCTGTGGCTAGGACTTCTAATACTAATTTCCATGTATTGTTTCATAATCTGCACCACATGAATTGGAGGATAAGTTGAGGTTTGAGACCATTATCACAGTGATGGGAAAGTTATGCTTAATTTGTCTGTAGTCTCGTACAACTACTTTTCCATACCCACTCCTGACCTGCATTCCACTTATCTATGTCCTTAATTCTTAATTCTTCTTACAGAGCAAAAACCTACTGTCAACTCTGGGATATTTTAAAGATTGTAATCTTTAGTCTCAGGGTCCTGGGATTGAGTCCCTCTGCAGGCTCTCTGCTCAGCAAGGAGCCTGTTTCCCCCTCTCTCTCTCTCTGCGTGCCTCTCTGCCTACTTGTGACCTCTCTCTTTGTCAGATAAATAAATAAAATTTTTTAAAAAAGAAATCCAAATGACAATAGACTCTTTCAAGGTATAAAAGAAGATTGCCTTCATTGTGTGAAGGATTTATATTTAGAAAATCATGCCCAAAGCCACCTTTTTTATGCAATTTTACAAGAGCTCTTTAAGTACTATTTATAGATAACATTTTGTCAGTATGAAATTTCTAAGATATAGAAAAGCTTTATGAGCATTAGCAATTTGCTTATAATTCATAGCAAAGTACCTGAAAGTTAGCAGCTAAAACAACATTTATTTTACTTATGATTCTGGGGTGGCATTTTTGGACAGTTCTGATGTGGGCCAGCCTGGACTAATCTTAGCAAGGTATGCTCATGTGTCTATGACCAGTTGGTGGGCTGGCTGGGGTTGGCTTGTTTATGATTGTGTGTCTAGGAAAACTGGGGTGACCGGACCCACTCTAATATAGTTTCTCAGTCTTTCACCCAATTAGTCCTGGCTTATTCATGTGATGGTGTCAGAATTTCAAGACCAAGAGAAGCTTTGAAGCTTATTGAAGCTTCTTGAGGCCCACGTTTAGAATTCAACAATTCAATAAAACTTCCGACAGATTCTTCTGGTCAAAATCATAGGTGTGCCCAGATTTAAGAGGTATACACTCCAATTTTTGATGAGAAGAATTACAAAGAACTGTGACCTTTTTTGAAGACTACCATCTGATCATAAGAATCCAAAGAACATAATCAGCTATTTATCGCTAATGTCCAAACATTATGAACAAAAATTTAAAACTTCACTCAACCTTTAAATGTTTTGTCCACAAATTTTAATAATCACATGTAAATGGAATTTGAGCACAAATTTTAATAAAATATATAATCATATATTAAGTTGTAATAATCATATATATATATTATGCCACCTTAAATAGATTATATTGAATTTTGGACATTAATAATTCTTCCAATGTGTGTTAGAGTAAATAGAACATTAAAAAAATCAAAATAGGAAATTTAAATATTTCTTATTAGTACTAATAAATAGTGTGGTGGAGAGTAAGACATTGGTTGAAATGAAGTTTGGGATTATTTTTGGATTCTACTTACATCTGTCCCTATTATTGCAAAAATTTAAATTCTTTATTAGAATTAATAAGAACATTTGATAACTTGATTTAAGAAATGTTTCAATAAAAAATGAAAGTTTTTACAAAACCCTTGTACATTTAACCTTAATAGACTTTTGTATAAACCAAGAATAAATGGAAATCCCCTGACAAGCTTGAAATAAACATGAATTAATTACTTAGACTTTTTTGGCAAAACCTGTAAACTTAATGCAGAGTTGGGTAATTAAAGATTTTTCACAGTTGTAGCTTCACCATCCTCTGTTTATAATCCTCTGCCTATTACAAGTACTAAGTTGGAGGCTTAAAAAAAGTTCTAAAGAATTACAACTGCAAGAAAATGTTTTTATTGATAGAGCATAGTGAATATACTTTATAGTATTTTGCATGTTATTTAAAATCAGCATATTTAGTTCATTTATAAGTTTATCAGCATTGCAATTTCCAAGTGTATATTAACTTACATAGTCATTAAAATATACCTTATAGATAATAAAACTTTTTATACTTTATGAACAGTAATATTATACAAAATAAATTGTAATGCATTATTTTCTATAGTTATTGAACTGTTGAAGAATGAAGTAAAGTGAGGGAAGGTATTCAAAGATGTCTAATTCCAATATGGGTTTAAAGGAATTCGCCTAGGAAAATATGGGTAATGTTCTAAAAATTTGGGTGGAGAAAAATAATTTGTACTTCAAAAAAGAAAAAGAAAAGGAAAATATAAAATCATGTAATTTTTAGAAAGCTTAAAGAGACTGTCCTTCAGCATATGTATATGAAAGTTGAGTCTCAGACCTACTCAAGGTCACAAAACTAGCAAGTGTCATATATGAGTAAGAAATAAAGTTTTATAACTTTAAGCTGAGTGCTCTCTCTTCAATGCCAAACACTAGAAAGGGGAAGATGAATAAGCTTTAGTGTCTTTATATCACATTTTAGCTTTACCCATTAACTAACTTTATTGTTTTTCTGAAGATTACCAGTAAAATGTTTTCAATTTTTTTAATAACTACTTCTAATAATAATATTAAGAAATCTGGGAACATTCTTGATTCCCTTTTCCCCCCTTGAATACCCATATACCTATTGGCTCATAATACAAAAGATGAGTCAAGCTCGTTTCTGTCTTCTCCCATACACGCAAATGCACATAACCACATACAGGGATACAACCTGAAATGTTAAAGGTGAATTTTCTTTTCTTTTCTTTTTTTTTTTTTTTAAAGATTTTATTTATTTACTTGACAGAGAGAGATCACAAGCAGGCAGAGAGGCAGGCAGAGAAAGAGGAGGAAGCAGGCTCCCTGCTGAGCAGAGAGCCTGATGCAGGCCTCGATCCCAGGACCCTGAGATCATGACCTGAGACGAAGGCAGCAGCTTAACCCACTGAGACACCCAGGTGCCCTTAAAGGTGAATTTTCTTTTCCCATCTTTCCTGGGGCAAATGGCTTCCCAAGACACACATTTTGAGTTCATTTTTGAGAACCCTTTTGTGCATGTGTGTGCATGCACACACGTGTGTGTGTGTGTCATGATCACTGAATGTTGTATAGAAGTGTTGATTCACTAAATTGTACTCCTGAAACTAATATTACACTGTAAGTAACTAACTGGAATTTAAATAGAAACTTTAAAAAATAAAAATAGAATTTTTAAAATTTAATTTCCATATCACAAAATCCTATTGATCCTACTTTATTAATAACTCTTGAATAAATCTTTCTAAATAACTATTTTCTTCATTTTCCATTCCTAAATGAACTCCTGGACTGCTTTCGCCCTCTCCATTGTGCCACCCCCCCCCAATCCATCTTCATGATCTGGGCCCTATATTCTCCTGCCTCATCCCAAATTCTACCCTTCTTTATTTCCACTACTTTTTTTTTTTTTTAAGAAGCCCATATCCTTATTTTTTAAAGATTTATTTATTTATCTCACAGAAAGAGACAGGACACAAGCAGGGGAAGTGGGAGAGGGAGAAGCAGACTCTCTGTTGGGCAGGGAGACCAATGTGGGTTTCAATCCCAAGACCCTGGGGTCATGATCTGAGCTTAAGCAACTGAACAACCCAGGTACCCTGACTTCCACTTCATGTAAACTCGGTCATCCTTTAGGACCTGATTCAAATATGCTTCCCATAAATTGCTTTTGTAGCTGACAATAAGACCATCTTCTAGTACATTAGATGTCTGCCTATGAGAACAGTTAGATTAAATTAAACTTCATGAAAAGACTTTGAAGTCTACATGGCCACAACAAACTAATAAAACAAGCAAGTAAATAAATTGCTTCTTGCAGTATTTTGGATTTGGAAAATATATATATTGGTTAGGGAAAGTAGGTTCT
The DNA here is from genome assembly GCF_011764305.1 of Mustela putorius furo. Taxonomy (NCBI): domain Eukaryota; kingdom Metazoa; phylum Chordata; class Mammalia; order Carnivora; family Mustelidae; genus Mustela; species Mustela putorius. The sequence goes on along the minus strand of NW_025422005.1, from coordinate 87,841,453 downwards.
GCTTCATTATGTTGTGAAAAAGTTGATTTTAGACTCCATCTATCCTATTCCACTTCACTCGAGTGTGTTGGATCAAGTAGAAGACAGGCAAACCACAATATTGTCAAAACCCCAATATTCATCAATATCTTTGCTCTGAGGAAACTTTTGTCATTGTACAAGGCTAAAAACATTTATCCCAAAGGCTATTAGTCCAAAAGAATTTTGAAAATTATAATCATACATATTTTAAAGTTCACTTCTGAATTTTTTTTGTGTTTAAGCTTAATGGATTGCAAATAATATAATTGCTGTTGTATTATAAATGTTTCATTTTTTTAACATTTAATTTTTAAAGAGTTAAGTCATATTTTATTCTATAAAATGAAACTGCATTGCCTTAGAAATACAATACCTACTCTATTGAGTTGAATAGTGTCCTCAAAAAATCATGTTCAGAACTTGTGGTATTTTTTCATGGCAATCCTAGGGAACTAACAGATTTTGGCACTGAGAAAAGGATGCTACTGTAACAAATATCTAAAATGTGTAAGTGTTTTTGGAGTTGGGTAATGGGTATAGGCAGGAAGAGTTTTAAAGTGCATGATAGACAAAATTCTAGATTGTCCTGAAGAAAGTGTTGATAGAAATACGGACATTAAAGGCCATTTTGGTGAGGACTCAGAAATAATGAACACTGGAGGAGGGATGATCTTTGTTATAAATTTCAGATATAAAGTTGGCTGAACTGTGTTCTGCTGTTGAGTAGAAAGAAGAATTTGTAAGTGATAGCTTGGGTATTTGGCTGGGAAGATTTCTAAACAAAGTATACGGAGTGCAGCTTGGCTTTTCTCTGCTGCTTGTAGTAAAATGTGAGAGAAAAGAGATAAACTGAGGAAGGAACTATGAAGCCAAAAGGAGCTAGAACCTGATGATTTAGAAAATTCTCAGAAGACCCACATGGCACAGATGTTAAAATGTACCCTGGAACGAACAATAGGGGATGTATGAAGAGATCAGATGTGTGAGGTATGGATCCAATCAATGATCTTAGCAGAAGCCAAGACGAACTTTGTGTGTAATGCTGTGGATCTCCTTGACATCCAGAGACGATCAGCAAAATTTTGGGGAACTTTATACCAGCAGAAAAATTACTAGCAGAGACTGAGGGGGCAGAAATTAGACTAACTGAAGAAAATCTGTCAGATTTTTTAGAATTCTACAGACAGGAAATGGGTTGCCCAGAGTTAGGAGGGCCCAGAGAGGGCTATTCAGGGGCTGATGGGGTCTCTATGGCCCAGATACAGGGGTTAATGGGAACTCTTCAGATCCAGAAAGCCAACTGAACCACAGATTTATTTTGGGGTCATGAAATCTAATGGAACTTTTTTTCTCTGGGATATAAACTTGCTTTAGATCAATAACTTTTTATTCCTTCCATTTTCTCCCTTGAGGAATGGGAGTGTCTATCCTATGCCTGTCCCACAATATCATTTTGAAAACAGACATGTTGTTTTCTAGATCACAGGTCCACAGATAAAGAAAAATTTTACCTGAGGATAGTTCAAGCCCAGGATCTAAACTATACCAGATTTAGAGGATGAGATTTGCAACTTTTTGCGTTTTTCAAATTTAGTTGAGATATTGGATTTAGAGTTAATGATGGAATGGTTTAAGAGTTTTAGGGATGTTGGGATGGACATGAATTTTTGAGGGTCACAGCCACTGTACTGGGTTGAATATTGTTACCTCCAAAATTCATATTCCCTCACAATTGATGAATGTGACCTTATTTGGAAAATAGGATCTTTGCAGATATGGTAAGTTTGGAGAAGGTCATACTGGGCGAGGGTGGGTCTGAAATCCAATGACTGATGCTTTTATAAGACCATATGATGACACACAGATAGAATGCCACATGACAACAGAACTAGGCAATGCAGTGATGAAGCTGCAACCATAGGAATGAAGAGTATTGCTGGCAACCACTGGAAACTAGGAAGAGGAGAAGAAGGATTTTTTTCTACAGCCTTTAGAGAGAACATGACCGTGTGACACCTTGATTTCAGACTTCTAGTTTCCAGAACTATGAGAAAGTACATTTCTATTGTCTTAAGCCATGTATTTTGTGCTACTTGAGCTCTAGTTTTATTCTTTCATGTGTGGCTTCCCAGTTTTCCCATTACCATTTATTGAAGAGACTTTCATCTTCCAGTTGTATATTCTTGGCTCCTTTATTATAAAGTAATTGATCATATATATGTGGGTTTATTTCTGTGTTCTCTTTTCTATGCCATCGATCTAACCTAAATGTCTGTTATTTTGCCACAGCAGCCCTAATAAACTGATATACGTACTTTCAAATGTTAAAAATAAATAAATAAAATATTTGAATATTTTACATTATCTTTTTCCTTGAACATATATTTGCATTCCACTTTCCTATGAAATTTATTATGATATAATGTACATTTATTCTTGAATGTTTTTCCTTGATCACATTATTCTCACTTTCCTGAAACAAGCAAAAAAAATGTATATAAACCAAAGTTTATTTAAAAATTTTCTTTGATTATAAGTCTTCAGGTTAAATACTGAGTTAGAAGTACAAGTATTATCATTATACACTAATTAAAATAATAAAAAATATAGAAAGTAGCAAAATTTACAAGAAGCAAATATTTTGTTGGCATAACAACTCTAGTGAATGTAATAGATTATTTGTTTCCTAAATTCAAGTATCAATGTATGAATATAGCTTACTTTGTTTATCCATTTATCAGCTGATGAGCACTTGGATTGTTTCCACCTCTTAGCTGTGAATAATGCTGCTATGAACAGGGATTTACAAGTATCTCTTTGAGATGCTGCTTTCAGTTGCTTTGGATAAATGCCCTGATGTGGGGTTGCTGGATTACATGGTAGTTTTATTTTTAGGTTGTGGAGGAAACTCCATATTATTTTCATAGTAGCCATACCAATTTACATTCTTTCCATTAGTTACATAAGGGTTTCCTTTTCTCCACATGTTCACCAACACTTGTTATTTCTAACCTTTTTGAAGATAGACATTCTAACAGGTGTGAAGTGATATCTCATTGTGGTTTTGCTTTGCATTTCCCTATGAATAGTGGTATTAAGCAGCTTTTCATGTATCTGCTGGCCATTTATATGTCTTCTTTGGAAAATTGTCTGTTGCAGATCCTCTGCCCATTTTAAAAAAAGCAGTTTCTGGGTTTTTTTTTGGTTGTTGTTGGTGGTGGTTGGTTGTTTTGAATTTGTTTTGCTATTGAGTTGTATGAGTTCTTTATATATTAACCTCTCTTATCAGATACTTGATTTGCAAATATTTTCTCTCATTCTATAGGTTGCCTTTTAGTTTTGTTGATGGTTTTCCTTGATGTAAAGAAGCTTTTTAATTTGATGTAGTTCCAATTGCTTATTTTTGCTTTTGTTGCCTTTGCTCCAGGACCCTCAGATTGTGACACCTAACCAAATGAGCCACCAGGTTCCCCTAGTGGAGTCTCTAGGGTTTTCTATATATAACATAATGTCATCTGTAAATATTAACAGTTTCACTTCTTTCTTTCCAATTGGGTGCCTTTTATTTCTTTTTCTTTCTTAATAGCTCTGGCTAGGGCTGAATCTACTTTTTTATAGTTCTTTTTTATCCAGGTTTCAAAAGCTTATTATTCAGAGTAATAGTTATTTTTCAATAAATGCTATCTTTTTATTTTGAAGAGATGATACCTAGTTTTATTGGGAACTATTAGAGATCTTAAACATTCTAAAATTGCCAAGCTATACTGATTGAACATAAGCCTACAGAAGGCAGAAAGATATCATTGAATGGAATAGTGTCAAGGAGTGTAGGATATTGACAAGGGAGTGTTTAGGCCATAGCAAGGAAAATAAAGAGCTGTCAATAAATTTGAGCACCCAGTGAGGTAAAAGATGGTGAAATAGATGGAAGGATACAGGGTTGGAGTCAGAAACTTGCAATATATTAATTTATACTTGTTGGGTGTTCATTAGAATGTCTAGTTTAAAGAGAGGAAAATAAAACTAAGAAGATTGGTTATTAGATTGATTAATTTTCTTGGCTGACGAGTCAGAGAAAGTTTTGCCTAGAAAATTCATAGTGGTAAATGTAACTGAAGCAATACTGAAACATTACCCAGTTTATTCAGATAGAATTATCAAATATAATACTGCAAACAGGGATATTTTCTTTTTTATGGTCTTATCAAAGTATATTGCCATTTAAAAACCATTGAGTTGATAATGTATTAATAAATAAATGATTATAATCTATTCCTAAAAATAAAGTTCAACAACTCATTTGCACTACTGGCTTAGAAAGAAGTCCATGGAGAATGAAGAAGAACATAATGTCAATGCACTGAGGTAAGACATTTATTCTTTTATATGAGCTCATGTTTACACATGTTTTTTTAGAAAAAGAAACCATACCCATAATAAAATGTTTTCTTCTTAATTTTAAATAATGAAAAGATTGCCATTATCATATATTTTAGGTTTTTCTTCTTTGAAGTTATCAACATTTATTAATTTTTGATAAATCAGCTAAGACCTTGTCAAATATCACCTTGTTTTTAAATTAGAATAGACAGATATTTATGTGACCAGTTGATTTTTGTGGCACATAAAGATTTAAAATATAAACTGGCACTGAGCACCTAATATTTTAAACTTAATGTTATAATTATACCACTGTTCTTCATCAAATAAGCCTTTGATTCAGAGAGCACCTAGGGAATGCTATGTTGTTGCTACAGTTGACCTGTAGAGGTCACTATTAACAGACAAATGAAAAGCAGTTTGGCATTACAGGCTAATATATAACTAAATCTTAAATTCTGTCTGCCCCAAATTACTAGAAATACCATATCACTCCCTTGTATAAGACATTATGAAAATTCGACAAAAATTTAAGTCAGAATGTTTTTAGATAATTAGATGATAAAAGTAGATATTACCACTTGGATGAGAGAGCCAAATCATATGATTTAAAATTTCCCATCTCTGCAGTACCTTAAACAAATTTAAAGAAGAGAGATCCCATTAAATTGTTTTAATAATTTTCTATTATTTAATTATTTTGTCTAATATTTAAGAATATATTGCAAAAAGACAGGTGAAAATAGAACTTTGTTTGGATTCTCTAAACATCATCTATATCTTATAAAGTATAAATTTCACTCCATTAAAAAAAGCTGAGGAGATATTTCTAATAAGAAGTGATAAAATAACCATTTTTAATGTTCATTCATTTCTTTAGTAATCAGGTGGGTATACATGGGGAAAGATAGGCATACTAGTCAATAGAGTAACCATCCTTAACCACATGAATGCCAGTAAAACCCCCTTAAAATGAAGGGAATCTGTCATCTTGTATAAATTCACTTCTGCTTCCATAAACACAGCCGTAATCAATTAAAGACCCACTTGTGAAGGAGCCATTGTTTGCAGTTCCATTCAGTTGCTGAGTTGTCTTTCAGACTGCCCATGCGGAAACCCTGGTAAGGTGATGAGAAAGTTCAAAGCACCTAACTTTGAAATGTGGATTTTGTTATTAAAACTTCTCTTTATCTTTTTATTCATTTTAAAAACTGTAGTGTATGTAGAAGATGTGTTGGTTATTGGTTCCAAGAAAGGGAAGGGGCTTTCAGAATATAACAAAGAATGAAAATGATCTAATGACATAATTCTCTGCCATTTGTGGATTGAAATGCCTTATATATTAGTTCAAAAGGAATCAGAGTTGAAAATGTTTGCTAAGAATACAAATAATATTATTTTATCATAAGTCTCTTTTTTTTTTTTTTAAGATTTTATTTATTTATTTGACAGAGAGAGATCACAATTAGGCAGAGAGGCAGGCAGAGAGAGAGAGAGGAAGGGAAGCAGGCTCCCTGCTGAGCAGAGAGCCCGATGTGGGGCTCGATCCCAGGGTCCTGGGATCATGACCTGAGCCAAAGGCAGAGGCTTAACCCACTGAGCCACCCAGGCACCCTATCATAAGTCTCTTAATGGAAAATGAGAGTGCTTTCTTCAATATGCATTTGTTAATTTTTATCATGACTGCCTTTTTATTTTTTTCTCAACTGTACCTACTCTAATTTCAGCTAGAAAGTGGTATTACCACTGAGGTGTGCTCAGTATTCAATCTTAATTGCTAGATTGGGGAGACTGGTGGGACTTTGCTAAATAGACAGATACAAAAATTTTTGGAATTTGGCATACGTAGTTTAAAGAATAAGACAAAAATGAATCAATGTTAAATATTTAATGCTATTGATATGTACAGAACTAGAGGGAGTAAATAAATTATACAAGAGTAAAAGTTATTTAGTATATGAAAGTAAATCCTCATATAGCAAGCCTAGGGGCTAAGAAAGAAATGACATAATGTCATTCTTAGTACCTTACCTTGTCAGAATAAGAATCTGACTTTTGGGTCACCCTTGATCTTTTGCTTTCTAGGCAGAAATCGGCCAGATTTCTTCCTGGCTACCTAAGAATATAACCTGGCATAGGGCTAGGGGAATCACATTCAACTATAGTCATAGTCAAGTCAAATACAAAAGATTTTGGAATAGAAATTAAGGAATGAAATGATCCAACAGGAATATGTTTTCTTTCCTGGATTCCTTGGCTTTTCTAGATCAAAAAAAAAAAAAAAATCTTTAGGACTACAATTTAATAAAAACTGCTGAGTCTGTCATTGTTATGCAAGCACATAAGCCTCTCTCTTTCCTTGAGTGACAAGTCTAGGGAGTTTATAAGGAAGAGCCTCAGTGCCCAGATCAGCCACTCTACAGATGACTCAGGACACCTTTGCTAAATCCATTCATTACTGTGGCCCCTAGTGGGAGTTACAAGCAAAGCCTGCCAATTAGATGTTGGTAATGTGGACTCTGCTTTAGGGAATTGGGTAAGACTGCCAGAATTCATTCCTGAACTTTAGCAGCCACAAAAGAGTATTTTTCTGTCGTCTGTAACTGATTCAAAACCAGGTCTCAAAAGGACAAGCTTCCTTTTGTGCCCCATCTTCCTAAAATCCAATGACTAATGATGTTACAACATCAGGTTTTTCACAAGATCACAGGAAATATCTGATGAAGGAGAAGCAAAAAAAAAAAAAAAAAAGTCATCGTTTGACTTGATTACCCTTTGTTTATCTCTGTTTTTTAATTTTGTTTTCTAATTTTAGAATACCCTCTTTGGAAAATAATTATGTGGTAATTTAACACAAATTAATGTACTTTATTGTTAAATGAGAGATTAAGCCTAGGATGTATCAAGAGTCATAAAGAATAAAAAAAGACCTTTCTAAAATCTTTAGGTGGTGAATAAAGAAATTAAGTAAATTCATATTTAAAACTGCTTGCCCTTGCCTTGAAAAAATATTTCCAAAATCCTATCCTGAAGTTGTATTGTCATCACTACTTCCTTCTCTGCTAATAAACACACATAGGGTGAATGCTTTGCTTTCAAGTTCATTGACATTATTATTGTTTTTATTTAATTTAATTAAATTAATTAATTAATTTTTACATTTTAGTCAATTTCAGTGCTAAGGTGATATCTTGAAATTTTTGAGAGGTAGCGGTGGATATTTTTAATAAGGATTCTGTGAACTTAAATATCTTGTTAGTAGTATGAACAAATCTTGGAAAATGTCCAAGTCATTTTGTAGCAGATGTCAGGACTCTAAACAGTAGAAATTTTAGGTACTAAATTCATGGTCAGTCCCTGTAGACTTTAAGAAGAAAGACTTTATTCTATACTACTGTATGAAATGTTTTGTTTTTGTTGTTGTTGCTTTTTGTTTGTTTGTTTGTTTGTTTTAGAACCATGTATTTTTTTGGCTTCTAGTCCTAATTTTACTTTAGAAATTGTTTTTGGTGTGCTTCAGACAGGGGCCTTCTGTCCAGGTCTTGAATGCAAGTATTGTATCTTTGTTTTGTATTCTTGTACAAATATATTTTATTGGGGACCTATTTCAAAATGCTTGTTAAACATATGAGCTTATTCACATGAGTGCACTCAAGTGCTGTAACTGTAGGGGCAAAAGTTGGAACAGAAGAACCTATGTCTCATACTTGCGGCTGCAGCTCACTGAGGAGAGAGGTTTCCTTCATCAGCTTATTGCCTGTAGCACATGCTACACTGTGTACATACTTATTTCTTTCTGCTGTCTCACACACACACACACACACCCATATGATTTAAAGGAAAAAAACACATTAGTCATAAAGCTCAGGAGTTGAGAGTAAGAGAGTAAGGCCGGGGTTGTAACTGTTCAGAACTTGAATGAATTGCCGGTTTTCACCAAGTAAACTGGCTGGCCTTCTCAGGCAGGCTCCAAATTCCTGTTGAAATGAAGACTTTCTTTCCTGGACTAGGCCTGGCATTCCTGGGAAACAATGGCCCTTTTCAAATAGGCTCTGAAATTTCACAGGTGAAGGGAGAGGGGCAGTTATTTGATCCCACCCACAAGAAGCCTGTGAGTATTTTAAAAAGTGAAGACAGAGCCTATCATGGAAATGCAGGCAAAGCTGGCTAGTGGCTAAGAGCTGCAATCTAGATCTACGGTTCTGCAGATCTCTGTGAAATATGAATCAATTTCAGTGTTCTGACTTTGACTCACATTGCAACTCTTTTTCTAGATTTTCTTAAAAGCAGACTATAGAACCACTGAAACAGGGTTTTGTGTCATATGTTAAGGAAGAGCAGTATTCAAGTTTTTCTTTAATTAGGAACTGACATTAGAACTTATCTAAAAAAGAATTTAATTGCTGGAGGGTGTGATTTTGTAAGACATGCAGGGTAAAAATGCTACATAGAATTACAAACACATACATATATAATTACATATATATGTAATAATTTTACCTTGCATCCTTTCCAAATTGGACCTTTAAGTGGGACCTAATTATATTATAATTCAATAAATTTAAAAATTCAAAAATGTTCAGGTAATTTTGGAGTCTTTTATATGAACATATAGACCACATTCAATTTGAAAGAATTTGGGCATGTCAATCACCATCCTTACATGCATGGTGATTAATTAATATTAGATATATTTCAAATGTTTTATGAAAACTTTTATTTGACCATATCTTTCAGTGATTGGATGAGATAAACTGAGGTTTGTGGTGTTAAGTTTGATGGGTGAGAACACAATAAAAGTTGAAATTGTGATATTTATCGTTAATAAATAGATAAATTTTATAGGCACTTCTTTCCATTTTTATTCTTTTTAATAATCCAGATATCTGCCTCAAGATTGATAATGTACCCAGTATTTTACATAGGTCTAACATAAGACTTATTTTAGACATAAATTACTAGAGAGTCAGGAAGTAATTAGTTTTTACTTAAAAATAAATAGAACTTTTTATGAAAGTATCACTCTAAATTATATAGCCCTTCTCTAAGCAACACAATTAACCTGATCATTATGTAGCAGTAGAATATTTTGAAATGTTTTTCCTGATATTTTGGTTATTACATGATATTCTCTCCCTACCCCACACTCCTCTCTAACCCTGGCCCCATATCTAGCAGCAACCGGGTATTCTGAGCTTATGTCTTTACAATAGGGATGAAACGATAGAATAATGACAATAAAACCAAAGCACGGGTGTTTGAGTTTCAAATGCAAAAATAAAAAATAATTTTTAAAACACACACACACGCAAAGTAAAGAGGAGAAAAAAATGAAAGGCACAAAAATAAAGTAAAAATGCCAGTATGTAAACCTGGTGATTCACAGACCTGTACCCCTGGGGATAAAAATATATGTTTATAAAAAATAAAAAATAAAAAAAAACATGCCAGTCAAAACCAGTTTCCTCAACCCACCAAGAAAAATGTTTTAGGTGGGGAAGAGGACAAGAAACAGAGGATAAAGAGTATCAGCGATGACAGGAAATAAAGGAGAGAATATATGTACACCATGATGGAAATTAGTGTGACGTGACCATTTAGAACCATATAAACCTGTTAATTATGTGATACTAAGAGCTTTGCAACTAGATACTATCTCAGTGAAAGGTTTGCAGGTAGAAAAGTAAGTAACTGAAATGATTGAGATTGCACTTACATGACTAAGATTATTTTAATGACCCAGCAAAATAGGGAGGAGAGGGACACAGAAGAAAAATTCAGTTTATTTATAGATAAATAAAGTTAGTAATTTTGCACACTTGAATTTTAAGGACTAGAATTCAGACCCTCTGCACTTATTATTATAGAGAACAAAATTCAAAGGAGAAGATCTAAGTTCCCTGCCAGTTTGCCTAAGCTAGTTTTATTGCTTTGTTTATCCCTCCTGCCCTATAACCTTATTTGAACTCAACATTAAGACATCCAGTCATCTAGTGGTACCCCAAACCTTGCGACCTGGAAGCAGATGCTTACCTTGTCTATCTAGAGGATGTAAAAAGGTTAATCAGCTGCTTGGTGTAGGTTATTGTTCTTCTTTTGAGACCGACATATTCTCCTGGAGCTTCTATGGCAAAAGATATGTGAGTGGACCAGTTACAGGCCCTTAGAAGAGAGATAGGTAGAAGAAGACATTTAAGGCCTGCTGAAGATGACCAACAGGGACTGAGGGACCCAATACTGTGAGATTGCGTGAGGGAGATCTCCAGGGTGATTAGGGGCTTGAGGAGTATCAGCCAGGAGAGTAAAACACCACGGCTATGGAAACTTCCCAAGTATCCATGCAATCATCCCATAAGACCGAGATTAAACTTTAACCACATATCAGGCACAGAGAATATGACACAATCAGCCAAGGAAAAGTAATTTTATTCTTTTATATTTCTTTCTTTCTTTTTTTTTTTTTTTTACCCTGAGAAGTCTGGAAAAGCTGCTAGCTGGTGAGGAAGAAGACATATGAGGGAAAAAAGCAAAGGACAATCAAGCAGTCTCATTATGTTAAGGCAGCCAACTATAAACCTTGCTCTTGGGAAGGAAAAGAAGTCTCAATTTGAATAGCTATGGAAAGTAATGAGACCAAGTCAATTTTATATCCATGGGCAGGAAAGATTTCCCCCATTGAATAAATTGTAAGTAGGTACTGGAGATAAAACAGAATTGTAATTTTAATTTATCTTACAGATCTTATGTTCAATAAACTAATTATATTATCTTATAAAAATGCACAAAATGTCATACAATCACAAATAATGGATAAATCACTCCTGTACTTAGGATAAGGAGCATTGTCTAACAGTTTAAGGACTTGCTGGAGCATTGTTTTATACTTAGCTCTTGTCACCTATTTTTTAATGGGATCACCTGATGTAGGTTTCACAGTATTTCTTGATTTCAGCTTTTTCCATGTAAGAATGAGTAAAAATGTAATAATGTTATGTAAAGTGGCTTTTGCTTCAAATGAGATGGTATAAATTAAATGCTAGTTAAGTGCTAGTGTAATGAATATATTGTGAACACTTATGGACAATACATAAATAGTATTATATTGTTAAAAATAATGATGGCCACTGTCTTAGGGTATTTTATGAACTCAAACTATTTTGTTAAAGGTTTTTGCTTTTTTTAGGTTCCTTTTTGAGTTTGAAAGTTTATGTTCATATGCATTTCAGACATTTTTGAAACACACACACCACTACACACATGTACTTTACTTGTGCTTTATCATGTTACATTTTATTTCTTCCTGGTTTTTGACAGCATATGAAAATGAGATTATTTTGGTCTCAATTTTAAGGCCTACAAAATTGAGAGCAAAATAATAGGTGACAAGTACATATAATATTTATTAGTGAATATGAATATATACATATACACATACTAAGCACTGATATATAATACATAGAAGCACATATTGATATATCATATGCACATGCATATTTATGTATATGTGTATATATATATAAACATACACATATTCAGCTGTGTGTATATTTATGTACAGATGTGTTTATATAGCTGGATGTATATATGAGATTGTATATGCCTGTGTGTATAGTTAATTTATTTCTTTTTTAAAAAGATTTATTTATTTATTTTAGAGAGATTGATAGAGCGAGTGAAGGGAGGGGCAGAGAGAGAAAATCTTCAAGCAGACTCCCTGCTCAGTGAGGAGCCAATGAAGATAAGGGGGCTCCCATCTCATGACCCATGAGATCATGACGTGAGTCAAAACCAAGAGTCAGATGCTTAACTGACTGAGTCACCCAGGCACCACAGTTAATTTAATTATCTTAATAACCCCATGAGATTTATGCTATTGTTTTATGTATTTTACAGATGAAGGAACTGAGACACGGTTTAAATAACTTGTTGCCAAGGTCACATTTGTGGTGAATGGTAGTCAGGAGCTGTACCTCAACAAGATAGTATCAGCATATATTCTGTTAAGTATATTGCTATTCCCAGAATCTAAACAGAGCTGCAGGATAACCCATGTTGGTATTACAAAGCACATGATTAAAACCAGCTTTGGAAAACTTCGTTTATATAACTGAAGATCAATAATTTAGCCAGAAAGTAGAAAATTGAAAAGAATTGTCAGGGTGCTATTAGTCTCCCATGAATGGCAGTGGACTGCTTCTCATTTACCTCAAGTCAAGTGAGAGGGACATCAAAATGAATACAAGTAGAACTGGATAGAGGACCTTTGGTACTTGGGATAAGGACACTCAAAAGTGTCTGGTTCACATCTAAGAAATCTGCTGGTGAGTATGTATTAAAGGATGCAGGTAGGAAGTAACTCTGTTCTTACCAAGAGTGAATTAAAGTTGCACATTTCCAGAGTGCCTGGTTGGCTCAGTTGGTTAAGTGTCTGACTCGATTTTGGCTTAGGTCATGTCCTCAGGTTTGTGAGATTGAGCCCTATGTTCAGCTCAGCATGGAACCTGTTGGGATTCTCTCTCTTTCTCTCCCTGTGTCCCTCCCCATCCTCTCTCTCTCTCAAAATTAATTAATTAATTAATTAATTTTTAAAATAAGTAAATTAATTTGCATGGTTCCTCTGCTCTAGATGTGAGACACAAATAAAAAACCTGTTGGAGCTGCCCTAAAGTCACTTTAAGAGCCCTGTCTAAAAGGGAGCTAGTGCAAGAGAAAGAGACATAATAAGGAGAGGTATTGAAATCAACCACTCAATGGAAATGTATTTACCCTCATCAAGGAAGAGGTTGGTGGAAGACCTCAGTGATCAGAGATTTCCAGAGAACCCAAAAAACACCCTCATGTAACCAGCAACTTAAACATGAACAGAGGAAACCAATGCTAAATTACATTGGTACCAGTCACATTATTTTTCCTGACACTTATTTTTTCTGGGAGAGTCAGAAATTGTGGTTAGCCTACCCCTTCCCCACTACAAATGGTCTGTCACACTATCCTTCCTTCAGTTCCTCAAATACGTCAAGTTTATATGTGCCTCAGGATTTTTACATTAACCATCTTGTCTGCCTGGCATATTCTTTCTTGCGATGGTCACCCAGACTCCTACCTTCTAGTCAGTCATTTAAATATAAAATAGAATCCCTTCAAAGGAGACTTCACATTGGGGCTTGCAGGCCTTGTTTAGGGTTCTGGCTTTTAATCAAAATGGGAAATGAAACCAAAGAAGGATAACCTGATTTGATTAAAATTTTTTTTCTTCTTTATGGTCTGTACAATGTATACACAGAGAAGGGACCCAGCCTAGGCCCTTGCATCCCCTAAATATAGCGTTCTCTCTACAAAATATAGGTAATTTAACCTCCCATAATGAGAGGGAGGGTTTAAGAGGGGAGGGCACATAAGTAAGTTAAGATCCGCCCCTCTGGGGAAGGGTCAGGGCTGGGAGATGGCTTGAAGGCAAGATCAGGGCAGAGAGAGAGGAGGAGCACTTTTTAATAATAGTCATTCTAATTTGCATGGAGAAAAGATTATAGAGGAAATTAATGGAGAGAAGGAGATAAACATGTATGCTTTGAAGGTAGAGCTCACAGAATTTCATGATAACTTGATTATAGGTTCTTAGGGAAAGAGAGATTAAGTTGGACTTTTAAGTGTTTGGCTGGAACGATTTAGTCATGGGAAGACTTACATGTAAGTTGGTGTGGATTCCTGCTCTGTTGTATACATGCCTTGTATAAACTTTTCTCCTCGAGACTGAGCAGGGGCCATACATACGATGGGATATCACTCCCATGACTAAGTTATGAATCCGTTCACTTACCATTAATAAAAAGGGAGATTATCTAGTGTGGGCCTAACCTAACCAAATAAGCCCTTTAAAAGAAGGTGAAGTGGCAGAGAGATGTGCTTCTGATGACCTCCAAGAGGCAGAAAACTGAGATGCTGGGAAAAGAAGGGATCTCATAGCAAAGACCTGAAGGAATCTCTAGGCTGAACAACTAGCTGATAGTTACTTAATGATGGTCACTAAGAAAATAAGGACCTCAGTAATAGTACATCCACAAGGAACTGAGTTCTATCAACAATCTAAATGAGTTTGGGTGAGTATTCCAAGTTTTAGGTAAGACCACAGGTACACTTTGATTTTGGTCTTACATGATCCTGAGCAGAGAACTCAGCTACTCCTGAGAAGCTTCTAGCCTATAGAACCTGAGATGGTAAATGGCTGTTGTTTTAAGCAACTAAGTTTATTGTGATTTGTTACATAACAACAAAAAACTAGTGAAGTTGACAAACAGGGTTTCCATTTTGGGCATATTAGATTTAAAATGACCATTAGACATTCAGTGGGATATCAAGCGGGGAATTTGTTACACCTTTCTGAGTTTCAGGGGAGAATGACATGGTGACTTTGTGCTTGTGCAGTATTTCAGAGTAAATAGTGAGAAACAAACCAACAACAACCTTATTCCATGAAGTTGGCTTGGTTAATAGAAAGGAAAAGAAGAGAAAGTATGCCTGTCTTCCAGGAACTTACAGTTTAGACTAGAGAAAAAGAATTTTCTTAACTAAATAAAAGATACAATCCTAGAAAAATGCTTTAATAACATTTTCGAATAAGACAAAAATAAGACAATTGCACACCTTCACTCTAATTCAATAAATTCCATTTTATCAATATTATTTTATTATGAAAACAAAAATAAGTGTTGATTTATTCTTTTCTAATTATTGATTTTTCTCCTTATAATATTAACTTGAGAAATATAACAATTGTTTTTTATCTTGCCTTTGATGACTTATTCCTTAGGAATTATTTTATCCTAGTCATTTAGCATAGTGCCTTTATTTTAAATGTATGTAAACTGAGGAACATAGAGATTAAGTGATTAGGAAGCACTGGTTAAAAGGCCACTGATGAAGTAAAATCTTCCATTACCCAGACCCTTGTTATTCAATGTACCATGTAATATCATACTGCTTCTCTGCCAATATGAAAAAATTCTGTTTTGGTGGGGAAGAAGGAAAGATGTAAATCTATGGAAACTTAAACATGAAGTTGGATTTACATTGTTTCAATGCCTTAATTTGATAAATGACAACAAATATGTCTTTTTAACATTATACAAACAATTAGTAGGAACACTAAAATAGGTTTAGGCCCTGTTAAAAATATTTGAAGGGAACAGCCCAGGTAAAAATATCCACATGGAATTCATACTTACATGTCTTAAAAGGACCCTGAGACCCTGAGGATAATCAATGGTTCTTATTTGTACTGAATTCTCCTACTATCCTGTTGGTCCTGATAGTTAATAATTGCAAAATAGTTTTGAAAGCTTGATCCATTTATAGATTATTTTTCTTATTTTGGGGGGGGGCATGCCAATGACGCTGGAGAAGTAGAGAGAGATTAGAACTGTTGATAACTGGAAGAGAAATTATCTCATCCTGTGGAAGATAGCATGCAAAAATCTCATTTAGCCTTGGGTCAAATTGTTTTTTGGAAAGAAAGAGGAAGTAATTGGTCCCCAGTTATTTGATTAGGTTATTTTGAACTCAACTGGGGCCGTTTAGCAAATGACACAGCAATTCAGGAAGGGATTTTTATTGTAGTTTCTGGTTATTACATTAGTGCAGATTGTGGAGTCCCAGAAAGTTTAAGAGGTCCATGGCTTCAAGTGGATTATAATCTAAAAAGAGAGATTACATTTTGTTTTATTTTAGTATTTATTTTAACATGGTATCATAAAGTGAGCAGGGAGAATTTGAAGTTGCAACTGTATTTGTAAAGTGGGTCAATCTGGGTTAATGGGTCAGTCAGATTTTTCATGCTTGTTGAGAACCAAATAAGGTATTTTGAGCATATTTATTCTTAGAAGAATAAAGTTGAAATCTTAATTAAATTTTTCCATTGAACAGTTTTAGATTCTGTTTTATAGCCACTGCTTCTAATTAGTAGTTAATGTAAAGAGAAAAATAAGGCTTAGACTCTTACCAAACCCCTTTCATTTTTAGAACTGATTCTTGTTCTTTTGCTAGAACTCAGCTTTACCAAACTAGTGTTTTACTTGGCTTGGTAGCATTTTTACTTAAATAAATGCAGAAATTTAAGAAGCATAAAATACAAGGTTCACTGTATTCTGTAAAGTTCAGGAAAAAAAAACCCTTAATATCTAGCCATATCTATTCCAAATATCAGCTAAAAGTTAAAGAGCTCTTTATATAGTTAGGTCAGTAAAATAATACTGACAAATTATTCTCTTGAGCTTTTATATAATGCATATTTTTTAAAAATATGAAAACATTGAAATTACAAGAGTTTAGAAAAATATTTCGTATGTATTACTTCTACCAGTCCATGCATTATAAAATACATAGAAAAAACAATGAACAGTTTCATAATGTCATTAAAGC
This sequence comes from Mustela putorius furo, assembly GCF_011764305.1. Taxonomy (NCBI): domain Eukaryota; kingdom Metazoa; phylum Chordata; class Mammalia; order Carnivora; family Mustelidae; genus Mustela; species Mustela putorius. The sequence goes on along the minus strand of NW_025422005.1, from coordinate 87,824,638 downwards.
TATTCAAATATAATTGTTTCTTGCTACTTAATTTATTATGCTTACTTAAAATTAATTTAATTACTTACTTTAATTTAATTTAATTTAATTTAATTTAATTGCTTACTTTAATTTAAATGCTTACTTAATTTATTTTTTAATCTTGAAAAGACTAAGTAAAGACTACTGAACTTCATAAATATTATGCTCAAATGTGACACCATAATAGATACTATCAACTTTTGACATGTAAAATATTATGCATGTATTCATCAAAGAAGAAATTACTCTCTTTGAATACATGCCTGATTTTTTCTTTTTCTTTTTTTAACCACATGTGTATGGTTTGGGAAAGAGGTCTGATAGAATAGTTTATAACACACAATTTGGAGTAAGAGGTACCTGGATTTGGGTTTTACTCACTTACCATCTATGTTAGTCTCTATAAAAGGGGTTTAATAGTGCTACTTATAGTGCTATTGTGGGGATAGTTTCTTTTCATTTAAAATATTATAAAGATCTTTTTTTCTTATTCTAGGAAACGATGATAGATGGGCTAAAGTGACAATAAATGTGAACCACAACATACTTACATGGAAGTTAACCCTCTTAAAATATAATTTTAAAATGTAGTAATATAAGCACATATTTTAAAACCTTTTATTTTACTTTGTTATTTTACTTACTTTATTTTTTCAAAGATTTTACTTAAGTAATCTCTACACCCAACATGGGACTTGAAATCACAACTCCAAGATCAAGAGTCACATGCTCTACTGACTGAGCCAGCCACACCCCTCCAAGAATCTTTTATTTTAGGACATGTTTTAGATTTACAGAATTATAGCAAAGATAGTACAGAGAATTCCATAACCCTAAACCCAGTTTTCCCTATTATTCAAATCCTATATTAGTATGGTACATTTATCATAATTAATCAATAATGATACATTATTATTAACTTCATTTCATAATTTATTCAGATTTCCTCAGTTTTCTCCTAAAGTTCTTATTCTGAATGGGTCCTATCTGGGATACCACATTACATTTAATTGTCATATCTCCATAGGCTATTGGTATTTTGTAGATTATCTCCAAGTTAGAATTGTTTTGATGTTTTTCTCATGTTTACACTGGGGTGATATTTTTTGGGGAAACCCACAGAGGTGAAGTGCCAATCTTATTACATCTTTTAAGGCTATATACTCTCAATACGATTTATCACTGTCAATGTTAACTTTGATCACCTGGCTTGAGCCAATATTAGTCAGTTTTCTCCACTATAACATTATTCTTTTTTTCTTTCTCTCTTTCTTCTATACTCTACTCTTTGGAGGCAGTCACTATGCATAGTCCATACTTAAGAAGTAGAAGTTATATGCCTCCTCTACGAGAGTGGAGTAATTTAAAAAAAAAAAAAATATATATATATATATATATGCACATAAAATCTATTCATTCATTCATTCATTCATTCATTCATTTATTAAGAGAGGGAGAGGGAGAGAGAGAATCTTACACAGAGCTCAATTCACAACCCTTGACCTGAGCTGAAATTAAGAGTTGGAAGCTTAACTGACTGAGCACCGCTAAAAAATTTTTTTAAAAATAAATATGTAGTCAGGGTGCCTGGGTGGCTCAGTGGGTTAAGCCTCTGACTTTGGCTCAGGTCATGATCTCAGGGTCCTGGAATCAAGTCTTGCATTGGGCTCTCTGCTCAGCGGGGAGCCTGCTTCCTCCTCTCTCTCTGCCTGCCCCTCTGCCTACTTGTGATCTCTCTCTCCTCTCAAATAAATTAAAAATAAATAAATAAATAAATATGTAGTAATATGTCATAAAATACGTTACTATATATATTTTTATATTATATGTAACATATAATCATGTTTATATATTAATATATACAATAATTATTCTGTATGGGAAATCATTTCTTTCCATTTTTTTATTGAATTTTTATTTGTATTAGCATGGGCTACTGCATTCTATTTTTACGTTGAATTATAATCCAATATAATTTTATTGTTCAAACTGCTTAAAGATTTGGCCATTAGGAACTCTTTTCAGTTGGCTTCTATATCTCTTTGTCATACCACTTGTCATTGTGAGGTTTTGTTTTCTATTTATTTTTTGATTAAAATTTTTTTTAAAAATCCATTCATGTATTTGAGAGAGAGAGAGAGAGAGAGAGAGCATGCACACAGGGAGAGGGAGAAGAAGAGGGAGAATCAGACTCCCCGCAGAGCAGGGAGCCTGACTCAGCTCAATCCTAGGGCCTGGGGATCATGATTCGAGCCCAAGGCAGATGCTCAACTGACTGAGCTACCTAGGTGTGCCAGGTTTTGTTTTTTAAACAATTTCTTACTTTCTATACTTTAAGATAGTGTCTCTATTAGAAGCTCCAGACTCATCTTATGTATCTCCTCTCCCAGCCCAAGAATCGGCCATTTTTTTAAGGATCTCATTTTCTTTTTATTGAGAATGGTGTAGAACCCCTGAATCTAAAGGGGTTATTGCTACTGGGGTGTCATTTGTTCTAGACCCTCTCAACTAACAGAAAGGGTTTTTATATTAACGTGCCTACACATCTATATACAACCATATGCATATACAACCATATGCATCTATATTAAGCAAAACAGATCATATTGATGTCTCCAACTTTAATCCATTATCACATGGGTCACTGTAGTCTCCTCCCCGTGATTATCTATAAACTCCCCCTTTAATAGTGAGAAACCTGGTTCCCATTATCTGCTGTTTAGTTAGTTAGTTGTTCAATGGCAGTGTACATGTGTTGTGGTTTTAGAATTGTTCATTTGTACCCTGTCAGGAACAACTTTGAAATACAGTGCTCACCTACAGTTCTTTTTGCATTTAAGATTAAATCTTCACTCTTTTTAAGATCTTAGAACAAATACTTTTTTTCTCTCTCCTTCAGTGTGAATGGCTCATACATTTTTAATGCGTTTGGATTCTTTTGTAACATTCTGCTTTCCATTCTGGGATTCCCAGATTCCCAGAATCTTTTGTTTTGTTTTAAATTGCACACATTAAGGTTTTTAAAAAATTATTTATGTAAGTATTTTTTTATTTCTGCAAAATCCATCCATTTTATGTGCATAAGTTGGTGGTTGTTAGTATATTTACAGAGTTGTCCAAACATCAGGACTTTTACATCTCAATATGGCAGCAGTGGAAAGAATGGCAAAGTTCCCCTGGGTTATGAGAATATATGCTTCTTTCGCCTGATCTACATATACTCAATTTCTACTTAATGGAAAAGAGCACTTAGGAATGCTGAACCTTATGTGTTGGTACCTCGTAGGGTTACCCAATTCAATGGATAGCTCAAATCACAAGCTCACGTTTTCCATCAGTTGTTCAGTCTTGCCTGTGTTCTAATAACAAACCAAGGACTGTTTCTGAAAGGGAGAAAAGTTGTTTCGAAGCCTGTGAGACTGAGCATCAATTAATCTGCCTCATCGTAAGGGTCATGTTGTACAGCAATTTACTCTTCATCTTGAACAGCTGGAGAGAACATTATACACAATACTTCCTAGAAAACAAAAATAGCCCACTATGTCTTTCATGTCTTTAATAATGTTAGGATGTCTGTGGCGCAGTAACCTGTAACTAAGAGAAGTACTAGATTCTTGGGTCAGCTTTGGAGGTGATGGTAGGCTGTGAATTGTGGAAAGAAATGGTAGATACACCAGAGCATTAGCCAAGGTCACAGTAAAGTTAGAGAAGAAATATACTTTCTAAAGAGGTCAAGAAGTATAGGAAATGCTCTGGGAAGAGACATATATCTGCAGGTGGAGAGAAAGTATCCTCGTTCTTAGAATTGGACTCATGATTTTACCCAGGAAATTTCAGAGACTAATATTTAGGATTAGGTTCAAGAGCTAAGGATGGAGAAGAACCTTATTTTTGATTCACAGAATTGCATTGAATTTAAAATAGTTGTTTGTAAGCACAAGAAATAAAACATCATATACATACTCCTTAAAAAATCTCTTATTCATCTTAGAATTATAATTGCAAATATTATTGTATACCAAGTGATTTGATGGCTTTCTGCTTGCAATTTGTTTAATTTTCTTAAAGTTAAAAATTTGAACTTCATGCTTTCTCTAAAATAAATAACAAACCCCCAAACTCCACCAATATTTATTAAGAAAATTAAGAATTCTTTCTTAAGCTTATTGTAGGTCCTTTTGTGGAGAATCAGATGTGGCTACTTGAAAATATATGGACAAGGTAGCAAAGAATAGATAGTAAGGTCATAATAGCCAATAGTGTATGTCCTATTTGAGTTCCGGTAAAGAAGTAGACTAATTTAGCCACACTGACTTTTATCTGTTAAAGAAAAACATTTTTGCCAGAACAAAGATGAGAGAGTAACCCCTTTTTCCATTTTAAAAAGCTATTTTTATTCGTATTTTAGTCTACCTGTTAAATGAATCCATAATATGCTAAAACTTCTATGCATTTTACAAGGGTCTTTCTGTTTTGTCTCTAATGATGAGAATTCCAGGAATGTCCCTAAGGGAAGATATATTTGGCAGGTGGGGCCTCTTGGTATTTCTCAGATCATACCACCTACTCATATGGCCAGTCTTGGGTGCCACTGGAATCTGAGATATTTTTTCCTAGGTGTAAGGGAGAAAAAAATCAGTTATAGTGGAAGACTTCTCTCTTCAAATGAAATTTCTCTGATTATTTGAGAAAAGTTTTGTTTTTAGTCCTTCAAATCACAATAAATGTCAGCATATTTGGGGCAAGGTGATGATGAGGGCCAAAATACAACTCGGTAGTTACAATCCTTCATTTTTGATTGATCTAGTACATTCATGGGATTTTTTTTTTTTTCAGTGTGACCTGTTAAAATTTGTAATAATTTAATAATTTAAAAAATGGTTAATAATAGTATTGTGTTGAATAATTGTGTAGATCAACTTGACTGGGCTAGGGGTTTCCCAGATATTTGGTTAGACAGTATTCTGGGTCTTTCTCTGAGGGTATCATTGGATAAGATTAGCATTTAAATTGGTGGGACTTGGAGTAAAGGAGATTGCCTTTCATAATGTGAGTGGATCTCATCCAGTCAATTGAAGGCCTGAATAGAACAAAACACCACATTCCCATCCCCTGCAATCCCCTAGCAAAAAAGAATTCTATGGAGATGACTTTCAGACTTGAACTGGAACATTGGTTCTCCTGGGTCTCTGGCCTGCCAGCCTACCCTGTTGATATTAGATTTGCCGGCCTCCATAATCTTGTAAACCAATACCTCATAATAAATTTCTTTGTATAAATACATATATATTTATATATAATATAAATAATTCATGTATATGTATAATTTCATCTTTAATTTGATAATAATTTGTGAAGTGACTTCCTATATAGTATCTTATTTAAACTCCACAATATTTCTTTTTTAGAGATAGAAAATGTATTATCAACATCCTGTTTTTACAGATAAGAAAAAAAGTCTTGGAGAGGTTATGTGAGCTGCTAAAAACTCTATAGGCAATAAGCAAGAGACTGAATTTGAACTCAGGACTTCAGATTTCCAGTGTACTTTTAAGTCCACTGGATTAGCTATTTGCCTGGAGAATTTGTAATAATCTTGATGCTCAGATTGTACTCCATAGGGATTAAATAAGAATGTGAGGGTGGGAGTCAGCCATCAATACTCTTTAAAGATTCTCAGGTGAGTCCAATACTGAGCAAAATTTGGAAACTACTAGTCCTTTTAATCTCAGTTTAGCCTGACATTTATTTCTTTTCAGAAGGAGTTTCTTAATCACCATTAACACATATTATAACTAGTTTCTTACCATTAATTTTATTCACAGAAGTAGTGAATGTTATCTCTAAACACAGAAACATAAAATTAAGAGTAATTAGAATTTTTTATCAGTGAAATCACATATGCTAGAAATATTTAAAAAATAAATTGGCATTTATAACCCCTATGTGAACAGGATTAAATTCTTAGCTTCTTAATTTTGGTCCACCTAGTTGTCAATAAAAACGAAAACAAAAATACAATTTCTGAAAAAGCTTTTTTCCTAAGCAAAATCTCTGTTTATTTCCTTTTAGGAGTTGCTTTCAAAGTTAGTTACTTATCTCATTCTCTTATTATCATCTCTACTCCTTTTCTGTTTTGTTTTTTTTTTCCTCCCAAAGGAAATTTTGCTAATAAGATTAGAGGAAAACTAGAAACTTTTACTATCAGTGGATATGAAAGAAAGTCATAGATATCAAATATGCCATGCTCTACTTTTTGTAAATCAGGAGTCCAGGAATCCATGTCTAATTTGGCATGATCTTCTGTGCCCAGTAGGCCAAGAGAATCCAATTCAGAGTACTCCAGGAAGTCTGTCTTTACTGGAACCAGAGACTAGTATGATAATGCTTTTGAGGTGGTCCAAGTGGAAAATTAAGTCAAATGTCCATTTTGCCCATCAGGTACAGGTTTGTTATCAACAACAAACTTCAAAGCTTCTGGCTTTAGTCAAAGGGATAAGTGTCTTAAAAAAAAAAAAACAATAATACAAATAAAAAACTTTCTTAATAGCTCCAGGCAGTAGGACTCTCTGAAAAAGCCCTATGTGAGTAGCAATGAGGATAGCATTCAGCAAGGGCAACTAGGGCAGCTTAGTGTCTTGCAAACAGACAACCCCAGAGCTGGAAGGCAACTGTGATGAAGTTTTGGAATATAGGTGAGGTTTGGTGGGATTAAGTCCCAAGCGGAAGACCAAGAAAGATTTCTTGAGACATCTTTTGTGCAAAATGGTGGTTTATTAAAGCACGGAGGGTAGGAAGTGTGGGCAGAAAGAGCTGCTGCACAGGGATTATGAGGGGTGGCTGATTACATATGATGGGGTTGGGGGAGGTAAGGAAAAAGGGAGGTTTCAAAAGAACTTTCATATGCTAAAGAGGACCTATAAGATAAGGGAGGCCTTGCCATTGTCAAGTAAGGTGGTTTTTCCCCTCTAGCAAGGCATTAAAGTGAAGATAGTTGGAAGATTCCTGGAAGAGTGTCACACGGGTCCTACACAGGAGTGAAGGGTGGGGAGTGGGGGGTGGGGAAAGGTTACAGGATGTCAGATTCTGCTTTGTCTTCAGCCAGCCTTCTGTCCCCTCATCAAATGACTTCTTCCTTGTTTCTTGTGAGTTCTTCAGGGTAATTGGCCACAATAGTTTAAAAAATTAAGGAATAACAGTGAGAACTCCCAAATGATTTATAAAAAATGTCTCCCTGACATATATATTGGCACTTTCAGTGAGGTTTGGAACGAGTGGACATTTCTTCCTTTCCTTTTCCTTTCCTTTCTTTTCCTCTTTCATTCATTCCTTCTTTCCTTCCTTCCTTCCTTCTCATGTCGATTTGGTCAGGTCAGTTTCATTCTTTTAAATACAATCAGTAATATTTCAGGACTGAGAAAAAGATACCTGTGTCAGTAGCACCTAGCAAATGAAAACTTCCTATACTAGAAACTGACATAATAATATATCTCAGAATATACATCAGGATGACCTAGAAGGGGACAATTTACTTTATGTCACTGGTACAACTAAATTATCTTGAATGTGATCCAAGAGAAATTGATTTTATACTATATTTTGCTGTAGGGTGATTAGGAATTATAGAAATGGCACTGGATTCAGTGTCACAATGTTATGTCCTCTTCTTGGCTCTGCTGCTAGCTAACTATGCAATTTAAATTCTCTATGTCTCAATTTCTTCATCTGTTTATAAATGGAAATGAATATACTTTCTCTGCTATACTGCCATAGGTTAACGTAAGGGTTAAATATGAAAGTTCTTTGCCAAAAATGAAACTCTGAGGTGTTAGTTTCCAGGTAAATCTTTTTAAATGTGCACTTTAGCCTTTTTTTAAGAATGTAAAAAAAAAAAAAAAAAGGAAAAGAAAAGCTACCTAATGCCTATGCTATGCTTTTGAAACAATGAGGTGTATAATTTAGGGAATACGTTGTGACATTCTGTAGTCTCACAGGATAAGCACAACATGCTTTTATAGAGTGTCAATACTGCATGAATATTTGGGCAGCAGTTTACATTTTTGATAGGTAATAAGTAGGTTTTGTATTAATTATTAACATTTATCCTGAATTTTAAAGATAAAACATGAGACTTCAAGGTAATTTTAGCAAGAGGCAGGTGGCTTCAAAGTATATATTTCCAGAATCCTGAGGCACATGCATTTATGTTCCTCTCAGCTATTAGGGACAATCAAGCAGAATAGTTTGAGAAGGACCTAGTACTCTATCAAATTCAAACTCTGCTATTTGGAATATAAGGCCTTCAATAATAGTGGATCTAATTATAGACTGATTCTCATTTCTACTATATTCTATGAATCTATGTTCTGACTGATATATCTCTTCCTACCTGTTACAAAAGTGATTTCTAAGATGTATTTAGTATTTCATAAACAGCTTCCATGATATACTAGCATGCTTCTATTGAATTAAACTTGCTTTATCCTAGGAATCTAGAAAAGAGAATTAAGTCTGATGTGTGTGTGTGTGTTCATCATACACAGACATAATTTGTAGACAAGTAGAGACTGAGATAAATATTATTGGCACCTGGAAATGGGCATGCATCTTCTTTTTCTAGGCCTTCAGTTGGTGTTTTGAGTAAATATAGGTAGTAGCAAAGCTAGTTTTTTTGTTATTGTTACAGCACCAGGTTCAAGTTGGTGCTCTAGTGTTACTTTGTGTTTGTGGGTAGGGGACTGGATTATGGGAAGGTTTTCCCCAGTGTTCCTGTTCTACTCTGAAGCTTAGGCTTTCCTTATGTGTTGCATGTTTCAGAGGCTCTCTCTTCAAATTTTTGTCCCTTTCCCAATGGTAGACTCCTTTTTCTAATTATTCAATAGCTTGTTAACCTGGCAGTAGGTCTGGGGCAGGAATGGCTCTTCTTTTGTGCTTTCTGATGTCCTGGTTTAGATTCAGTCTGAGGCAGGCTTCCTGTTCCTCATTCTTAGAGTCATGGCCTTCTCAATGATCATATCCTTAACCTCAGTGGTAATGATTCTCAAATGGTCTGAAGCCAGAAGTTTTTTCTATCTTCCCCCCAAGAAATGGAGAGAAAACTGTTCCATTCCTTTCTCCTTCACATCCTAAACAAAATGAGTATCCACCTGTTTACTTAGAGTTTGCTGCCTTTCCTAGGCTTAGGCTTTTATTCTGTAAAGAAGGATCCAGGCAGGACTTTCTTTTATGGACAATGTAGATCTTCTCTTCCCCCAGACTTGTACCACAAAGTAGACTTTTCTGCCCATATGTGAGGTGTGTGAAGAGCATGTGAATAGATGTAAACTTCCTTTGCATTTCTAGCTCCAGGAGGCTTTATACTCTCAAACTATCCCCTATTCATATTTCAGGAAATTGTTACAAATTTGGCTAAATTCTTTTTTTGAATTTTGAACCCATTTTTGAATGCCAACTCCATCTCCTTCCTGTGCTATGTCCTAGGTAAACAATGGTTGAATCCTGTCTTTGAGCATTCCTGTCTTTAATTGAATTTCAGACTATTTGATTGCCCTGAAATATCAATTCTCTGACAGTTGAAAAACAGTTATGGCTAAATAAATTATCTGGCTTTTTCTAGATGTTAGTAGGTGGGCACAACACTCTTTTCCCCTTACTACGTACTAAGAAGAAACTGAAAGTTCCTCTTTTTATAGGCCTTAGACATTTAAAATAATCTGATGTATTAAAATTGAGAAATTAGTGAATGTAAGAATTTGATTAAATAAATTTACATCAGTGAATAAATGTTTGGGCAAATTTAATTTGTTAAATTTTACCTAAAACTTTTAATTAGCAATAACTATAGAATCATAGGAAGTTGTAAAAATTAAGTAAAGAGTCCCATGACCTTTTGCCCAGCTTCTCCAATGATTATCTTTTACCTAATTGTATAATTGTATAATTGGCATTGGTACAATACTCTTAACTGAACTACAGACCTTATTCAGAATTTACCAGTTTTTACATATACTTGTGTGTGTGTGTAGTTCTATGCAATTATATCTTATAGATTTATATAAGTACAACAATAAAGAAACATTCTGGTTGCCTCAAAGGGACTCTTTCGTACCTACCTTGAACTCTCTTCACCGACCTTCACCATCACTATCTTTTTGTCAATCACTAATATGTTTCCTTCTCTAAGTTTGTCATTTTCAAGATATTCCATTTTGCCATTTCAAGAATGTTATATAAATGGAATAATATAACATGTAACATGTAACTTTTTGACACTGGACAGGTTTTTTTTAGTCCCTTGAGATTCATTCAAGTTGTTGCATGTATAACTTAATTTGTTACTTTGTATTTTTGAATTGTATCCCATTGTATGAAAATTGCAGTATAACTATCCACCCATTAAAGGATTTTTTTTTTCAGTTTTTGGTTATTAACAATAAAATTGCTGTAAAGATTTATGTACAAGTTTTTAAATAATTTTTAAAAGATTCTTTCTTTTTTTAAAGATTTTATTTATTTATTTGACAGACAGAGATCACAAGCAGGCAGAGAGAGAGGGTGGGGGAAGCAGGCTCACCACCAAGCAGAGAGCCCGATGCGGAGCTCGATCCCAGGACTCTGGGATCATGACCTGAACCGAAGGCAGAGGCTTTAACCCACTGAGCCAGTCAGGCGCCCCAATTTTTAAAAGATTCTTATGTATTTATTTGAGAAAGAGAGAGAGCCTGTGAGCTGGGAGAGAGGCCGAGGGAGAGGGACAGAGAGAACCTGATCCTGGGCTCAATCCCAGGACTCTTAGATCATGACCTGAGCCCAAATTAAGAGTCCTATGCTCAACTGACTGAGCCAACCAGGTCCTCCTTATTTAGAAGCTTTTATGTGAAATTAAGTTTTCATTTCTTTTAGATAAATGTGCATAAGAACACCTGTTGGATCATATGATAAGTGTATACAGTTTTATCAGAAACTACCAAATGATTTTTCAGAGTGGCTATACCATTTTCTGTTCCCACCAGCAAGGTAGGAGGGATCTAATTTCTTTGCATCCTTATTAACATTTGATATTATCTCTATTTTGTAACTGTAACCATTTTAAAAGGTTTATGGTGCTATTTCATTGTGGTTTAAAGATTTTATTTATTTATTTATTTGACAGAAAGAGATCACAAGCAGGCAGAGAGGCAGGCAGAGAGAGAGAGGGGGAAACAGGTTCCCTGCCAAGCAGGGAGCCTGCTGATGCAGGCTCATCCCAGGACCCTGGGATCATGACATGAGCCGAATGCAGAGGCTTTAACCCACTGAGCCACCCAGGCGCCCCATCATTGTGGTTTAATATGTATTTCCTTAATTACCGATGATTTTGGACATCTATTTTTGCTTCTTACCATCTGTATATTTTCTTTAACCTGTCTGTATCTTTTGCCTATTTTCTAATTGAATCCTTTGGGCTTTGTTACTCTTTCTAGATATATAGTTTGCAAACATTTTTGCCCAGTTTGGAAACTGTTTTTCATACACTTGACAGAATCTTTTGCAGAAAAAAAAAAAATAAATTTAATGAAGTTGAATTTATTATATTTTTTTAGTGATTTGCTTTTTGTTGTCATGTTCAGGAACTCTTTCCCTAATCTTTCTTCCTTTATTTTCTTTTAAAAATTTTATAGCTTTGTATCTTATGATGAAATTTATGATCCATTTTGAATTAGTTTTTCTATAATCATAAGGTTTTATATCAAGACTTTTGTATTTATTTTAGTCATGTTGTTTAATTGCTGCAGCATCATTTGGAATGTATTCCTTTTAGCTATAAGAATATTAATTCAGGGGCGCCTCGGTGGCTCAGTGGGTTAAGCCGCTGCCTTCGGCTCAGGTCATGATCTCAGGGTCCTGGGATTGAGTCCCACATCAGGCTCTCTGTTCGGCGGGGAGCCTGCTTCCTCCTCTCTCTCTCTCTGCCTGCCTCTATGGCTACTTGTGATCTCTCTCTGTCAAATAAATAAATAAAATCTTAAAAAAAAAGAATATTAATTCAAAAATACACAAAAAAACTACTAAAGGCTATATCTATGTATATATTAATTTGGAAAAAAGAAATATTTACTTTTAATAGTATTCAAAGGACTACAAATTAAAACTATAATAAAATATAATTTTCTTCCTTACTTATACATCATTCTTTAATGTTCTTGTTTTCTTTATGTAGATCTGGGTTTCTGACCTATATCATTTCCCTTCTCTTTAGAGAACATGTTCTAATATTTCTTGCCAGGCAGAGCTGCTGGCAACAAATACCTTTAATTTTTGTTTGTTTGAAAGAAGTTTTATTTTTCCTTCACTTTTGAAGGATAATTTCCCTTTGTTTTCTCTCTGTTGACACTTTGAATATTTTTCTCCATTCTCTTGCTTGCATGGTATTTAGTTCCATTCAGACTGCTAAACAAAATACCATAAACTGAGTGGCTTATAAACAACAGCTTTTATTTTCTCACAGTTTTGGAGGCTAGGAAGTCCAAGAAGGTGTCAGCAGTTTGGTGTCTGGTGATGGTCCACCTTCTGATTCACAGACATCTACCTTTTTGCTCTATCCTAAGATGGCGGAAAGTGTGAGGGAATTCTATGGTGTATGTTTTATAAGGACACTAATCCCATTTGTTAGTGTTCCACCCTCATGATTGAATCATCTCTCAAAGACTGCACCTCCAAATACTATCACATTGGGGGTTAGGATTCTAACATGAATTTCAGGGTTGGGGAACATTCAGTCTGTGGCACATGGTTTCTCAGAAGTTGGATGTAATTCTTTTCTTTATTCCTCTATAAGTAAAGCCTTTTTTGTTTCTTCTGGTTTCTTTCAGGAATTTTTAAAAATTTTTAAATTTATTATTATTATTATTAATTTTTTTTTTTTTTTTACTGGGGTGCCTGGGTGGCTCAGTCAGTTAAGCATCTGCCTTCAGCTCAGGTCATGATCCCAGGGTCCTGGGATTGAGTCCCATTCAGACTTCCTGCTCAGCAGGGAGTTTGTTTCTCCTTCTCCCTCTGCCCCCCCCCACTCCCTGCGTTTTCTCTCTGTCTGCCCCTCATAAATAAATAAATAAAGTCTAAAAAAGAATTATTAAAAATCTTTAATTTTCTGTAGTTTGAAAAATATATGTCTAGGTGTATTTTTTTTTTTTTTTTTTGGCTTTTATCCTTGGTCTTGACTGAGTTTCCTGAATCTTTACTTGGTGTCTGACATTAATTTGGGGGAAATTCTCAATTATTATTGTTTCAAATGTTTTTATTTTCCTTTCTATCTTCTCCTTCTATTATTACCAATACATATCTGTTAAACCTTTAGATTTGTTCCATCATTCATTAGTATTCTTTAGTATTCTTTTTTTTTTCTTCAGTCTTTTTCTCTTTGTTTATCAGTTTGGGAAAGTTCTTTTGAGATATTCTCAAGTTTAGAGAGTCTTTCCTCAACTGTATCCGGTGTACTAATATGACCTTCAAAGGCATTTTTCACTTCTATTAGAGTGTTTTTGATCTAGCATTTCATGTTGGTTCTCACTTAGAATTTCTCTTTGCTTATCTTGCCCATCTATTGTCTACTTTGTTTATTGGAACCCTTTGTGTATTAGTCACAGTTGTATTAAATTCCTGGTCTGATAATTCCAATATCCCTGCCATATCTGGATCTGGTGTTGATGCTTGCTCTGTTTCTTCCAGCTGTGTGTTTGGCCTTTAAATATGTGTTGTAATTTCTTTTTTCTTGATACCTGGGCATGATGTACTGGGTAAAAGGAATTGCTGTAAATAGGCATTTAGTAATTTGGTGGTAAGGTGTGCGGAGAGGGGAAGCATTTTATAGTCCTATGATTAGGTCTCAGTTTTTTGTTAAGTCTTTGCTTCTGGAATATGAACCTTACATGGGCTTCTTGGTTATCATCCCTTCCCCACCAAATTTAGGTGGAGCAGGATGGCTGGAGCGAGCGAGAGTTGAGTATTATTCTTCCCCTAGGTCAATTAAACTCAGATAAAACCCAGCAGGTTAAGCTCTACTTAATTTCTCCTAAGGGCAGAATTTGTTAAGAATAGAATACTCTGCATATTTCAAAAAAATTTCTTTTCCCTCCCCCGCCCCGACAGAACAATGTGATTTTTCTCTAATATATACAATATGAGAACCTGGTAGAGATCCAGGAGGTAAAGCTCACAGAAGTATGGGGACTCCCAAGGACTAGATCCTCTTGGAGTTTTTTAGTCTCAGACTCGTCCAGATTGAACCTCTAGTAATTTGTCAATTATACTGCAGGTTTTGAAAACTCATTCCTGAGGAGGTAACTGCTTCAGTAAGTTGTAATTCTCTTTATTCACCTCTAGTTTCCTGTGATTTGGGGGGCAACAATTTGTCCTGTGATCTCACTTCTTCTATGAATCTAAAAATAGTTATCAATTTTTCAATTTGTTAAGCTTTTTACTTGTTAGGACAGGGTGGTGATTTCTAGATTTCTTGCATTCTGGATTGGAAACTGGAAGTCTTGGTAACTGTTCCTTTTTTAACTATAAAAGCCTGTTGGGCAGTTAAGTATCTAGTGCCATTAATATGGTGGTATCCACTATGGTACTATTATGATGACAAACCGTACTTTTTTTTTTTTTTTTTTTAGGTTTTATTTATTTATTTGACAGACAGAGATCACAGGTAGGCAGAGAGGCAGGCAGAGAGAGAGGGAGAAGCAGGCTCCCCACTGAGCAGAGAGCCCGATATGGGACTCAGTCTCAGGATCCTGAGATCATGACCTGAGCCAAAGGCAGAGGCTTAACCCACTGAGACACCCAGATGCCCCAAACCTTACTTTTTTGATGAAACATTGAAAAATAGTGGTTTAGAAGAAAAGTAGAATGTAAACTAAACAAAGCAAATCCATTATACAATTTTAAGGATCATTAACGAGATTTAGAAAACTGCTTTTCTCTACAGCACATCATATATTTTATATTTCATGTAAGCATGCTCTTAAACAATGCTATTGAAAAAGAGATGGCTGAATTTCTCTTCTGCTCTTCCATATTCATTTTGCAAGAAGTAGTAGCTAAATCTCAAATGGCTAGGCAGTGCTTCTTATATTCTCCTGGCATTAGCATCTTTAATGTTACCCAGAGATATCAGGATAAACTTTCTCACCATTAGGGAGCTATAAATTTTTTAAATCACCAAAATAAATTTTAGGTTATTTTGTAGTAAAATAAAACCTAGAGAATTGAGATTTAAGTCAGTGTTAATGAATAAATATTAAATTAAAGAATGTAGAGCCTCCCTGCAAGCCTTAAGTTTTATATTTTTCATCCAAAGGTATGATATGGTTTTTAATCAAAATGCTGACATTATTAAGTGACAATTTTACAGTTTAAAATAAGTTTACAAAGTTAAAGATATTGAAATATCATGCATATAAAGAAGAACAAAATTGTTGCATCTTTATTTTTATGTTATATTTGATTTTAAGTAAGACTTATCCAAAAATTGGGCTACACTAAAGATATACCATATAACTAGATCTCTAAAATTTATGGCATTGAAAGGGAGCGTAATATTTTAATTAAGTTAAAATTAAAACCCATCATGTTAGCAAATGTTACAGATGCAAGAAAATAATAGTTTTTGAATTTTGTTGCAGATAGTGTGTCTGATTTAGTAAGCAGTACTTACTTGTTATGAATAAATAATTTCCTGGATTCCCTATGAACTACACTGTGCCCAAACTTACCTAATTGCAGTTTATTATTATTATTATTTTTAAGATTTTATTTATTTATTTGACAGACAGAGATCACAAGTAGGCAGAGAGGCAGGCAGAGAGAGAGGAGGAAACAGGCTCCCTGATGAGCAGAGAGCCCGATGTGGGGCTTGATCCCAGGACCCTGGGATCATGACCTGAGCCGAAGGCAGAGGCTTTAACCCACTGAGCCACCCAGGCGCCCCCCTAATTGCAGTTTATTCTTAATTTTAAAATAAGTCAATATTTAGAAAGACCCCCAAATTTTCAAATAATAGCTTGTGTCTTGTCTTTATAGAAAGGCTATATTTAACACTATATATTTTTTTCAGGATTGCTGTGTATGTTATTTACAAAATATGCTTAAAGCTGTTTCTGAAATGTCCATATTAATTTGAAGAAGCAGATGGCATATATAAATAAGTACCTTTATTACCTCCATTCATTTAATCTTTTTTTTTCTGACAAACTTCTAGCCTAAATACTATAAAGTGATTTCACATATTATTCTCTTTGTGCTTTATGTTGAGAGAATAGGGTGGAAATAAAATTAGTTTTTCCACCACAACCTTCATCCTTGTAAACCCATGGGGAAAAGACACACAAACCCTGAAAAGGCGTGGTTCAAAGAAGTACAAGTTTAGGAAGGGAAGAAAACTGGGGGAGCACTTTCTAGTCTCTAGCCTGCCTCCGCAGCTCTGCTCATCATACACTTACTGCTTCTCTTTTTATGTAAGGGGAAATATCATTTCTTTCTCTTCCTATCTTCTAGTTAGGTCTTGCCATTCTAGAAGTAAAGAGAAACACTAAGCTGAGACACTTAGAAACACTAAGCTGAGAAAGATAAATCCACACTCCTCCAGTGTAGATTGGTAGACACTTTATTTTCCTTTCCAGTTAGATGTTTGACTGGAATGAAGTTCAGTGCCAGTAAAATTACTTTTTTTCCCCCACGCTCAACACAGACCTTGAACTCACAACCCTGAGATCAAGAGTCAGGTACTTAACCAACTGAACCACCGAGGTACCCTGAGCGGTTTGGTTTTTAAATACAAGTTGTCTAACGGAAACTTTGGATATTGGTCTTATCTTCTTCTCATTTTCTAATGTTATTCTGTTGAATTAGAAGTAAACAGAGAACCATGTGCTTATAATATAAATATATTTATATAATATAAATAAAACCAATTCTAGGCAGGCCCATTCTAAGTCACTCTAGAATATGATTTTAGTAGAATTTACAAAGATGAAGATATTGACATGGGCTCTATAGTAGAAGTGTTGTTATTGCTAATTGCTTACCCCCATATTTACAGAGAGAGTGTGTGAATACATTATTGCTCATTGCCATGTGACCTGCAACATCCCTCCCTGAGAGAGGGTTGTACTGCTGTTTCATGTCCCATTGATCATGTGAGTAGTTCTGACCAGTGGAATATGAGTAAAAGTGATGTGTAACACCATTGACTAGAAACTGGACAAATATTTGCTTGGTTCCAACATAATTCTTCCTCCTTTGCCATGAAAACAAGATAGGGCTCTTCTTTCAGCTTCAGTTCTTCAATAAAGACAATAAGAAGCAAAGTACATGAACTGTGAAAGAAAAGTAATAAGAGTAAGATATAAACCTTTATTTTTGTAAGCCACTAAGATTTTAAGCTAAGTTATTACTGCTAAATAACTTGGTAAAAGTTATTAGCAAAACTAATATAAACTCAAAGTGAACTAAGTCACTAATGTGAACGATTGGGCATCTTAACTTGCATTCTAACTGTAAGATAAGTTTTATCTTTCCTTTTCTTTTTTCTTTTTTTTTTTAAGATTTGACAGAGAGAGATCACAAGTAGGCAGAGAGGCAGGCAGAGAGAGAGGAGGAAGCAGGCTCCCTGCTGAGCAGAGAGCCCCATGCGGGACTCAATCCCAGGACCCTGAGATCATGACCCGAGCTGAAGGCAGCGGCCCAACCCACTGAGCCACCCAGGCGCCCCTATCTTTCCTTTTCTACTTTCTTTTCCTTGTTCATGCTGTATGTATATGTGTGTATGTCATGCTGTATGTATATATGAAAATTTGGACATCCATAGTAAATCAAATATGTTTTTAAGAATTTTAGAACAACAAAAAAAAAGAATTTTAGAACTGGCAATTTGAAAGCACTAAGCGCTTTTAAGTAGAAATGGAACCTTGAAAACTGCAAAGTTAACATCAAAAAATGAAAGAAACCAAATGAAAAAATGTGAATGGAGTCAAATATTACAATGACAAAAAAGCCAAAAGTCTTAATCTTTATAGTTTGCTGAATATTCAATTTTATTCTCTATTCTGGTCAGTAAAAAATGAGATAAACTACATAATCATTGTATGCTATTCCCATTACTATTATACACATGGTAATAAAAACAGTAATGGATTTAATCAAACTGAAACAACTGTATTTCTGTGCCATGCATGAGAAGGAAATCAATGATCATCCCTGACATTGATTATCTGGTATCTTCTCTATTATATATGATGTTACTAGTGATATTTCTTACTAGTCAAGAAAGAATGAAAATCCTTCTTTTTATCTGTTCTCATATTTTTTAAATTAATTCTTCTGGTTGCCTAGGATGTGGGTGATTATCCTGGGCATGATAAGAACACAGTACTGATTGCCTTGTATGGTTAAGGTTGTCCTAATTAATCTAGACTAGGTCCATTTTTGAAGTCTCACAGATGCAGAGTTGGTTAAATCCCAAATACAGTGCTTCTTCAAAAAATACAAGCTGTCTTTCTTTTCTGGGGGTAATAAAAAGTATAATTTTATAATTCTCCCCATATTAATTTAGATTCTGTATTTTACTATTTTTAACATAGTTTTTATTAAGTGCGTCATTTGATTTTAGCAATTAAGGTAATAAATAATCTTTAATCTCATATTTGTTCTAGTGAATCAAGGGGAATGTTTATAGAGCTTATGTACCTTTTTTTTTATTCTGTCTTATTAAACTTCCTCTAGAATTTAACATAAACTTAAGTGCTTAAAGTGAATTTGTACATTCATTTTACATCCTCTTTTTAACATCTCCCTATCTCTCTCTGTGTCACACATATGTGTGTGCCCAAGTGTGTTCATGCATGTACACACACACACACACACACACACACACACCTGCTATCTTGGGTTTCTTTGCTGTTGTGGATACTTACAATGAGAGAATAAAGCATCTTTCTTTTCCATATTCACTTCATTCCCTAAAAGTCAGAAATCCTCATTATGTTTTTAAAGATCCAAGTTTCCACAGTAACACGTTTGAGAGGGAAATGCACAACATATTTTTTTAGACTGAATTGTTCCAGTGAAGTAGGCAGTAAAAGTGAATTTTCAGTGGGAGTGGAAGATCTAGCTAGTCCAAAAGTATGAAGTTACCTGGGATTTACCAAAGGGGCTTTGGCATTTCTGTATGTTACAGAAACCCTTGTCCAGATGGCATATTATTCCACACAATGAGACTGAAGACTGCTGTGTGCTGCCAGGTGGAGGTCAGTGGAACGAATTAGGGTGACATGAATCTCTGAGTTTGGTTAAACTCAGTGAGTGCCACTGCCTGAGAGACGATCAGCATCACTGCTCAATTGTAGCAATGTGAAGCTAGAGGAACAATAGTAAGGTGGAAATAGTGATGGACTATTTTTCAGACATCACATAATAAACTAAGGGTTTCTTTTATGGTTCGTGGGAAGGTATCCTAATGTTCACTGAACTGCATTTATGGCCAGCAAGTTATGTAGAGCCTTGGAGAATATTTGATTTAGAAGAATGGGTCATTATGAAATTTCTTACCCTTGAATATTATGGGGTAAAATTAATACCAGTTATATATGGGATAAATTGGGGATTATTACAAAGCTTTCTGCAACATATATTTATAAGGAAGACAAATTGTAACACTTAGACTTGGGGTAGTTAATTTTGAGATAATGGTTATAACCATGTTGGAGAATTAATGCAGAGTGGGCACTCCTAAAGCTCTGTAGATCTGGTGAGTACCAGTGAACTGATATGAGATTTAGTGTGAAGGGAGCTAATTTTAAGAACCATGAGCAGATATATAGTAATTGGCAGAATGTTCAATAAAGGGAGAGAAATAAGCCTTTTCTAATGAGTTTCTTTGTGTCCCAAGAGATTACTAAGAAATAAAAAAGTATAAGAGGAAATTTAAGTCCCCTATCTCAGGCTTATTTCAAAAATAACTTCCCATTTCCATCTGAGAGATGAACACACAGCAGCCAGTGTCCCTAAGGTCCTAGAGGAGTGTTTTTCAAATTATCTTGAGACCCATTAGTGAATCATGAAATCAAATTGGAGAATCACACACAAAAAAAGCATTTTTAAAATATTAAATTAAGTACAATAGAATAAAATGGAAATATTTTGTTTCATCACATACAGTAAGTCTGTATTATTTTATTTTTATTTTCTGTATTTTTATTTACTTATAAATACATATAAATGTGTGTAATGGATCACAGTGACAACTGTATTTCTGCTGAAGCTCAGATGAAATGAATTGTAGACCTCTGTCATATTCTGCTAAAATTTCCATGTATCCCCAAACTTAAACATCATTTATACATAGGCTGAAATGTTTTGACCAGAGGTAAGGAACAGTATTCTTCCAATGAAGAAAATTATAAATAATCCCAAACTGAGGATTTTTGAAGGGGGTAAACCTTCTGGGTAGGTTGAGAAGATATTTGAAAAGAATTCATAGGTAGAGGAATGGAAATTTTCTGAGGTCATAAAACACTACCATGATAAAATGGGATGGGAACCTCAGATTTGGAGGCCATTTGATTCTCAAAAGTGTTCAGTTCTGTGGCTAAATGTCTGAGTAGTTTAAAACAAACTTAGAACACGGTCAGTCTTTTAAATGCCAACCAGAGGGCTGGTTAAATGTCTCAATGTTGATTCCAAGGCCAGACACTTTGGAGACTTGGCCTTGACTTGAGGAGGCATAGATCCAGAAAGTGCGGCTCAGGCCCAGCATGACCAGGCACAGGGAGAAACTGCTCTGAGTAGACTGTCCACTGGGAACTCCACCTGGTGGAAATCGAACTCCTCCCTAGAACTGTTTTCAACTTTTAAAAGTTCTTTGGAGAAGGGAAGGAGGGGGAAGTGGTGGTTTATTCCAGAAGAGAATCAGATAGGAGAGATCATTTTAGTAACCCGAATTAGTAATCTGCCAGGAAGGACACATTGGGACTTAATAATATGCAACAAAAGACTCAATGTTGTTTGTCTTCTGTTAAGCCCTGGAGTGTGTGCTTCCACAGGTCCCTTGAAAATCCAGTACTTTGATATATGGACAACCCCATTTTCCACTATTTTGGGTAGCCTGCACTTTAATACAGAATTGAAGATTCTGAAGAGTACCCTGAACCTGAGTCAAGACTATAAAAGCTACTGCACAACTACAGATGTAAAGAAGAACATTTCAGAGTGGTCTGAGATTAAAAAGAAACATAAAGAGCATTTGCTTTGCTTTGTGGTAGGAAAGTTGGACATTTCATGCAGGCGATCTTGCATGTGCGAATTCTAAAACCTTAAGAGAGCAGAAAAAATTGCAAGGCTGAGCCTGAGATGAATGGACAAGAGTTAAAGAGTCAACTCTGTCATTCTGAAGTGTCAGGGCCTACCAGACAGATGGTACTTTTAAGAATTCTGAATTAGCAACAATGCAGCCAAAAGAGCAATAGTAAAGATAGTAACAGTCACTGAATTATGGATTGGGTAATTTCCCAAGTTTTCTGTCACCAAAGAAATCTAGAAATTGTATGTGATCCTGTGGAGCTATTGAGGAGACACCAGAAGGACTGACATTGATTTTTTGCCAACCGGAGGGGTAGAAGCCCAAAACAGACTAAATTTGACTTAAAACAGTAATAGAATATGAAAATTGATAAATCCAAATTTTGTGGCATGAGATGCACACAAATACATATACAAGTAACATATAAGTTAAAATAAATTTATTTTTCTAGTGTGTTTAGTTCTCACTTCAAATATATTCATACATGTTAGGTTCAGTGTAGAGTTTGTGTGTGGGCTCTGGTGTTACGGAGCTAGGGCTTGGATCTTGCTGTACCACATTAACTATGATCTTGATCAACTTGCTTACCTCTCAGAATTTTAGTTTCTCACACAT
This sequence comes from Mustela putorius furo, assembly GCF_011764305.1. Lineage (NCBI taxonomy): Eukaryota > Metazoa > Chordata > Mammalia > Carnivora > Mustelidae > Mustela > Mustela putorius. Next base: position 87,802,671 of record NW_025422005.1, on the reverse strand, counting down.
AAAATGAGGATGATAACATTGCAAGTCTGATTGAGTTGTTGTTGATTTCTTAGGAAGTTCTCTAGAATATGGAACTTAATTTAAAAATTCTCTTATTAAGGACATGAGCTATTTCCTCATTTTGTGGCATGCATTTGATTTTTTAAAAGTTATTTTCATAAGTATTTTTTATTTGCTTTTATAGATTCGATTTTCTCTCCAAATTGTACATTGATCCTGCCACTTCATAAGCTAGTTTTGAACCTGTGCACCTTTAGATTTGTTTCTCCCACTCATCCCCAACCCACAAATTCTTGACCCAGGGTTTTTCTAGTATTTTCTCTTCTCTGGTCCCAGTTTTGTATTTCCTCTGAGGCATTAAAATATTCGGACACAATTTTACTTCTAGCCTCGTGATTGAGACTGAGTAGCAAATATGTACTTCATCTACCACTACATAACCCATTCAAATATTTGACATTGACTACCAGGCTTCATAATTTGTGCATTCAGTCAACAAATATTAATTGCTTGTCTTCTCCTTGACAGGTGCTGTGACAATCACAAAGGACTTTCACAGAAAGAAAGAAGAATCCCTGATTTCCGTTGACCCAGCTATAAATTTTGCATTTCCATGGTATGTAAATTTCCCTTGTATTTAACAGTTTGGGTTTTGTTTCTTTCACTTGTAACCCTAGATATTCTGATTTACACTAGCCAACTTCATCTTATATTAAATTACCATATGAACTGAGGTCCTGTTCTCTACCCTCTATTCTACTCCATTGATTTTATTTATCTGTACCAGTGCTTAAACTGCATTGTTGTGATTACTGTAGTTTTATAATGTACTGGTTATTGGAAGAGTTTTCCATCATCACACATTGAAATTATGTTTTTTGGATATTTTACATGTTGACTTTTCTAAACTAAATTTAGATTTATTTTAAGGTTTTATTTTTATTTTTATTTTTAAGATTTTATTTATTTATTTGACATACAGAGATCACAAGTAGGCAGAGACGTAGGCAGAGAGAGGAGGAAGCATGCTCCCTGCCAAGCAGAGAGCTTGATGCGGGAGACCTGAGACCATGAGACCATGGCCAACCATGAGACCATGACCTGAGCTGAAGGCAGAGGCTTTAACCCACTGAGCCACACAGGTGCCCCTGGTTTTTTGTTTTGTTTTGTTTTTGTTTGTTTTTTTTTTTAAACAATAAACAGAACAAGAACAGTGGAATATATGTTGGTCTTTTTATTGGGATTATATTAATTTATGTGTTACTTTTGGAAGAATGAATATTTACAATATTGAGTTTGAACAATATAAAAGAAATTTCCCTGAGATATTGAACAAAGATTTATACAGTTCTTGGATGACAACCTGACACTTAAGATTTCATGTAGTTGTTGGCTTGTAAATATTTCTATATTTCTCAGCCTTACTTCTGTCATGGATACTTTTGTGGCATATCCAGAAAAATAAAATAATATTTCTTGGGCTAATTAATCCACCTTGAAAGCAGTGAAGCTAAAACTTTCAGATGCTCCATCCTAGGCCACTCAAGCTGGGGTCAGGATATGATCCCTGAGTGAGCCAAGGGCCATCCCTTGCCAAGGTCATCTGAACAGCAGTTATGAGGGGAGCACCAGAAACAGGAAGAAGTCCAAGGAGAGTTGTACAAAATGTAGGGGGTGTAACTTGGAAACAAAACAAAATTAAATAAACCTTAAATGTTTTAGGACTAAATTTCAAAGCCTTCTGGCTCAAGAGGCCTCAGCTTTTGAGAAGGATTCAAACCAGGACATCTCCAAAAACCTTACCAGCAGAAATGCTGGAACTTCCTTTTAGAACCAGGATTTTAACATCTCAACAAATTTTCTTTTTACCTCTCAATTCAAAATTCTAAGTTCCCAGGTCGAGATTCTGGACTAGCAGTATTAGTTTCCTCCAGTTTGCTTTGATATCTCGTGGCCACTGTGTGCTGGTCATGTGATAGAACTGTGGCCACAATAGCTCTATTCCTGTGCATCAGTGATAATCATGAAAGTGAAAAGAATTTTTACCGTATTGATGTTCTCCAGAACTATCATTTAAAATTCGAATTTTTCTAGAACTATTTGGTATATCCACTGTTTCCACTAATAAAATAATTAAGACATATTTAATTGTCAACTATTTAATTCTGTCTTGGCCATAGCAACCCCCCTCCTTTTTTAAAGATTTTATTTATTTATTTGACAGACAAAGATAACAAGTAGGCAGAGAGGCAGAAAGGGAAGCAGGCTCCCTGCTGAGCAGAGAGCCCAATATAGGGCTTGATCCCAGGACACTGGGATCATGACCTGAGCTAAAGGCAGAGGCTTTAACCCGCTGAGCTGCCCAGGCACCCTAGCCATAGGCCTTTTAAAACAAATATCTGGAGGCACCTGGGTGGCTCAGTGGGTTAAGCCTCTGCCTTGGGCTCAGGTCACGGTCTCAGTGTCCTGGGATGGAGCCCTGAGCATCAGGCTCTCTGCTTGCCTCTCTGCCTACTTGTGATCTCTCTCTATATATCAAATAAATAAATTCTTTTTTTAAAAAAATATCCTACTTGGGAGTTCTTTATATCTTGAAGATGAATTAGATGAACATAAAATTGGCCCCAGATACTTTCTTACAAGAAAGTGACTGAAAAAAATATTAGTGTTAGTAACTACCAGTGTTAAAAAAATCAGTTTTAACTCTGTATCTAAAAATACCAAAAAAGCTATTTATTAAACCTATTATATAAAATTTCAGTTTGTGTGATTGGATCCTGAAACTGCTTCATCACCATTAGCCAGAATCTTCATTTCTAGGACTAAAAGAGTATATAATTCTTTATATTAATCAGTTAATGTTAGAGAGGAAGGAAAGCTTAATGGCTAGGTAATGTTGTCATCATTTATATAGCTAATATTCAAACACATGCTTTTTGATGTAGCCAGCCCAAAAAGGTCTTGCCTCCCTCCTAACTGACCTCAGCTGAAATGAGTTTCTATTTAGTGTGGCAAGGGTTCAAGAGAGTGACCACAGGAGTCAGCTGTTGTTGAACAATGATATAAAATTTTAAAAATTTGGCTATTGTATTTTAATAATAAATTTATAATAAAAATAAATTATTTGATTTAATTTCAGATTTATTCTTATATTCTTTAAGTTCATTCTATATTAATGATTTTTTACTTTGAAACATTGACTCTGGCTGAATGTTGGTTTTAATCCTCAGGCATTAAATAATTTACCAAAAAACATGCCCAGTGTATCTCTGTTAAGATAAAATATCTATAAATAGTGGCTCTACAAGCTAGCATGGTGAGTTTTATGCCTTTCTTATGTCTACTTTGACTCCTGATGAACAGACACAAGATGCATGGTCTTTGATACTTTTACTGAAGATAATATCTACAGCATTAAAAATAATGTTTTTTTAAAACTTTTTAAATTTTTTATTAACATATAATATATATTAGCCCCAGGGGTACAGGTCTATAAATCGCCAGGTTTACACACTTCACAGCACATACCTTCCCCAATGTCTATAACCCCACCACCTTCTCCCTACCCCCTCCCACCTTGGCAACCCTCAGTTTGTTTAGTGAGATTGAGAGTCTCTTATGGTTTGTCTCCCTCCTGATCCTATCTTGTTTCATTTTTTCCTTCCCTATCCCTCAAACCCCCACTTTGCCTCTCAAATTCCTCATATTAGGGAGATCATATGATAATTGTCTTTCTCTGATTGACTTATTTCACTCAGTGTAATATCCTCTAGTTTTATCCATGTTGTTGCAAATGGCAAGATTTTTCATAGTTTGATTACTATGAACATTGCTGTTATAAACATTCATGTGCAAGTGCCCCTTCAGATCACTACATTTGAATCTTTAGGGTATATCCAGTAGTGCGGTGGCTGGGTCATAGGGTAGTTCTATTTTCAACTTTCTGAGGAACCTCCATGCTGTTTTCCAGAGTGGCTGCACCAGCTTGCATTCTCACCAACAGTGTAGGAGTGTTCCCCTTTCTCCGCATCCTTGCCAGCATCTGTCATTTCCTGACTTGTTAATTTTAGCCATTCTGACTGGTGTGAGGTGGTATCTCATTGTGGTTTTGATTTGTATTTCCCTGATGCCGAGTGATGTGGAGCATTTTTTCATGTGTCCATTGGCCATCTGGATGTCTTCAATGCAGAAGTGTCTGTTCATGTCCTCTGCCCATTTCTTGATTGGATTATTTGTTCTTTAGGTGTTGGGTTTGATAAGTTCTTTATAGATTTTGGATACTAGCCCTTTATCTGATATGTCACTTGCAAATATCTTCTCCTATTCTGTCAATTTTCTTTTGGTTTTGTTGACTGTTTCCTTTGCTGTGTAAAAGCTTTTGATCTTGATGAAGTCCCAATAGTTCATTTTGAAATGTTACATTTTTTAAGGTTTATTTATGACTTAATTCTTTCTATTACTTTCTCTAAGCTACAAACTGTAGTGATTTATCTTTACCTTAAATTTTCTTAGAATAATGAATTTATCCATTTAATGATAATTTATGGTACTCTTGTATAAGTCAGCATTTCTCAAATTGAATTAACAGAAACTTAAATTTAGAAGAATTGTCAATTGAAGAGAAGAATTCTAATTTTTTACTTGGGTTATCTGCTTAATATGGAATCAACTTTTGTTGCCAGAAATATCTGATACTCTGATCAGTCCTGACTGGGCTATTTACCAAATACAGAGAAGAAGTGGTAGAGGGAGATGTTGAAGACTTAGATATAAGAGAGAAAACTTGTATCTTCTCAGGTATGTAGTTTCCATGAGTGTAAATTTTTGTTTTTTACTTACTGCTGTGTATTCAGTTCTTAGAAGAGTATCTGGCTCAAAATAGATGGTCTATAAATGTATTGTTGAATAAATGAATAAGTAAATGAATAGACAATGGTATTCCCTAATGCATTTCACTACCCTTGTGAGATACTTTGCTTTTTCCTAGGGATGCATTATTTGTCTTTATCCTGAGGTCAACGATATGTCAAAGCATTGTTAAATATTGTGACTCCTGTTTTGTATATTTCTGATTATCCTAATTGGAGTTATTCCATAGTTCTTCAGTATATGCTGGTTTTCATAACTGCACTGAAAACTTACTGAGAACAAAGCTGATGGTTTTTAGGTTTTTTTTTTTTTTCTTTTTGGAGTCCTTTTTATTTTTTTAAAATCAAGATTTATTTTAAAACTTTTAAAAAGATTTTATTTATTTATTTGATAGAGAGAGATCACAAGTAGGCAGAAAGACAAGCAGAGAGAGAGGGGGAAGCAGGCCCCCCAACGAGCAGAGAGCCCAATGTGGGACTCGATCCCAGGACCCTGAGATCATGACCTAAGCCAAGGGCAGAGGCTTAACCCACTGAGCCACCAGGCACCCTTTTTTTTTGAGTCCTAATAGAACAAATAAATGTTTTGTTCGTTGGATCATGTTTCATTAAGAAGGGGCTGAAAATGAGTCTACTAATCAAGTAAGGAACTAATTTGGTGAAATCAAATTTGGTAAAGCTATAATTTTTTAGTATTTATATATTCAGTTCTGATAGTTAAATGATCTTCTCTATGGTATCTATTTATATTATCTTGTTATTTCCTCTGTAAGGTCTAGAGGTACAACAGCAAATTATTAAACACAGCTGCAAAATTCAGGGCCATTAAGAGGCACCTGGGTGGCTCAGTTGTTGAGTGTCTGCCTTCGGCTCAGGTCATGATCCCAGGGTCCTGGGATCTAGCCCCATATCAGGCTGCCTACTCCATGGGGAGCCTGCTTCCCTCTCTCCCACTATCCCTGGTTGTGCTCCGTCTCTGGCTGTGTCTCTGTCAAGTGAATAAATAAAATCTTCAAAAAAAAAAAAAAAAAGAAAAAGAAAGAAAAAAATTCAGAGCACTTATAGATGATGTATTTAATTTTGCTTAAATTATTTAGATGATTGCAGCATCTAAAGATACAAGTGTTCAAACTCTTTTTATCAGGATCTATGTTCTTTGAGAATGAACTGTAGACTAAGACATGTGCTCCTATTTCTATGCTTCCTCTAGCTTTCATCCAGACTGAAGTATATGAATATTCAAGTAATAATTTCTAATTCCTCTTTGTGATATAACCATGAATTAATTACACATGTGGAGATTAAGTTTTAAATTAATTTACTCATTCAACATTTTTATGCTTCCATAATTATTTTTCTAATAACTCTTCAATATTCTACTTTTTGGAATATTTTTATAGTAGTAAGATAAGACATCATTATTTCTAATTAATGGTTATGTTGCATGGTAATAGGTATAATTTTAAATGCTTATTTTTACTTGAACTATGTACTGCTTTGATTAAAAATATTTTCCTAATATTATGAATATTTTACTCTTGAAAAAATTGAATAACCTGTTTATAAATGGAAATCAGAATCTTTGGGAGGGAGGTCTTTGGCAAGGCAATTATTTTATACAAACAACTGAATCTGTGGGAGGGGACCACACGAAGCCTGAATCCCCTTTCGAACCCTCTGTAGCATACTCCAGGGAAAGTCACTGACTGAAGATTGTTTAAATGACAGCAGTAGGGTGCATAGTAACACTGCTCCTCAAAGGAAGCATCACCTTATCTGACCTAGCCTTGGAGTAAATCAGGCGCCTGCTTCAGCCAGTTGACAATAATGTCTCCAACCATTTCCATTTTTTAACATTCAGAGCCATTTGAGGACAAGTTTTGTTTATTTATTCGATCTTCACAGGATATATTTTGTTGGAAACTTGAGATGAACTTAATTTTTAGTTGAATCTTAATCTCTGACGATATGATTCTAAGGATTTCTGCAGTTCTGTGATAGATGTATTAGTTCTTGTGACATAGATCAATTACCCTAATGATGAGATCTCACAATGTGCTCTTACCTGCCGCAGTCATTTGGTAAAGTAAAAACTATTATCTTTTCGCTTAGCAATAGGTAATAGTTAAACAGTTGCCTTTTTCACTTAATCTTTTCTGAGACATTAAATTTATGTTGTTTTTCTTATAGTTTCTAATTTTAAAGACATATAGAATGTCATTTGTGGAAGAGAACCATTATGCAGCTTGAAACCTAGACAGTCTGTAGAAAATGATCCTCTTGGCTAAGAGTTCCAAATGTAAGGAGCTATGAAGAACATCGGGTTGGTTTTAATTACACAGCAGGTTCAGTTGTTATTCTGTCCATCTCTTCACTGAAAGATCAGTGGTTAAGCATATGCTATTCGCTGCCAGAGTCAACACTCACAGTTTTCTTTCCATTCTGTGTGAAGAACTTCAAATGTTCTTATTCATAAAAGTTTATACTGCAGCCTGTTGGTCTGAACTAGAAACATACAGTGTTCCATGTCCTATTAAGAATTCCAACCTGAAAATGTCAACTGTTAAGTTTATCACAGTGTTTATAGAGGCACTGATTATTTATTTAGCATTGTAGAGTAACTGATATTTGTTTTTAATTCATAAATTAGAATGTACTATTGATACAGTAATTAAGAATGTAGAATCATTATGATTTATCTATTGGAGCACATCCTTTTCTAAGTTTTTCACTCATACTTCTGCATATAAAAGCAAACCAGAGTTCTTTTTTTTATTTTTCCAATTTTTAATTTTTATTTTTTAAATTTTTTATTTTTTATTAACATATAATATATTATTAGCCCCAGGGGTACAGGTCTGTGAATCGCCAGGTTTACACACTTCACAGCACTCACCATAACGCATACCTTCCCCAATGTCCATAACCCAACCACACCCTCTCCTTACCCACCCCCACCGCCATCAACCCTCAGCAAACCATTGTTCTTAAAAAGTTACAATTATACATGAGTTGGTGAGTGGTCATTTTCCACATTTGTTATCACTTGTATCATATTGAAAGCAACTTTCAAGCCAATTAACTAATTTCAAAAAAGGAAGAACCCCCCACCTAATTGTTAATCATGAAGTCCACACTATGTCTTATCCAGATTTACAGAAATAAGTAATATGGAAGGAAATTTTTATTAACATTAGAAACAATACCTTAGTAATACCTGCTTTTTAATTCTGATATACTAAAATATCATATATTTTTCTCATTTTTAAAATTCAATAATAAATTAATTTAACAAGGATATAGATACAGAACAGAGCAATATACTATCACAGCATCCAGAATTAGCCAAATGGTGAGTCTGAGTGAAATTTGACTTCTGATATCTAATGCAATTTGTTTTTCAAAATTACCCTCAGTTTTGATAATTTGCTGAAAAGACTTGAAGAACTCACTGAAACCTCTCTTATTCATGGTTTCAGTTGTTGCAAAGGAAGGATATAGAAAATCTGCCAAAGGAAGAGATACATAGGACAAAATTTGGAAGGATCTAAATGCAGATCTTCCCTCTCTCTATGGAGTCATGAACGACCTTAACCCCCCTGGCCACAGTATGTGCAACTATCAACCAGGGACGTTCACCTGAGTCTTTGACATTCAAAGTTTTTATTGGGGCTTATTCCCATCCTGTTTACATGGCTATCCTTTAGTTTCTAGCTCCTCTTGGAGGTCAGGCTATCTTCAGGCTCCAGTTCTTTCAGTGATTGGCCCTTACACTGCATGACCCAAAGTAAACCTGTCATAAATCACATTGTTAGACTGTCTTATTTTAATTTTGGAAAGTATGGAATGAGGCAGGGCAAACTTAAAAAAAATCCCTGGGCAAAAGAGCAAGAAGCTAGGAAATGCTATGTAGTACTTTTCGATGTCTTGAATTACAGAATTTGAAAATAAAGGGCTATTAGTAATCACCTAATGGTATGAACTTTTTTATTCGCATGTGAGAAAACCTAGAGAAATTAGAAGAATTGGCTGTTACACAGAGTTTATGGAAGAGCATCAACTAAGATTCAGATGTTTGTTTGTTTTTTTTAAGTTTCTCCTTTTATTTAGGCCTAATCATATCCCCACTAGCATTCTCTTTCAGGTGATCTTAAACAGCATGAGCATGTTCTCAAAGATATTTTTCCACTAGTGTTTCATAACAGTTTCTCAGGGAAAAAAAAAATTGTGTGCATTCTATAGCGAAGACTCCAGGCTACTTGGAAATAAGAAAAAGGTTGAATGGAAATTAAAGATTTTAGATCAAGACCATTGAGATATAAGAAGATATCTTTACATTTCTATGAAATTCTTTAAATTAACACATGTTCAATGTTATGTTATATGATTGGCTGAAATTATGCCTAACACTCAAAGGACACTATTGTAGGAAACCTAAGTTGAAGAATACTTAAAACAAAAAGACTTTAGTAAGAGACCTGAGCTCTAGTCCCAGTTTTATAAGAATAGCTATGTAATTGTGCTAAAGCTACTCCTCGGAATCAAAAGACTATGAGGAGGTTGAACTATCAGTGATTCTTACTCTTTTGGAGTCATAGAGAGAGCCTTTAAGAATCCAGGGAAGCTTTGCACCCCTCTCTCTAAGAAAATGCACAAATGTAGTTATATACACAATTTTAATGCACTTTCTGTGGGTTCAAGTATTTAACCCACATTTTGAAACCCACATTAATAAATTCTAGTTATGATCATTCCCAAAGTATCTTTGAGGTCTAAAATTTGAGATTATTTTATAATCATGTTACCTCAGTGTCATATGTGAAATTTCAGATTTTTGAGTCAAATTGACATAGACAGCATGGTATAGGCAATTGTTCTCAGACTTTACCCAGAAGAACTGATTCATTCTGAATGAATCAGTACCCACTGATGATGGGTAATCTGAGTTTTGTTGTTGTTGTTTTTATTGAATTATAGTTAACATACAATGTTACATTAAACCCATGTCCATTGATAGATGACTGGATAAAGAAGTTGTGGTATCTATCTACCATGATATACTTCTAGGCAATCTGTGTTTGAATGAACTCCCCAGATGATGGTAGTGCGTGGTCATGTTTGGGAGCCACTGACTATAAGGATAAACTGAATAAGATTGAAAACAAAATATATGAAAAGCCAGATAGACTTGATGATACTATTTGTAGGGCAATAATGCCTTAATGGGGGATACCAGGAAAATAAAAGCTACTATCACATGTGCCATGTAAACTAACTTTAGGTAAGTTGTTGCCAAATAACAATTCATAAATTTGTAGCACACTGAAGTTATTAAATTGCTTTCAAGTATCTTAACCTTTGGTTTTTCATAATAACACTCTTAGGTAACACAGAATGCTATCCCTGATTTACAAGCAAAAAAACCTCAAGTTTATTAGTATGCTTAGTGAGGTAAGTTAGAGAGAGAAAGTCAGACAGAGAAAGCCAAATACCATATGATTTCTCTTACAGGTGGAATCTACAAACAAACCAACAAAAACAACAATAAAAAACCACACACACACAAACAAGCCTTGGTGCTTGCTAGAGGCAGGGGTGGGAGAAATGGGTAAACTATTTTGTTTTTAGTTTATATAAATTGAGTAAAAAAAATATATTTCTCACTTAAGAAAAAAATAAAAAGCTCAAGATTTTGTCAAAATTCATCCAGTTGGAGATAGTATTAGAACTTACTTTCTTTTATCTGGGGCTCCTTGTCACATGACATGATACAATAAGACCTTTAAAGAGGTGGAACTGATTAAAATTTAGCACTTTTTTATCATTATATAACAATATTTCCAATTTGGGTCATTACTCTTAATATTAAGTCACATATTGAAGTGCACTGGAGGAAAGACCTTTACTCATTAGATCTTTTATGATTTTCATGTGTGATGTAAGAAAATTAATCTCCTAGATCCACAACATTTAAAGTTTATTTAAAGTTTATTTTTGTGTTGTTGATGTATCATTTTATTGTAAAAATTTATAATTAAGTACAGATATTTCAATGAAAAAGATGCAATTGTTTTATAGTGTCTAATGACAATTGTTCTCTCATTCCCTCTGTATTCCCCAACTTTACATTTACAATAACTATTTTAAACTCCTTTATCTATTTCTTTTGATATTTATTTGCCCATGGAAAATAAGATGTTTATCTTGCTTTAAAAAGTAAATTATTGGTTTAAGACATTGTAAAGAAAAACTCTATTGTTTTTATTTACATTACATATAATACCCTCTGAATACTGCTTCACTGTCACTAGATGTGTGGGTTTTCCATATATCAAGAAGTTCTGTGTGATACCAGCTGGATGCCCTGCATTTTATTCACTTACTTAATTCTGAAATCATCTACCTGAAGATAGTATTAGATCCCATAGGCTATGGGTTTAGTTCTCTAAGACTGCCCCTCACCACCCAACTCCAGATGCCAGTCACAAATCCAGGTTGTGACCTGTGCCTCTGATTGACTAGCTATAGATCAGAGGTTCCCATGTATCCTTCTCAGGTTCGATTAACTTGCTAGAGCAGTTGACAGAACTCAGGAGAACATTTTTTTTTTAAGATTTTATTTATTAGATGACAGAGAGAAAGAGAGTGAGAGAGAGCACAAAGAGAGGGAGCAGCAGAGGGAGAGGGAGAAGCAGGCTTCCTGCTCAGCAGATAGCCTAAACAGGGCTTGATCCCAGGACCTGAGATCATGACCTGAGCTGAAGGCAGATGCTTAACCACTGAGCCACCCAGATGCCCCTCAGAAGAACATTTTACTTACTAGATTATGTTTTCTGTTAAAGGATAGAACTCAGGAACAGTCAGATAGAATGACTATAAAAGGCAAGATATGTGGGAAGGGGTGCAGAGCTTTTATGACCTCTCAAGTTGTGCTTCCACTTGTTCACAAACCCGAAGGTTTCTGGAACCAGTCCTTTTGGATCTTTATGGAGGCTTCATTACACAGGCACAATTGATTAAATCATTGGCTATTGGTGACTGATTCAACCTTCAGCCCTTCAGCCATGCCCAGTTTACAATGGTGGGAGTGGGGCTAAAAGTTCCAACATTCTTTTTGAAGATTTTTATTTATTTATTTGATACAGAGAGAGCGCAAGATCACAAGTAGACAGAGAGATGGGCAGAGAGAGAGGGAGAAACAGGCTCCTTGCTAAGTAGAGAGCCCAATGTGGGGCTCGATCCCAGGACCCTGAGACCATGACCTGAGCTGAAGGGAGAGGCTTAACCCTCTGAGCCACCCAGGTGCCTGATAAAAGTTCCAACATTCTAATTTAGTTGGTTCCCCTGGTAACCAGCCCCTATCCTTGGGTTATCTAAGGGCTTTCCAAAAATCACCTCCTTAGCATAAACTCAGTTGTGGTTTAAAGCAGCTTGTTATAAATAAGAAAAGACACTTTTTATGGCTCTCATCAATTAGGAAATCCCAAGGGTTTTAGAAACTCTGTGCCAGAAATAGACATGAAGACAAAGTATATATTTCTTATTATAAATAAGTATCACAGATGTTATCTTTTTTCTAATATGGATTATGGGGGTTTAGCTTTCTTACATTACCTACCTCCACTTTGTGTTTTCCATCCTATTCTCTCCAAGATATATTTTGAAGACAAGCCAATTTTTTAGTTAAGTCAATCTTCGGGATTGATATGAGTGTGCCTGTGTGCATATTATTTACTCTTTCATTCTGTGAATAGTTATTGTATGTTTATAATGTGAAATACAATTTTCTAGACACTAAATGTACATCTCGAATAGAACAGACAAAAATCTGTGCTTTTATTGAATCTGTTTTAGAGAACACAGAAAATAAAAAATGAACTTGATAAATGAATACATTATATGGTAAGTTTGCAGAAGGCAAGTCTTAAGGGAGAAAATAGAGCCAGTTTATAGAAATTGGGTGTTAAGGATGCTTTGCAATTTTAAACGGGGATGGGCAGATAGACTTTGAGAAGATGACATGTAGCAAATACTTTCAGGAGGTAAGGAGTGGGCCATCCAGAGGGAATGGACATTCCTAAACAAGGGAATAGCCAAGGCAAAGGTTCTGAGGCAGAAGTGTGCCTGGGTGTTCAATAGAAACAGACAGTGTTGTGGGGAAAGAAGAGTGAAGGGAGGTAGCAAGAAGTTGAGTTTAGAGATTCAGCAAAAGGGCCACATTTTGTTGGGCTCTGTAGAACATTACAAGGGCTTTGGCATTTACTTTGAGAGGAGTGAAAAGCCTGGGAGGATTTTGAGATATGGATCGATATGTTCTGATTTATGTGTTAATCAAGATTGTTCTAGCTGTTCTGTTAACAGATTGTAGGAATCATTTTTTGAAAGCAGAGAGACTAGTTAGGATGCTATTGTAAGAATCCGTGCAAGAGATGAAAATGGCTTGGAACCAGATGGTTGGGATGTTGAGAAATTCTGCTATTATGGATCTATTTTGAGGTAGAGTTAAAACATACTACACTTGATCTATGTAACACATTCACATTTCTTTTCTTAAATACTTTTGTTTTAATAATTGCAACTTTTATGTTAAATCTTTAATTTTCTATGTATCTGTAAAAAAAAAAACCATGAAAAGCTTTCTAACTTAAGTGTGAATTCTACTCCTCCCCCCATAACTGAAGCATAAAATATTCTATTTGATCTGTTTTTAGAGAGGAAGTAGTAAAGGTATCCTTCTTGTACCTCTCTGTCCTCTTGTTTCAATTAGATTGGGTGATTTTCTGTTATTATCCTGGGATTTTTCCTTTAACACCAGCTTTTGGTTCTTTCACAGTTTGGGGTTTTTTTTGGTACTGTTAAAAAACAAAATAAAAAAAAATTCAACCGAGCAAATTTAAAGATCACATTGGCTTTATTCAGTGATTCATGAATTGGGCAGCATCCCACTTAACAAATAGAAAGAATTCCAAATAGGCGAACAAAATGGGAGACTTTTATAGGCAGAGGGGGACAGAGAGAAGGAAACAATGGATTATCACTTTTCTTTGGAAAATGTAAGAAGTCTATCAGGCAGATTAACTAATTAGTACTGACCAGGAAATTCCAGATTTACTGATTTAAGATTACATTCCCCAGGAGAGGTTGAAATTGCAATTGGGTTAGGTATTAAGTCTTGATTAGCTGACATGATGCTTAGCACAAGTGACTCCATTTGGGCCCTGTTTTCTCTCTCTCCCTCTGTATATCTCTTAACAGTACCATGGCTTTATCTTTCTTTATTTTCTTATTTGTCAGTTGTGTATCTCTTCCAAGAAAGAATACACAAAAATCAGTGAAAACTTTTTAAGATTTTGCCTTTCTGAACATGTTCTTGTTACAAGTTCACTAAGTCTTGATATTTTTGACTGGTTAATCTTCTAGGTAGGTCTGATGGTTAATTTTATATAACAACTCAGTAGGCTGTGGTACCCAGTTGTTTGGTCAAACATAACTTTAGATGTTATTGTGAGTTGTTTTTTAGATATGGTTAACATTTAAATCAGTAGACTGTGAGTATAGCAGATTATTCTTCCTAATAACCTCATCCAGTCACTTGAAGGCCTTAAGAGCAAAGGCTGAGGTTTTCCTATGTGGAAGAAATTCTCCTCAAGACTGTACAATAGAAACCATCCCTGAATTTCCAACATGCTGCCCTATAGAATTAGGAGTCAAGACTGCAACATCAACTCTTAAGTGAATTTTCAGCTTTCCAGCCTGTCCTACGGATTTTGGTCTTGCCAGTCCCTTCAATTGTGTGATCCCATTTATAATGAAATTTTTATACTCTGAAAGTAGCTTTTCCTCCAAATTATCCTTTTCTTTTTTTTTTAATTTATTTTTTATTTCTTTCCAGTATAACAGTATTCATTGTTTTTGTACCACACCCAGTGCTCCATGCAATCCGTGCCCTCTCTAATACCCACCACCTGGTACCCCCAACCTCCCACCCCCCGCCCCTTCAAAACCCTCAGATTGTTTTTCAGAGTCCATAGTCTCTCATGGTTCACCTCCCCTTCCAATTTCCCCCAACTCCCTTCTCCTCTCTAACTCCCCATGTCCTCCATGCTATTTATTATGCTCCACAAATAAGTGAAACCATATGATAATTGACTCGCTCTGCTTGACGTAGTTCACTCGGCATAATCTCTTCCAGTCCCGTCCATGTTGCTACAAAAGTTGGATATTCATCCTTTCTGATGGAGGCATAATACTCCATAGTGTATATGGACCACATCTTCCTTATCCATTTGTCCGTTGAAGGGCATCTTGGTTTTTTCAACAGTTTGGCGATGGTGGCCATTGCTGCTACAAATGTTGTGGTACACATAGCCCTTCTTTTCACTACATCTGTATCTTTGGGGTAAATACCCAGTAGTGCAATTGTAGGGTCAGAAGGAAGCTCTATTTTTAATTTCTTGAGGAATCTCCACACTGTTCTCCAAAGTGGCTGCACCAACTTGCATTCCCACCAACAGTGTAAGAGGGTTCCTCTTTCTCCACATCCTCTCCAACACATGTTGTTTCCTGTCTTGCTAATTTTGGCCATTCTAACTGGTGTAAGGTGATATCTCAATGGTTTTGATTTGAATCTCCCTGATGGCTAGTGATGATGAACATTTTTTCATGTGTCTGATAGCCATTTGTATGTCTTTATTGGAGAAGTGTCTGTTCATATCTTCCTTTTCTAGAAAAATTTTTAAAATATTTTATTTATTTATTTGTCAGAGAGAGAGAGAGATCACAAGTAGGCAGAGAAAGACGGGGAAGCAGGCTCCCTGCTGAGCAGAGACCCCCCCCCCATGTGAGGCTTGATCACAGGACCCTGAGATCATGACCTGAGCTGAAGGTAGAGGCTTAACCCACTGAGTCACCCAGGTGCCCCAAAAAACATTTTTCTTGATCCATGGATGCTACAGCATCTATTATTTTTGGTGGATATTAATTTTAGTTTTACTTAAGCTTTATTCTTCCCTTCATTGCTGCTATTTCCTAAGTTCCTTTATTTTCTTACAATTTTAGTCTGTCATATTAGATGCTATCTGTTCATGTATATAGGAAGGACACTAATAAGCTTCTTGAAAATGGTGTGTGTGTGTGTGTGTGTGTGTTCAGAATAGAGCTTATTGAGTGGTGAGCTTTGATGTAAAATATTTGGGCGAGACCCATATCTTTCGCTGAGAAAGACATTATGTTGATATTTGAAAATATTTTCTCTTGGGTCAATTTCCCCAAAAAGGAATTTTTATTGCCCTAGTGTGGCAGTGGGCACTATATAGATAAAGGATGTTGGAGGCTCACTGTCCAATGGTGGATTTTCACTAACTCCTCCTGCTTTTAACAGAGGCCACCAGCCCTCATCAGTGCCTATTCTTTCAAGTTTAAATTATCATTCATTAAATTTTATTATTCTGAGAGGTTTTCTAGGATGTGGGAGCTTATCCACAATTGTGTGTGTGTGTGTGTGTGTGTCTTCCAGAAAGTGTGGTACTTACCTAGCTATGCTGCATGGCATAGCTGATCAAGAGTTTATATATATATATATATATATATATATATATATATATATATAACAGCTTTTCTGCCAGTCATCCTCTTACATTCAATTAGATCTGAAATTATTCTTCCAAGACTGTGCTCCAATCCTTTCCTCTCCCCCATCCTTATAGGCAGACACTTTGATTTTGGCTTTGTTGAGTCTGTTTAGTTATTGCTCATTCCTGTATTGTCCAATGTACAAAATGTTGTTGTATCCTCTCTTGTTTTAAACTCAGAATGTGTGTTTAATTGCCATGCTTTACCAACATTAAATATTAAACATTAAATATCTTAATATTAAACATTATATCTTTCACATTAAGAAATATCTTAATATTAAACATTAAACATTAAATATCCTTTCAAAAGACAAAATAACCATCATTAGCTCATCTGTCATAGAGTGATAGTTGATTTTCTTAATAGCGATAACAGTTTAACAACAATGTATGTTAGATGGAGATTGCATATTTGACTATTTGTCACTATACACCATGATATTGTCAGCTATGAATTGGGTAAATTAATATAATTGTAGTGCATAAAAATAATTTATATTTAGTACTTTAAAATTATTATTAAATTTGAGTTAAAATACAAGGATGAAGACTTCAAGAAAAAAGGACGGGGGGGATGAGTCAAGATGGCGGAGAAGTAGCAAGCTGAGACTGCTTCAGCTAGCTGGAGATCAGCTAGATAGCTTATCTAAAGATTGCAAACACCTGAAAATCCATCGGCAGATCGAAGAGAAGAAGAACAGCAATTCTGGAAACAGAAAAACAACCACTTTCTGAAAGGTAGGACCGGCGGAGAAGTGAATCCAAAGCGACGGGAAGATAGACCCCGGGGGGAGGGGCCGGCTCCCGGCAAGCGGCGGAGCAACGGCGCACAAAATCAGGACTTTTAAAAGTCTGTTCCGCTGAGGGACATCGCTCCAGAGGCTAAACCGGGGCGAAGCCCACGCGGGGTCAGCGTGGCCTCAGGTCCCGCAGGGTCACAGAAGGATCGGGGGTGTCTGAGTGTCGCAGAGCTTGCGGGTATTAGAACGGTAAAGCCGGCTACAGAGGCAGAGCCGACAGTAAGCTCACAGCTCCGTGTTACCTTGAACCGGTCGCAGGCTCGGTGAGCTCGGAGCGCGGCCGGAGGTCAGGCAGACGGGAGTAACTGGGCGCGGTTCTCTGAGCGCACACTGAGGAGTGCGGCCCTGGGTTCTCGGCTCCTCCAGGCCGGAGACCAGGAGGCCGCCATTTGTATTCCCGTCCTCTGGAACTCTGCGGAAAGCGCTCAGGGAACAAAAGCTCCTGAAAGCAAACCCCAAACCCGAGCGGATTACTCACCCCGGCCCCAGTTAGGGCGGTGTAATTCCGCCTGGGGCAAAGACACTTGAGAATCACTACAACAGGCCCCTCCCCCAGAAGATCAACAAGAAATCCAGCCAAGACCAAGTTCACCTACCAAGGAGTGAGGTTTCAATACCAAGGAGAGCAGCAGAATTCCAGAGGAGGAGAAAGCCAAGCACGGAACTCATGCCTTTTTTCCTGTGATTTTTTTTAGTCTTGCAGGTAATTTAATTTTTTCTTTCTCATTTTTTTTTTTTCTCGCCTTCGGGTAAAATTTTTTTAACTGTTACCTTTTTCTTTTTTAACGATTTTATACTAGTTTATCTAATATATATATTTTTTCTTTTTTACATTTTTCTTAGGTGTATTCTTTTTTTAAAAATTCTTTTCTTTTCTTTTCTTTTCTTTTCTTTTTTTTTTTTTTCTTTCTTCCTTTTTGAACCTCTTTTTATCCCCTTTCTCCCCACTCACGATTTTGGATCTCTTCTAATTTGGTTAAAGCATATTTTCCTGGGGTTGTTGCCACCCTTTTAGTATTTTACTTGCCCCTTCATTTACTCTTATCTGGACAAAATGACAAGACGTAAAAATTCAGCACAAAAAAAAGAACAAGAGGCAGTACCGAAGGCTAGGGACCTAATCAATACAGACATCGGTAATATGTCAGATCTAGAGTTCAGAATGACAATTCTCAAGGTTCTAGCCGGGCTCAAAAAAGGCATGGAAGATATTAGAGAAACCCTCTCGAGAGATATAAAAGCCCTTTCTGGAGAAATAAAAGAACTAAAATCTAACCAAGGTGAAATCAAAAAAGCTATTAATGAGGTGCAATCAAAAATGGAGGCTCTCACTGCTAGGATAAATGAGGCAGAAGAAAGAATTAGTGATATAGAAGACCAAATGACAGAGAATAAAGAAGCTGAGCAAAAGAGGGACAAACAGCTACTGGACCACGAGGGGAGAATTCGAGAGATAAGTGACACCATAAGACGAAACAACATTAGAATAATTGGGATTCCAGAAGAAGAAGAAAGTGAGAGGGGAGCAGAAGGTATACTGGAGAGAATTATTGGGGAGAATTTCCCCCAATATGGCAAAGGGAACGAGCATCAAAATTCAGGAGGTTCAGAGAATGCCCCTCAAAATCAATAAGAATAGGCCCACACCCCGTCACCTAATAGTAAAATTTACAAGTCTCAATGACAAAGAGAAAATCCTGAAAGCAGCCCAGGAAAAGAAGTCTGTAACATACAATGGTAAAAATATTAGATTGGCAGCTGACTTATCCACAGAGACCTGGCAGGCCAGAAAGAGCTGGCATGATATTTTCAGAGCACTAAACGAGAAAAAATGCAGCAGCAAGAATACTATATCCAGCTAGGCTATCATTGAAAATAGAAGGAGAGATTAAAAGCTTCCAGGACAAAACAACAACTGAAAGAATTTGCAAATACCAAACCAGCTCTACAGGAAATATTGAAAGGGGTCCTCTAAGCAAAGAGAGAGCCTACAAGTGGTAGATCAGAAAGGAACAGAGACCATATACAGTAACAGTCACCTTACAGGCAATACAATGGCACTAAATTCATATCTCTCAATAGTTACCCTGAATGTGAATGGGCTAAATGCCCCTGTCAAAAGACACAGGGTATCAGAATGGATAAAAAAACAAAACCCATCTATATGTTGCCTCCAAGAAACACATTTTAAGCCCGAAGACACCTCCAGATTTAAAGTGAGGGGGTGGAAAAGAATTTACCATGCTAATGGACATCAGAAGAAAGCAGGAGTGGCAATCCTTATATCAGATCAATTAGATTTTAAGCCAAAGACTATAATAAGAGATGAGGAAGGACACTATATCATACTCAAAGGGTCTGTCCAACAAGAAGATTTAACAATTTTAAATATCTATGCCCCCAATGTGGGAGCAGCAAACTATATAAACCAATTAATAACAAAATCAAAGAAACACATCAACAATAATACAATAATAGTAGGGGACTTTAACACTCCCCTCACTGAAATGGACAGGTCATCCAAGCAAAAGATCACCAAGGAAATAAAGGCCTTAAACGACACACTGGACCAGATGGACATCACAGATATATTCAGAATATTTCATCCCAAAGCAACAGAATACACATTCTTCTCTAGTGCACATGGAACATTCTCCAGAATAGATCACATCCTCGGTCCTAAATCAGGACTCAACCGGTATCAAAAGATTGGGATCATTCCCTGCATATTTTCAGACCACAATGCTCTAAAGCTAGAACTCAACCACAAAAGGAAGTTTGGAAAGAACCCAAATACATGGAGACTAAACAGTATCCTTCTAAAGAATGAATGGGTCAACCGGGAAATTAAAGAAGAATTGAAAAAAATCATGGAAACAAATGATAATGAAAATACAACGGTTCAAAATCTGTGGGACACAACAAAGGCAGTCCTGAGAGGAAAATATATAGTGGTACAAGCCTTTCCCAAGAAACAAGAAAGGTCTCAGGTACACAACCTAACCCTACACCTAAAGGAGCTGGAGAAACAACAAGAAAGAAAACCTAAGCCCAGCAGGAGAAAAGAAATCATAAAGATCAGAGCAGAAATCAATGAAATAGAAACCAAAAAAACAATAGAACAAATCAACGAAGCTAGGAGCTGGTTCTGTGAAAGAATTAATAAAATTGATAAACCCCTGGCCCGACTTATCAAAAAGAAAAGAGAAAGGACCCAAATAAATAAAATCATGAATGAAAGAGGAGAGATCACAACTAACACCAAAGAAATACAAACTATTCTAAGAACATACTATGAGCAACTCTACGGCAATAAATTTGACAATCTGGAAGAAATGGATGCATTCCTAGAAACATATAAACTACCACAACTGAGCCAGGAAGAAATAGAAAGCCTGAACAGACCCATAACCAGTAAGGAGATTGAAACAGTCATTAAAAATCTCCAAACAAACAAAAGCCCAGGGCCAGACGGCTTCCCGGGGGAATTCTACCAAACATTTAAAGAAGAACTAATTCCTATTCTCCTGAAACTGTTCCAAAAAATAGAAATGGAAGGAAAACTTCCAAACTCATTTTATGAGGCCAGCATCACCTTGATCCCAAAACCAGACAAGGATCCCACCAAAAAAGAGAGCTATAGACCGATATCCTTGATGAACACAGATGCGAAAATACTCAACAAAATACTAGCCAATAGGATTCAACAGTACATTAAAAGGATTATTCACCACGACCAAGTGGGATTTATTCCAGGGCTGCAAGGTTGGTTCAACATCCGCAAATCAGTCAATGTGATACAACACATCAATAAAAGAAAGAACAAGAACCATATGATACTCTCAATAGATGCTGAAAAAGCATTTGACAAAGTACAACATCCCTTCCTGATCAAAACTCTTCAAAGTGTAGGGATAGAGGGCACATACCTCAATATCATCAAAGCCATCTATGAAAAACCCACCACAAATATCATTCTCAATGGAGAAAAACTGAAAGCTTTTCCGCTAAGGTCAGGAACACGGCAGGGATGTCCATTATCACCACTGCTATTCAACATCGTACTAGAGGTCCTAGCGTCAGCAATCAGACAACAAAAGGAAATTAAAGGCATCCAAATCGGCAAAGAAGAAGTCAAATTATCACTCTTCGCAGATGATATGATACTATATGTGGAAAACCCAAAAGACTCCACTCCAAAACTGCTAGAACTTATACAGGAATTCAGTAAAGTGTCAGGATATAAAATCAATGCACAGAAATCAGTTGCATTTCTCTACACCAACAGCAAGACAGAAGAAAGAGATATTAAGGAGTCAATCCCATTTACAATTGCATCCAAAACCATAAGATACCTAGGAATAAACCTAACCAAAGAGACACAGAATCTATACTCAGAAAACTATAAAGTACTCATGAAAGAAATTGAGGAAGACACAAAGAAATGGAAAAATGTTCCATGCTCCTGGATTGGAAGAATAAATACTGTGAAAATGTCTATGCTACCTAAAGCAATCTACACATTTAATGCAATTCCTATCAAAGTACCATCCATCTTTTTCAAAGAAATGGAACAAATAATGCTAAAATTTATATGGAACCAGAAAAGACCTCGAATAGCCAAAGGGATATTGAAAAAGAAAGCCAACGTTGGTGGCATCACAATTCCGGACTTCAGGCTCTATTACAAAGCTGTCATCATCAAGACAGCATGGTACTGGCACAAAAACAGACACATAGATCAATGGAACAGAATAGAGAGCCCAGAAATAGACCCTCAAATCTATGGTCAACTAATCTTCGACAAAGCAGGAAAGAATGTCCAATGGAAAAAAGACAGCCTTTTCAATAAATGGTGCTGGGAAAATTGGACAGCCACATGCAGAAAAATGAAATTGGACCATTCCCTTACACCACACTCAAAAATAGACTCAAAATGAATGAAGGACCTCAATGTGCGAAAGGAATCCATCAAAATCCTTGAGGAGAACACGGGCAGCAACCTCTTCGACCTCTGCCGCAGCAACATCTTCCTAGGAACAACGCAAAAGGCAAGGGAAGCAAGGGAAAAAATGAACTACTGGGATTTCATCAAGATCAAAAGCTTTTGCACAGCAAAGGAAACAGTTAACAAAATCAAAAGACAACTGACAGAATGGGAGAAGATATTTGCAAACGACATATCAGATAAAGGACTAGTGTCCAGAATCTATAAAGAACTTAGCAAACTTAACACCCAAAGAACAAATAATCCAATCAAGAAATGGGCAGAGGACATGAACAGACATTTCTGCAAAGAAGACATCCAGATGGTGAACAGACACATGAAAAAGTGCTCCATATCACTCGGCATCAGGGAAATACAAATCAAAACCACAATGAGATATCACCTCACACCAGTCAGAATGGCTAAAATCAACAAGTCAGGAAATGACAGATGCTGGCGAGGATGCGGAGAAAGGGGAACCCTCCTACACTGTTGGTGGGAATGCAAGCTGGTGCAGCCACTCTGGAAAACAGCATGGAGGTTCCTCAAAATGTTGAAAATAGAACTGCCCTATGACCCAGCAATTGCACTATTGGGCATTTACCCTAAAGATACAAATGTAGTGATCCAAAGGGGCACATGCACCCGAATGTTTATAGCAGCAATGTCCACAATAGCCAAACTATGGAAAGAACCTAGATGTCCATCAACAGATGAATGGATCAAGAAGATGTGGTATATATACACAATGGAATACTATGCAGCCATCAAAAGAAATGAAATCTTGCCATTTGCAATAACATGGATGGAACTAGAGCGTATCATGCTTAGCGAAATAAGTCAAGCAGAGAAAGACAACTATCATATGATCTCCCTGATATGAGGAAGTGGTGATGCAACATGGGGGCTTAAGTGGGTAGGAGAAGAATCAATGAAACAAGATGGGATTGGGAGGGAGACAAACCATAAGTGACTCTTAATCTCACAAAACAAACTGAGGGTTGCCGGGGGGAGGGGGTTTGGGAGAAGGGGGTGGGATTATGGACATTGGGGAGGGTATGTGATTTGGTGAGTGCTGTGAAGTGTGTAAACCTGGTGATTCACAGACCTGTACCCCTGGGGATAAAAATATATGTTTATAAAAAATAAAAAATTAAAAAAAAAAAAAGAAAGAAAAAAGGACATTAAATTACGAATATTTTTAAAGGTTAACTAGGTATTGTCATCCAATAAAACCACACATTCAATTAAAATGTCAGCAAAAATGAAAAGCTTATCTTCTCTATATATTTTTGTTATATATTTTATTTATTTATTTATTTAAAGATTTTATTTATTTATTTGACAGACAGAGATCACAAGTGGGCAGAGAAGCAGGCAGAGAGAGCCGGGAGGGAAGCAGGCTCCCTGCTGAGCAAAGAGCCTGATGTGGGGCTCCATCCCAGGACCCTGAGATCATGACCTGAGCCAAAGGCAGAGGCTTAATCCACTGAGCCACCCAGATGTCCTAATTTTTTTTTTTTTATCATTCTTATTCTCCTGGTTTCTTTGTTGGAAACAATGTGTTAATTTTTCAACTTAACAATGAACGCTTTCACTACATTTTTAGATCTCAGCTTTGTAAGATAACTATGTAAGTTTTGAATTTTCCATGAGATTTACATATTTAAAATATGTGTCACTTAAAATTTTAATTTCTTGGGAAATTACTATGTCTAGGTTTATGCTTTCATGGATTTGCAGCTATATCATTGGCATGTAATCAATTTTGAACTATTAGGAATTAATACTTACTAAGTCTAGGATAGAATTAGGAAACCAAATCCTTTTGTCCATATTCTATTAATGCTGTTTGCAAAATTAAGATATAGACAAAGGAAACATTCATTAATACCTTTGTAAAGTGTGAGGGTTATAAGACAAATCAATTTTGATTTTGTATGTCGGTAGACCAACATAATGGATGGATTGGGTCATTCATTTACTTTTGGTGTCATAAAAAAGGTGCAGACTGGACCTATGGTCCTACAACATTCTAAATATAGGAGGTTTTTTTGTAATAAATTATGAATAGAGTTATAATGAAATTGGTCATTGCAGTGAAGGTAGTAGTACCTACACACATACTAACTAGGAAGGGAAATATATTTTGACAAGTTTAAAACCAAATATAACCTCCCCAAATTTAATATTCTGCTGGATGAATTTGTTATTGTGAACTATTAGAAAATTTCTTCTTTTAGAGTGGAATGCTTGATGTCTTATTTTATTTAGTGCTTTGAAACAGCACTTTAAATATTAAAATAAAAAATTCTATATCTGGTTAAAATTTTTAAATACACAAGAATATATGTAGAAATTCAAGTTGTTAAAAAAAATGACAATAGATAATAGCCCAGTGTCTTAAATACATAAATTGATCGATTGATTGATTGACAGAGCTAATATTTATGTAAGGTAAAGAAGCAAGTGAATGAAGCTGTAATTTTATTTCACTTACTCTTAGGACATTCATAACTATTTCCATCTACATAGATCTTTAAAATAAGCATACATGAGTATTGACTATTATCTACAAATATTTATTGTAACACTTGAATAGAAATATAGGTTAGCATGATGTATTTTATTATTATTGAATTTAATTTAATAATTTAATTAGAATTTAAAGTTTGTATACCTAAAAGATTTTCCCATATTGCTATTTCTTTTTATTTTTTTAAAGATTTTATTTATTTATTTGACAGAGATCACAAGTAGGCAGAGAGGCAGGCAGAGAGAGAGGAAGGGAAGCAGGCTCCCGGCTGAGCAAAGAGGCCCCCATGGGGCTCGATCCCAGGACCCTGGGATCATGACCCGGGCCAAAGGCTTTAACCTACTTTAACCCACTGAGCCACCATGGCACCCCCATATTGCTATTTCTAATTTAACTTACCACTGACAAAAAGTTCCTGTAAGGATTAATGAGATACTGTATTGAAGGTTTAACACACTCAGCCTAACATATCATAATCACTTTATTAATGCTAACTAATTTCTCTTAACTAAAAATCCAAATATGAAAGAGGCATGCATAGCAAGGGTGAAGAAAGAGTACAACTAACTCATATTTGATTCAATGTATATTTATTATTCATCTAACTTATGAGATCAACATGTTAAAATCTAAGATATGTTAAAAAGACTATATCGTTCTTGCCTTCAGATCCATGTTTTAGTTTTTTTGTTTTGTCTTTTAAGTAGTCTCAGCACCCAAGATGTGGCTTGAACTCCTGACCATGAGATCAAGCATTGCATACCCTGACTGAGCCAAACAGGCACCCCAGGGTTCTTGCTTCAAAGAGTTCATTTCCATGGACACATCTTTATGAATAAAAATAGTTCTGTGAATTGAGTGCTAATGCAGCGTTGTACAAGATCATATAACAACACTGAGCATGGAGCATCTACTTGTGACTAGAAGACCAGGAATATTTTTTTTAAGGAAAAGACAGTTAATTGGAGGCTTGCAGACTTCTGCCTGAATTCTCCAGACCCTGTAAAATATGATTGAGAACACCCTAATGAATTCCAGTTCCACAAACAGCCAGTTTTGAGTTCAATATATCCTACTATCCGTCTGTACAAACTAAGGTGTTGGAATGTGATGGGGAAAGTAGTGCACTATTTAATTACACAATAGCAATGCTCTTTAAGGGTGCCATTAAGCTACGATAGTATTTATTCCAGTTTTTCAACATGGGGATTATAGATCTGTCATGAGGCTGTGGAGGGATAGTTTTTATAGGTTCACAAAGGAAAAGAAAATATTCTTTCATGGTACTTCATGCATTGGCTTCTCTATTACACTATATTTCCTAAACCTTTATGTTTATTTAGAGCATATTTTGAAATGAGTTGAAAAAGGAAGGTACAGTGTTGACTTCCATGGATCTTTACCTTTATGTATTTGATTTTTAAACCAATTTATTCTAAAAATCCTTTACTGCTAGTGAATTATGATTTAATTTAATTTAATTAGCACAAACTATAATGCTAATGTGTGGGATAAGTCATTTACTTGTGAGTGAAACTAGCCAACAACTGTGCATCTGTATTTCAACAATGTCTTTCTGATTTCTGTTTTCATGAAATAATAAAGAAAAAAATGATTCAGGTTCATGTGTGTGTGTGTACATGAGGGAGAGAGAAAGAGAAAAAAAGAAAAAGGAGACAGAGTATGAGGGGGAAAATACCTTCCAAAGAAAATAAGTATTATCGCTTTCTTACAGCTTTCCACGTTATTTTCAGGTCAGTGATTTTTTCTTATCCTAAAAATTCTTCCCTATATATTCTGGGGACTAGGGCTATATATGTTGTAAATCTTGATTCATCGCATTTTCACTATCTGAATCTCTTTTGCTGAGCAGATGTTCTTAAATGTTACTGTCATCAACTTTGTCAACTTCTTGCTTTAAGGCTAACATTTTACCTCATTTAAGAAATGAGGCTAATTTAAGAAATTTAGAAATCCATTTAAGAAATTAAGGCTTATATTTTACCTCATTTAAGAAATCTTTTCCTACCTTGAGATCATGAAGACAGTCTCTCTTATTTTCTTAAAAAGTTTTATAATTTTGCCTTTTTAGGGTTATTAACTTCCCTGGAATTGATTTTTATATGTGGTATGAAGTCATCATTCAAGAATTTTCTGGTTTAAAAAAAAAAATCTTCAAGCTAGTTGGCTGTTTGGATATATTGGTTGAAGATAATACTTGGGCCTGTTGCTGTCCTGGAAATCTCTGCCACATAGCTACAGAACCCAGAATCACTCCCATTGGTATTTAGGCCAGAGTGGACAACTTTCACCATGAGGTATTAAACTACAGGCAGGACCTAGACAGACCTGATTCAAGCAGTCATATTTCAGGAACTCCCAGTGTGCGCACCCTGGTTTTTTCCTTGCAATGATGTAACCTCTGATTTTATAAAGCCAAATTTTCAGACTGTTTTAATGGTGCTGTGCCAGGCTTTTACTTTATTTTGTTTAGAGATTTACATCTTTTTTAAAATGAGATTAGCTTATGATTTTTCTTTGTTCATACTGTACTTGTCACTTGTTATTAAGATTTTTCTGGGGTGCCTGGGTTGCTCAGTGGGTTAAAGCCTCTGCCTTCTGCTCAGGTCATGATCCCAGGGTCCTGGGATCGAGTCCCGTGTCGGGCTCTCTGCTCAGCAAGGAGCCTGCTTCCTCCTCTCTCTGCCTGCCTCTCTGCCTACCTGTGATCTCTGTGTGTCAAATAAATAAATAAAATCTTAAAAAAAAAAAAAAAGATTTTTCTATAACAATAATAATTATGATGATAAACCATTACAAAGGGCTTACTATATGCCAGACTATTATGAAAGCACTTTTATATGTACTAACTCAATTTTTTTTTTTTAAGATTTTATTTAATTATTTGACAGTCAGAAATCACAAGTAGACAGAGAGGCAGGCAGAGAGAGAGAGAAGCAGGCTCCCCGCTGAGCAGAGAGCCTGATTCGGGCCTCGATCCCAGGACCCTGAGATCATGACCTGAGCCGAAGGCAGCGGCTTAACCCACTGAGCCACCCAGGTGCCCTGTACTAACTCAATCTTTATCATCACTTTATGAGGTGGGTAGAATTATCATTTTCATTTTAGAGATGACAATAGTAATGCACAATCAGTTAAGTAACTTGCCCAGACAGGGATAGAAAACAATCAAGCCTCCATTGCTTGTGAAGAATTACACTTGTGTGTTCCTTTTATGTTTGGTAGGGTACAACTCTCAAGGTCTCATCTCTTTGAGCATATTTACTATAGATTCAATTTATATTCTGATCAAAGAACTGCTAGGGGTTTCTTTTTTGGGGGGAATTTTCTAGAAATGAATGTTTCAATTTTATAAGTGTTTTTTTTTAAATTTATGTAATTTTGTAATTTCAATTTTTTTTAAAAATTTATTTATTTTTTAAAGATATTTATATATTTGAGAGAATACACAAGGTAGGGAGGGGCAGAGCAACAAGCAGATTCCCTGCTGAATGTGGAGCTGGATGCAGACTTGATCCGAGGACCCCAAGATCATGACCTGGAGCCAAAGGCAGATAGTTAACCAATTGAGCCACCCAGGCACCCCAATATTTTTACTCTTTATACCATTTGTGGTTATGTGCCCACTCTCATTCTTAATGTGTTAATTTGTACCGTCTCTCATTTCCTTGATAAAGTTTGTATATGTAGCCTATTTGGCTCAGTGGGTTAAGGCCGCTGCCTTTGGCTCAGGTCATGATCTCAGGGTCCTGGGATCGAGGCCCGCATCGGGCTCTTTGCTCGGCAGGGAGCCTGCTTCCTCCTCTCTCTCTGCCTGCCTCTCTGCCTGCTTGTGATCTCTCTCTGTCAAATAGATAAATAAAATCTTAAAAAAAAAAAAAAAAAAAAAGAGTGGCTAACTGTTGCTCTTTCTTCATCCTGCCTAATTTTCGGGGGGAAAAAAAAAAGGGCGGGGCGTGCCTGAGTGGCTCAGTGGGTTAAAGCCTCTGCCTTCAGCTCAGGTCATGATCTTAGGCTGGTGGGATCGAGCCCCGCATTGGGCTCTTTGCTCAGCAGGGAGCCTGCTTCCCTTCCTCTCCTTATGTATTTTGTAGATATGTTATCTGGTATATTCAAGTTTGTAATTCTTGCTTTACCCTGGAAAATTGAAATTTTTGTCTTGTTAGAGTTTTTCTTTATGTGCAGAGCAATGCTTTTTTGCCAGGAAGTTTATTTGTCTGATCTTATAGCTGTGCCACCTTCCCTTTTATTGGTATGAACCTAGCATAACTTTTATTAGTTCTTTACTTTCAACCATTCTGTGAGCCTACTTTTTAGTTGTAGGTTTCACAAGTGGGCTATATTGGATTTAGTTTTATAATTTTTTAGTCTATCATGATAAATGCTGACTTGATTATAACATCTTGTCCATTTTACATTTGCTATAATCACTAAGATTTTAAAATTTGTTTCTACTATTTTATTTTATCCTTTTTATTTTCCCCAACTTTCCCTTCTTTTGTTGTTCTTTCTTGCTTATTTTAAATTAATTTTTCTCCTTCCATATTGTTTGCTTGAATAAATGGTCATAAGTTCTCTTTGGGAAGATACTGGAGGAAACATGAGAATATACTTGCATGATATTTAAGGGTCCTTCTTCCTGGGTACCTGGCATCTCCAGGATTTTGGATATGAAAAATGATTCATATTCAGAAAAAGGTCAAGGGATGATCATTCTACTGGAGGAGTTTCCACAGGCTCATACTCATTTATCCTTATTTTCTTTTGATTGATTATGAAAACTGAACAATGCCCTTTTTGGATGGTCATCTATCTTGTCTCCAAAAACTTTTGATTTCCCTTCAGAGCTTTCTGCTATTTATAATAAATATAATGTTTTTTATAAATATTCTTATATTGCTTCTGCCCCTCTGTCGTTATCACCTGGACTCTATTAATTCAGGATCTTATCATCTTTATTTCAGTATTTCAGATCTATAAGAAACCTGGCTATAAATGATAGCTATTACTGAGTTTCTCAAGAATGCTAATGCCTTTTTACCTCTTACCATTTCAATAAATGGAGGTTTCTCATGGAACATATGGTTGGTGAATTTCTGGTCATGTGCATTTTATCCACTGTAGCTAGTCTACTTCCCTGAGACTTTTGGTCCCTCACTCCACAATCTGCTATTGTTGTTCCAGCATTTCTACAACCTTAGTGAGGTCATAACTTTTTCTAAGCTTCCAAAGAGCCACCTAAACAGTGTGTTAGAATAGTCTTCCAGGGTTCTTGTCCAGGTGTTTTATCCTGCATCTCTGGAAATTTCCCCCATTTCAGAAAGCTATGTTTTATCCAGCTTTACATTCTGTTCTGATCCATCACCCTCAGTATCCATTGCAAACGTTTTTTATTGTTCCCTTCCTCTCTTAGCAAGCCCAGTACTCCCCACCTGGGTGACCTGTCCAATATTATCAATCTAATGGGAGAAGGAGAGATGGAGATAGATGTTCCTGTAGGTACATGTTATTTTTCAGGATAAAATTTTATGTATAATCTTTAACATGGGATGCTTCAATACAATTAATACAATCCAATCTCAGTGTCCTAGACATCTCTCCAATCTGATACCTGGCTTTGGTACAATGGACTGGCTCAACTTGGCAGTGAAAACTTCTCTTGAACTCTGCTACCCTTAAAATAATTAAGGTTTAGGCCTTATCCACAGTATTTTTCTGTACTTCTATGACAGGAAATAAGAGACTCTTTATGTGATGTCAAGAAGGCTCTCATTTGCCCACTCTCACCACTCTTGTTGAACATAGTATTAGAAGTCCTAGCAACAGCAATCAGACAACAAAGAGAAATAAAAGGTATTCAAATTGGCAATGAGGAAGTCAAACTCTCTCTCTTCGCAGATGACATGATACTTAATATGCAAAACCCAAAAAACTCCATCCCCAAACTACTAGGACTCATAGTAGTTCAGTATAACAATTCAGTAATGTGGCAGGATACAAAGTCAATGTACAGAAATCAGTTGCTTTCTTAAACACTAACAATGAAAATCCAGAAAGGGAAACTAGAGAATTGATTTCATTTACTATAGCACCAAGAACCATAAGATACCTGGGAATAAACCTAACCAAAGAGGTAAAGGATCTGTACTTGAGGAACTACAGAACACTCATTAAGGAAATCGAAGGAGACACAAAAAGATGGAAGACCATTCCATGCTCATGGATCAGAAAAGTAAACATTGTTAAAATGTCTATACTGCCTAGAGCAATCTGTAAGTTCAGTGCCATTCTCATCAAAATTCCACTGACATTTTTCAAAGAGCTGGAGCAAACAATCCTAAAATTGATATGGAATCAGAAGAGACCTCAAATTGCTAAAAAAATGTTGAAAAGAAAAACAAAATTGGGGCATCACATTGCCTGATTTCAAGCTTTACTACAAAGCTGTGATCACCAAGACAGCATGGTACTGGCATTAAAACAGACACATAGACCAGTGGAACAGAGTAGAGAGCCCAGATATGGACCCTCAACTCTATGGTCAAATGATCTTTGACAAAGCAGTAAAAAGTATGAAGTGGAAAAAAGACAGTCTCTTCAATGAATGGTGCTGGGAAAATTGGACAGCTATATGTAGAAGAATGAAACTCGGCCATTCTCTTACACCATACACAAAGATAAACTTGAAATGGATAAAAGACCTCAATGTGAGGCAGGAATCCATCAGAATCATTGAGGAGAACACAGGCAGTAACCTCTTCGATATCAGCCACAGCAACTTCTTTCAAGATATGTTTCCAAAGGCAAAGGAAACAAAAGCAAAAATGAATTTTTGGGACTTCATCAATATCAAAATATTCTGCACATAAATGAAACAGTCAACAAAACAAAGAAGCAACCCATGGAATGGGAGAAGGTGTTCGCAAATGACAGTACAAACAAAAGGCTGGTATCCAGGATCTATAAAGAACTCCTCAAACTCAACACACACAAAACAGATAATCATGTCAGATACTTCTCCAATGAAGACATACAAATGGCTATCAGACACATGAAAAAATTTTCATCATCACTAGCCATCAGGGAGATTCAAATCAAAACCACATTGAGATAACACCTTATACCAGTTAGAATGGCCAAAATTAACAAGACAGTAAACAACGTGCATTGGAGAGGATGTGGAGAAAGGGGAACCCTCTTCCACTGTTGGTGGGAATGCAAGTTGGTGCAGCCACGTTGGAGAACAGTGTGGAGATTCCTCAAGAAATTAAAAATAGAGCTTCTCTATGACCCTGCAATTGCACTACTGGGTATTTACCCCAAAGATACAGATGTAGTGAAAAGAAGGGCCATCTATACCACAATGTTCATAGCAGCAATGGCCACAGTTGCCAAATTGTGGAAAGAACCAAGATGCTCTTCGATGGATGAATGGATAAGGAAGATGGGGTCCATATACACTGTGGAGTATTATGCCTCCATCAGAAAGGATGAATACCCAATTTTTGAATCAATATGGACAGGACTGGAAGAGATTATGCTGAGTGAAATAAGTCAAGCAGAGAGTGTCAATTATCATATGGTTTCATTTATTTGTGGAGCACAGGAAATAACACGGAGGACATAGGGAGATGGAGAGGAGAAGGGAGTTGGGGGAAATTGGAGGGGGAGATGAACCATGAGAGACTATGGACTCTGAAAAACAATCTGAGGGTTTTGAAGGGGCAGGGTGGTGGGACATTGGGTGAGCCTGGTTTTGGGTATTATGGAGAGCACTGGGTGTGGTGCATAAACAATGAATTCTGGTATCCTGAAAAGAAATTTAAAAAATAAAATATTTTAAAAAGGGGCGCCTGGGTGGCTCAGTGGTTTAAGCCGCTGCCTTCGGCTCAGGTCATGATCTCAGGGTCCTGGGATCGAGTCCCACGTTGGGCTCTCTGCTCAGCAGGGGGCCTGCTTCCCTTCCTCTCTCTCTGCCTGCCTCTCTGCCTACTTGTAATCTCTCTCTGTCAAATAAATAAATAAAATCTTTAAAAATATATATTTAAAAAAAAAGAAGGCTCTCATTTCACATTTTGTCTTCAACTGGTGATTAAGAACCCTTAGCCTTAGACAATAAAAATCTTTCACTAGTGCATCAATATCACCCAGCAATATTCATTGGATTCTATAATCCTTATAGTTACTTCTTCTGAACCTCTCAAACACCTGCTAAAAAGTGCTAATGCAGCCCTTCCTTTGATATTCCATCCCAGTTCATCACTGTCAAAACAATGCAGCCTAACAGCAACCATCAGATGTCCTCTTAATATATGTGATGGTGTCTTCATTGCCAGTTAGCCAGTACAAACTACAAACCCATTTTAGGGTCTGCTTTCTAGGAATATATCAATATATTAGATATCTGGAATGAGATGTTTTGAAGTGTGATTTGAATTATGTATTGCTATATAACAACAAAGATAAAACTGTAATAACTTAAAAATAACCTTTAATCATGTGGGTCAGAAATGTGGGGGCAACTTGGCTAAATGATTCTTCTGCTTCATATAGGGTTTATAGTAGTCAGTTGGGGCTATATTCACTTGGCAGCTGGACTGTTCTGCAGGTCACTCGCATGCTTGATGCCTTAGAAGAGATACCTATAAGGCTATACTTAGCTTGTCTCTTCTCTTTAGTCTTGTACTCCCAGAATCACAGCATAAATTATTGAAGTGTCCCTTACATTGTAGGCTGTTGATCAAAGTGGTCATAGGGCAGTTGTTTCAAGAGAAAGAAACCTAGGGGAACCTGGGTGGCTGAACGGGTTAAAGCCTCTGCCTTCAGCTCAGGTCATGGTCTCAGGGACTTGTGATCAAACCCGGCATCGAGCTCTCTGCTCAGCGGGGAAACTGCTTCCCCTCATCTCTCTGCCTGCCTCTCTGCCTACTTGTGATCTCTCTCTCTGTCAAAATGAATAAATAAAATCTTTAAAAAAAAAAAAAAAAGGAAGTCTAGGAAATCTAGGTAGAAACCTAGACTTTATCTCTTGGGAAAAGAATGTCAAAGAATTTGTGGCCATCTTCAATTTGCCACAGTTATTCTTTTTTTTTTTTAATATAATTTTTTATTTTTTATAAACATATATTTTTATCCCCAGGGGTACAGGTCTGTGAATCACCAGGTTTACACACTTCACAGCACTCACCAAATCACATACCCTCCCCAATGTCCATAATCCCACCCCCTTCTCCCAAACCCCCTCCCCCCGGCAACCCTCAGTTTGTTTTGTGAGATTAAGAGTCACTTATGGTTTGTCTCCCTCCCAATCCCATCTTGTTTCATTGATTCTTCTCCTACCCACTTAAGCCCCCATGTTGCATCACCACTTCCTCATATCAGGGAGATCATATGATAGTTGTCTTTCTCTGCTTGACTTATTTCGCTAAGCATGATACGCTCTAGTTCCATCCATGTTGTTGCAAATGGCAAGATTTCATTTCTTTTGATGGCTGCATAGTATTCCATTGTGTATATATACCACATCTTCTTGATCCATTCATCTGTTGATGGACATCTAGGTTCTTTCCATAGTTTGGCTATTGTGGACATTGCTGCTATAAACATTCGGGTGCATGTGCCCCTTTGGATCACTACATTTGTATCTTTAGGGTAAATGCCCAATAGTGCAATTGCTGGGTCATAGGGCAGTTCTATTTTCAACATTTTGAGGAACCTCCATGCTGTTTTCCAGAGTGGCTGCACCAGCTTGCATTCCCACCAACAGTGTAGGAGGGTTCCCCTTTCTCCGCATCCTCGCCAGCATCTGTCATTTCCTGACTTGTTGATTTTAGCCATTCTGACTGGTGTGAGGTGATATCTCATTGTGGTTTTGATTTGTATTTCCCTGATGCCGAGTGATATGGAGCACTTTTTCATGCCACAGTTATTCTTAAGAACAAGCGGTATTAGGGAACAGGGGAAGTAGGATTGGGGTGGGAAAGGGAAACTGAAATAGTCACAACAGATGCCTCAGCCAATCCCATGAGAGGTTCTGGAGCTCGAATGGCTATTTGAATTTGACCAGAATTGTGTCAAGGAGGTCAAGTTCATGTGTGACTTCATTGGGCCACTACTTTGATATGGACTATCTTTGGGGTGGGGAGGCATGCGACTTTGATTTAGAGAGTTCCCTTTTGATCTAAGCAAATCTCAGAGAGTAATTAAGTTATAAGCTATTATCAGTCAATACTCCTGCCAACTGAGCACCTCACTCATGAAGGGATAATCCGAGTGGTGCATCATAACATTCATTACACATGTCAAGAAATCAACTGAGGCTATAAACAACAATAGCACTGAAAATTAAAAATACTGATGTGAAGGAAAGAGTTGATTAAGTATATTTGTTAAATACAATAATTCATATATTTTATTAAAAAGATAAAGATACTAAATAAAATGTGTTTTAGGGGCACTGGGTGGCTCAATGGGTTAAAACATCTGCCTTTGGCTCGGGTCATGATCCCAGGGTGTTGGGATCGAGCCCCGCATCAGGCTTTTTGCTCATCGGGGAGCGTGCTTTCCTTCCTCTCTCTTTGCCTGACTCTCTGCCTGCTTGTGATCTCTGTCAAATGAATAAATAAAATCTAAAAAAAAAAAAAAAAGGTATTTTAGGAAGTATAATTGGTGTCTCTGAAGGCAGAAGCCAATCAATGGAACAGAATGATTTCTAAAATATATATCAAGAAGAAATCTTGGGGAAAATGATTCTGAAGATGATAAAAACACATAATATGCAAGAAAAATTTGTCACAGTCTGCTGAATACAAAGATATTCTTTTTAAACTATTGCATTAAGAAGTAAAACTAGAGGGGCGCCTGAGTGGCTCAGTGGTTTAAAGCCTCTGCCCTGGGCTCAGGTCATGATCCCAGGGTCCTGGGATCGAGCCCCGTATCAGGCTCTCTGCTCAGCAGAGAGCCTGCTTCCTCCTCTCTCTCTCTCTGCTTGCCTCTCTGCCTGCTTGTGATCTCTGTCTGTCAAATTAATAAATAAATAATCTTTAAAAAAGAAAAAAAGAAGTAAAACTGGAGTTCTTTACTTCCAGTAAATGGGGACTTGAACAATGTCCCATCTTCCTCTAACGTATCTTATAAAAGCAGCTAGGCAAATTAAAACAAACAAACAAACAAACAAAACCTGCAATTACTTCTTACATTGAAATCAGAAAACATAAATACCCCATAGATTTTTTTTAAGTGTAAAGACTGCTAAAAACAACTAAGATTGGCACAAAACTGAATGGTTTGAAGGCAGCATGAGGCACCTGTGCAGATAGTAAGGGGAATAGCAAAACAGTCCAGAAGCAACAGATCTCAGGGAAGGTTTAAGTGAAATAAGATCTATTGGGATCAGGGAAGGATAAAGCAGAAACTGACAAGATAAGCAGGTCAAAGTGCATGAAAGATATGTATAGAATATGTATAGAGTAACAAATAAGTGATGAAGTGTCTTAGAAAATACCCATAAAACTACACTCCCTAAAGGCAAAGCCTGCAATTGCTGGATAAGGAAAATCTCGTTTGTTTCATAATAAGAAGTAAGATTCAATCTGGCCCAGCATTGGCACACAGCTAATAGAAGAGGTAAAAGGGGAAAGACTTACCCAAAAAGCACATCACGAAATGAGAAAGAACAGATGAAAGTTCTTCCCAAATAGTTCATCATTAACCAAAAAATAGAATGAGAAAAATCAAATAATCACTTTTACAAAAGAAGACTTTGAAGTACAACCATAAGATTTTTAGAAAAATATGGTAAGAAAATAAAAGGAAATGAAATGTACTTTAGTAAAACTCGGGAAAATGCAGGAAGAACAATGAAAAAAAATCACAGAAATATAAGACAAAATTAGAGAATAAAGCAACATAAACATTGGGATAACACAGGAAGAGATCTGGGGTATAGAATGAGAAAAAGGACCAAAATAAAAGAGAAAAGCAGAGAACTGAAAAAGGATTAAAGGGAATAGTTAGATACACAGGAAAGGCAAAAGAGATCAAATGTGCATAATTGGAGTTTACCAAGAAGAAAGCCAAAATAATGGAACAGAATATAGAAACATATAATTCAAGAAAACATTCCTGAAATTAAAGAAGGCCTGGATCTACATTTTGAAAGGGCATGTCATATGCCAGGACAATTTGAACCAGAATGGTCAATAATGAAATACATTTGATAAAGTATTGGTCCTTAAAGAATTTTTTGCAATGCTAAGCCAAGGTATCAAGTCACTTAGAAGAGGAAAAACAAATCCACCCAATTTCATGTTTTCCTTAGCAGTAGTCAGCATCAGAAGACAATGGAGCAATATTTATATGATAGGCAAGGGAAATGTAAGCCAAAGATTATATTTCCAGGCAAGTTGTGCTCCAAGTGAAAATTCAACAAATTGTTTTGAACACACAAGCACTCAGGGATTAGTATTCCCAAAAGTCCTTATTAAGGAAACTCCTTGTAGATGAACATTATTCAAACAAATGGTAACTGGAAAGGAATGGCAAAGTTATGAACTTTGAATTTTTATTTATAGGAACAACACGAACTAAATAAAAATTTTATATGATTTAAGAATGAGAAAATATTGACCACTTAAAGAGAAAGAAGATAAACAGTAGAGCAAGTCTGTTTTCACATCTGAAGTTGTCTAGTAATCTAAGAATATCATTTCAAATTTATAGAATTAAATAATAGATAAATAAGCATATTGACTCAAAAATGCCATTAGTGACTATCTATATTTGGTAATTGTTTTTAAGATTCCTCTTCATTCTATGGTACCTGGTTAAAGTTGGTCAAAGACAGGAACTCCTGGAAGGTCTAGGGTGAAAATAGGAAGAAGCCATTTAATTTGGAAGGTCCTGGTGCTCAGACATGATAATGGTCAATTGTAGCCATAGGTGGTACTCCTCAGCTTGTGTTTGTTTTCCTCCTGTGCTCTGAGTCATGGCTTTTTCTAAGCCTCTGACCTCCTGACCACTGCTGGCCCAAATGCTCACTACCAGCACCATGCAATGAAACAGAGGCAGCAGTGTCCTTTGACCTCTGCAAACACCCTCATTGTTTGCAGAGCATAGCGTCTTGTATATTTTCATGAGTTCAGACTATTGCATTTATGCTTCAGGCATTTGTGATTGCTGACTCTGATTCTCAAATTCTCTCTTTCCAGATGTTGACTTCCCCAAATACTCCCACATTGGTGTAAATTCTAATTCCTAAATTAAACTTTTCACTGACATCACACTAACAATGTCATGGTTTATGACTGATACAATAAGTGAGCTAAGCAAGGTAATTTTATTGACTGTAGGAATAAACCAGGAAAATACAAATTTAAAAGAAAAAAATAAGAGTTGTGATCTTAATATCAAACAAATGGAATTCAGATCCCGAAGTGTTAAACTACATGAGGAAGGGAAATTTCTTATGCTAAAGGTCTCTATTTATAATCAAAATACAAAGTTATGAATATATATGCACAAAATGGTACAATAGCAACATTAACTAATGGTAGTCATACTGACAACTTAAACTATTTTTTTATTTCAGTGGCAGTGCTTATGACATTTTCCCATTATGCATGATGGTGGATTTGGATGAGAGATATGCTGTTTTCATTTTAAGGAGCCATTAATCTAGGGTTTTGTTTTGTTAATTTGAAAGAAGCAGAGCATATTTGTAAACTACAAGGAAGGATTTAGATGAGGGAACAGATTTCATGATATGAAGACAGTAGTAGGTCATGATGAAGACTGCAAAGATAGACCTTGGACAGAAGCAGGGAAACCGCCTTTGAAAATGGAGTTAATATAAGGGATGGCTGCAGTTAAATCTTATGATAGAATATCAGGAAAATGGATAACATTCTGCTTAAGCGGTCTTAATTTTATTTTAGAAAGTGGGAAATGAAGACATTTGTGAAGGAGGTAAGAAAGTAGTACTGTATAAGAATAATGAAGTTTGGACTGGATATCAATGAAAATAGGAGTGAGCAAGTCAGTTCTAACTCAGTTTGAAGACCTATTTTGGGGGGATGCACAGTTTTGCTGTAGTGATGTTTGTGCACTGAATTAGGTATACAGGGTTTGGAGTTTTTAAATGATGTACAGATGTATATTGACAACTACAGATGTATATTGAAAGACTAACTGACGGGCACCTGGGTGGCTCAGTCGGTTAAGAGTCTGCCTTTGGCTCAGGTCATGATCCCAGAATCCTGGGTTGGAGCCCTATCCGGCTCCCTGCTCAGCAAGGAGTCTGCTTCTCCCTCTGTCCCCTCCACATGGTCATCTGTGGTCTCTCTCTCTCTCTCAAATAAATAAAATCTTTAAAAAGAAAAAAAAAAAGGTTAACTGAAGCAAAAAAGACTAAATGCAAATAACTAAAATTACATTTTTAATGTAAACCTGAGTTTCTCAAACCCAAGTTTTATTTAATTACAATGACGTCAAAAGAAAATATAATGAAAATAGTGTAAAAGCTTGCATTTAAGTGCAGTAAAATATTTTCCTGGGATTTAAATTGGCTGGCTAAAGTTCTTCATAAACTTTCATTTACATTTTTAAAAAATATTAGTCATTTCAAAATCTTGGGCATATAAAAGTTGGATTTTAATGCTAGCACAATACTCGAAAGAGAATGAAAGTAATGCAAGCATTGAAATATGTACTTTTTAGATAGCACTTAAAACTTTAAATAGAAATGTGACCCACAGTTGATAGATTGTTTTTGTCAGCCTTGAACAACATGTAGACAGCAGGCTGCATGGGGTTCATAAATACATCTGGAGGCCTGCTCTTTGCCTGCCTGCTATGTGGGAGTCTTTATGACCAGCAGCTCTACAGGCATCAGAATGGAAACAATAGTCCATCATCTGGATATGATAGTCACTTATTAAAATTTCAGCCATTTGCATTCTTCTTGAAATACCATTTTAAAGATATTCATTGGTAATTCAAAAATAAAAATTTAGGGCTTCTATAATGATATAAATCAGCTATAGTAATGATTCAATTGTTCATTTGGAAATTATTTTGTAAGCAAGTAGTTAGTGGCATAAATAAAGCAGATTAATAACATCATTTATAATAAATTATACATTATGTATTTTGTTTATTAACTAAAATCTTAAATGCAACAATTACTTAATGCTACTGAGAAAAATATACACTCAAATTTGACAAATTAGTATTTACACCCTTCAAAATAGGGATTTTTCCACCCTCTGGTCTAAGGCAGCCAGCAACTGGCTTAGGTTTTTATATAAATTGGCATTTTCTGGGCTCACAGAACCCAACTCATCTTGTAGACATTACAATTCCTTACTGCCACAGTGGAGAACAAAGAGAACTGGAAGCTAGCACAGCAACTTGACATTTGGCTCAAAAACAGTAACTCCCAAACACTTAACAAAACTTTTCTTAAGCCCTTTCAGAAGGTGTGAGACCAGTCAGTACAATGACATTTAGCCAACAAAGAATTGTTTCCTCTATTTTATAGAGATGCTAGGAATTCTTCCCATTTGCATAAACTATCTCATAAAAATCAACAATAGTGCTGATTATCTTGTCAAAAACAAGTGAGTACATCCAATAGAAGAAACACACATACACACACACCCCATGAGGTGATAGACTCATTTAGTTTAGCAATTCTTTTTTTTTTTTCTTCCATTTCATGGCACATCTATGCAGCCTTTCAGATTCTCTGAAAATATTTTAGGTAGAAAAAGTAAGAGAAGATTGTTCCCTGTTCTCTTTTGTTGACCAAACCATAATAAACACATCCATGCCTGTTGCATACCATATTGATCCATACATACCAGCCATCATGTATTTTTCTGTAGCTCACTCTCACTTCATATCCCATCTGTTCATGCAAGAAATAATAGATTTCATGATTCCAAGGACTTCAAAATGATTTACAGAAGTATTTTCAAATGCTAATTTAATCAGGACTATAGGGTACCATCATTTCTCCCTCGATTTTGACATTAGCTTCTTAACTTACCTCCCTGCTCCCATGCTTCCCCTCCTATGGTTGGAAGCAACCAGAGTGAGATTTAAAATCTGTCAAATCATATCTCAAAATTCTTAAAGGAACTCTCATCTGACAGTGGAAGCCCAAATTCCTAAATAGCCCGTGGGCTCTGCAAAGGACCTGTTCTTATGTCCTACCCCTTCCCTTTCAGTTGACCTGCTTCAGGCACACTAGCATCCTTGATGTTTTTGAGCATTTCAGACACATTCCCACCTAGGAATATCTGCACTGGTTCCTTCTTCTGTCAGGAAAATGCTTTCCCAGATGTGGGCATGGCTTAGTCCTTCTTCTCCTTCTGGTTACTCTAATAACACTTTTCCAATGAGAGATTCTGTGAACACATTACAGTTGACTCTTGAACAACATGGGTTTGAACTGTGTGGGTCCACTTATACACAGATTTTTTTGATAAACACAGACAGTGCTGTAAATATGTTTTCTTTCTTATGATTCTTCTTAATTACATTTTCTTTTGTCTAGATTATTTTGTTATAAGAGTATGACAAAGAATACATATAACGTACAGAACATATGTTAATCATGTTATTTATGTTATCAGTAAGGCCTCTGGTTAACAGTGGGCTATTAGTAAAGTTTTAGGGGAGTCAAAATTTGTACACAGATTTTCAACAGCTTGAGGTCAGTGCCCCTAGCCCCATGTTATTCAAGGGTCAACTGTATTCAAAATTGCAAACCTCATTCTCTGGAATTCCTTATCTTACTTAACTTCTCTCTGTAGGAAGTATCATCTTCTAACAGATTTCCAATTTAATTGTTTATTTATTTTTATTATCTGCTTCTACACACTCTAATGAAGGCTCCACCAGAAGGGGTGCTTTGTTATGTGTTCATTGCACTATCTTCAATACCTGGAACAGTGCCTGGCACATAGATTCTGTCTAATAAGTATTTGTAAAAACTTGTTGGAACTCAGAGGCCTATTTTCAGGATTGTAGTTAAACAGGAATTTCTCATACAAAAGAAAAATTTGTAGGGTTGTAGTAAGCAATTGTTACTTATTTACATTTTTACACTTTTTATAAAACCAAGATGAACTTATTATTTATTTTTAAACTTTTTTAAAAAAGATTTTGTTTATTTATTTGACAGAGAGAGATCACAAGTAGGCAGAGAAGCAGGCAGAGAGAGAGAGAGGAGGAAGCAGGCTCTCCGCCGAGCAGAGAGTCCAATGTAGGGCTCCATCCCAGGACACTGAGATCATGACCTAAGCAGAAGGCAGAGGCTTAACCCACTGAGCCACATAGGTGCCCTATTTTTTACACTTTTTAAAAAAGATTTATTTTATTTATTTTAGAGAAAGAATGAGAAAGCTGGGTCTCAAGCAAACTCCCTGCTGAGCACAGAACCCCATGTAGGGCTGGATTCCATGACCTCATGAGATCATACCTAAGCTAAAACCAAGGGTCAGACTGTCAACCGACAACCACCCAGGTACCCCCAAACCAAGATGAATTTCACAGGACATGAAATTTAGGTTATGCATGGTAAGCTTTTATGCATGCTTTAATCTTAAAGCTAGCATGATAATTCAATTATACAGAAAAGGACAACACAAAACATGCCTATAGGTTCAACATTAAATTTTCTCAGATTTTGGGTGAGAATTTTGGGTGAGAATATTTGTTCTTCATAACTCATTAAAAAGTAAAATAAAATATTGTAGATATAATTTGAACTTTTTGAAACACCCACTGATCCCATTTCTTTCTTACCACATCCCTAGATTGACTACTATGCTAAACTTGGTGTTTGGAAATCCCATAAATCCATATATGTAAGAACATATTGATGGCTCCACATGTATTGTATAATACTGTTTTACATAATTCCAAACTTTATGTATATGCAGCCATAATTTAATTTATATTCTTTTCTTTTTTTTTTTCAAAAAATACTCATTAAAAAAATTTAATAAAATTCGTTGTTTATGCACCACACCCAGTGCTCCATGCAATAAATGCCCTCCTTAATACCCACCACCAAGGCTCACCCAATCCCCACGTCCCTCCCCTCTAAAACCCTCAGTTTATTTTTCAGAGTCCACAGTCTCCCTTAATTTATGTTCTTAACTTGCTTTCTCCCTCTGCCCTAATTATGTTGATGGGATATTCACTGGTAATATTTATAGCTCTATGTAATTAATTTTAATTGCTATTTAGTATTTAATATTATATTGACATGTATTTATTCATTTTCCTATTCATAAAACTTTAGATTGTTTCTAATTATTTTCTTGTTTTATATTGTTACAATTAATTTTTTGTACACTCATCATTGTGAATGTGTGTAAGAGTTTCTTTAGTGTATCTAAACATGGAATTTTTACACCAAAGCTTACACACATTTTCAACTTTATTAGATACTACTAAATTAGCCTCCAAAGTGGATAAAGCAATGTATATACATAGAAGCAAGGTTGAGCTCTTTTCTCCTGATCTTGGCTGTGACTTATTATTGTCAGACATTATTTATTTCTTTTTTTCAATTTGACATGTGAAATGATATCTAACAGTTGCTGTATTTGTGTTCCCTGGTTAGTCATGAGGTCAAGTGTTTCCATTATTGATTTACTGTATACGTTTTCTCTTCAATGAATTATTTGTTCAATAGCCTTCAACCATTGTCCACTAGAATAGTTTTTTTTCCTTGTAGATTGGTTTTTCATAAATTTTGTATATCAAATTTTTGAAAGTTTTAGTGTGACCACTTATACCAAACCATTTTCAAGAATGGAAAGGTGTACTCTCTCTCTCTTTTTAAAAGATTTTATTTATTTATTTGACACAGAGAGAGAGAGAAAGAGAACAAGCAGGGAGAACAGCAGAGGGAGAAGCAGGCTCTCCACTGAGCAAGGACCCCATTGTGGGGGTCCCAGGATCCTGGGATCATAACCAGAGTCAAAGGCAGCCTCTTAACCAACTGAGGCACTCAGGTGCCCCTGGAAAAGTTGTACTGTTAATAATTATGTCAAACTAACAGAAGAAAACCTGAATTATCTTGGACAAACTGGTTTGTCTGGTTATGCTAGTTGTAAGCATTGACATCTGTAGCTTCTTTTAAAACTTTGTTTATAGCATCTTTCACTGAACTGATGATTTATATGCAGTCACATTTATCATGTTTAAAGCCAGTCACAAAAAGACAAATGCTGTGTGACTGCACTTACATGAGGTACCAGGAATAGCCAAATTCAAAAGTCAGAAAATAGAGACTGAGAGAAGAGGGTAAGAGGGAGTTAGTGTTTAAATGTTATTGTTAACTCAATACAGTTTCAGTTTTTCAAGATGAAAAGGGTTTGGGAGGTGGATGGTGGTGATGGTGATTAACAACAGTGTGAATGTATTTAATGTCACAGACTATACATTTACAAATAGTTAAAATGAGGGGCACCTGGGTGGCTCATTTGGCTAAGCATGTGCCTTTACCTCAGGTCTAGATCTCGGGGTCCTGGAAGTGAGCCGAGTCTTCCTTGCCTTGGGCTCTGCTCAGCAGGAGTCTTCTTCCTCCTCTTCTTCTGTGTGTTCTCCTTCTCACTCTTGCTCTCTCTCAAGTAAATCAACAAATTATTTTAAAAAAATAGTTAAAATGGTTAATTTTATTTTATATATATTTTATTACAATTAAAAATATGAACCAATAAATTAGTAAAAGAAAAAAATCACTATTTTGTTAGTAATTAATTACATTTTTTGTATCTTATGCATTTCTTTTTTTGGTAAGTGAGAGTTTTTAAGACTTGTAGGTTTTTTTGGTTATTGTTT
Organism: Mustela putorius furo; assembly: GCF_011764305.1. Classification (NCBI taxonomy): domain Eukaryota; kingdom Metazoa; phylum Chordata; class Mammalia; order Carnivora; family Mustelidae; genus Mustela; species Mustela putorius. The sequence continues at coordinate 87,757,966 of NW_025422005.1, read as the reverse complement.
TAATGACTAAGAATCTTAATTTTGCCCTCATACTTGATGGTAGTTTAGCTGAATATAAAATGTTTAGTGGATGATATTTTTCTTTGGCACTTCCCCTATATTCAGCTCTATGACCAGTTCTTTGTGTGCAATATTTTCTTTTTGATAACTTTATATTTTCCTTTTCACCTTGACTTTCTACAGTTTTATCTCAACATTTGTTAGTTTAGATTTAGCTTAATTTAATGTACTTAGTGATTAAATTTTACTTCAGTTTCAGGATTTAGGTCTTAATTGATCCTGCAGTTCTCATGGTTGCTCTTTGTTATAATATGGGCAAATATTAATTTTTCAATTAAATTGTTCTTGATTATGTGGAATTTATTATAATTTTAAAATCTTTTTTTATAGAGAATATGTCTTTAATTTCTACTATTTCTGGTTGATTTTATTGCATATCCATATTTTATTTTGTATCTGGGTTTTCAAATTTTGTTTTTAATAAGTATTATCCTTTGTTTTTCTGATTAATCAAGGCATTCTTTTGAAAACTTTTCTTTGGAGTACTTGCTCCATAAGATTATTTTCATGTAGAGTGGATTCATATTTCAACTATTAACTTTCTTGGCCACCCTTCTTAGCATATATTTTTTTAATATCTAATTGAATTTTGAAATTTTGTTATATTGATCCACAAGGGGTAAAAGGTTTTTTGTGGGTTTTTTTTTAAGATTTTATTTATTCGACAGAGACACAGCGAGAAAGGGAACAGAAGCAAGGGGAGTTGGAGAGGGAGAAGCAGGCCTCCGCTGGGAGTCTAAGCTGGGAATCTGATGTGGGGCTCACTCCCAAGACCCTGGGATCAGGACCCTGGGATCACCACCTGAGCCGAAGGCAGACGCTTAATGATTGTGCCACTCAGGTGCCCCGGTTTTTGTTTGAGTTTAATTTGTGCTAACTTGCTTTCTCTTTCTTTCCATTTATAAGATCTTTGTAATTTCTTTTTGCTTGTAACTCTTCCTTGGAAACTTATTGAGGTATTATCTTACATATTGCTATTTTGGGTCTTCTGTTTTATTGTAATATGGAGAAATCTCAAGATCTGGTAATATAAATAGCGGTTATTGGTTGAATTCCTGGGTGATGAGGCTGTGTCTTTTTCTTCTCACCATCCTAGATATGAAGATACCCTTGAAAATATAACCCAAGGCATTATACCCGCAATTTTTTTTTCAAGTTCCCCTTGTATAAATAAGGAGTCCCATCTAGTCTCATCTGGTCACTGCTCAATCAGTTGTTTCGCCTTTGTCTTCTCTCTTGGATGGATAGAGGATTTTGATCTTTGATGCCACATAGTTACCAAACTATTGAGTTGTACTGTCCACTTCCAGTCTTGAATCCACCCTGACTGTGATTTTTTTCCCAGGTCACTACTTTGTATTGCTATTTTAGATCCATTTTTCATTTGATTATTACTTTGAGTTTTATTGCAATTGTTGTGTGTTTTGAGCAGAAACAATGTATCTAACCGTGCACTTCATGTCTTGACTAGAATCATTCATTAGTATTATAATTCAAAATAGTTTTAAATAGAAAGGAATGGAAATAAAGATTGTAATCTTATTTTTCAAGATATAACTGATATTATGGAGTACTATAATGGCTAAATTAGTTTCCAAGTGAAGGGATCTATTGACACACCTTTTCTTAAAAATTATGTTATTCTTATGTGTTATGGTGAGTGCTGTGAAATGTGTAAGCCTGATGATTCACAAACATGTACCCCCAGGGGCAAATAAGACATTATATGTTAATAAAAGTAAAAAATAAAAATAAAAAAATTTTCAATTGTTATTGCTATAACAATAATTATTCTAATTATTATAGTTTTGTTTAATTGCCTTATCTTTCTTCTGGAGCCTTTAGTTAAAGTGGATGCCAGGAAATGAGGAATAAAGTGAAGTAGATCTGTCAGTGGACACTTTTTAATAAATAAATAAATAATAAAAAATAATTTTAAAGATTTTATTTCTTTACTTGTCTGAGTCAGAGAGTGTACAAGCAAGGGAAGTGGCAGGAAGAGCAGGCAGAGGGAGAAGCAGGCTCCCTGCGGAGCAAGGAGCTGGAAGGGGGAAGCGGGTACTGATTCTAGGAACCTGGGATCATGACCTGAGCCAAAGGCAGATCTTTAACTGACCAAGCCACCCAGAGGTCCTGGGCATTTTTAAAAAATATTTATTTTTTCTTTCAATTGATTGGAGATAGCTTTTAATATTAGGCACCAGACCCTATGCTGATCCCCAAAATATATTGTGTCCTATTTGTACAAAGGGGAATTGAATATATATTGATTTAGAACAAGATATTTGGACAATTCCCAAAGACATTCCAAATTTCCCACAAGATTTAGCTCTTAAGAAATCAAACCACTGTGACAATGAGCCCGTCTGCTGTTGCTTTAACTGACCCAGTTTTCCCATGGAGACATTCATCAAATGGTGAAAAGAGATGATGTTGCTTATTAGTTAAATACAAACTTTAGGGAAATAACATAGAATATAAAATGAAAAACTGCATAGTCGAAATTTAAAACGTCAATTGTGAGCCTCTTGTAATCCAGACTGGTTTGTTGTTGTTGCTATTATTTTTAGTGAATTAAAGAATATATACTCTTTGAGACAGAGAGACTGAGAAAAGTCCAGTGTAAAAGATAGATAACATCAGTGTGTAAAGGAGATAAAATAGAGTATGTCCGGCGCCTGGGTGGCTCAGTGGGTTAAGCCTCTGCCTTCCGCTCAGGTCATGATCTCAGGGTCCTGAGATAGAGCCTTGTGTCAGACTCTCTGCTTGGCAGGGAGCCTGCTTTCCCCCCTCTCTCTGCCTGCCTCTCTGCCTACTTATGATCTCTCTCTGTGTGTCAAATAAATAAATAAATAAAATCTTTAAAAAAAAAAAAAGGTAGCATATGTCTAAGTTACTATTTTCTTCTGACCATGCCATAGCTTGAAATGTTATGTAATTCTAGGATAGCTAATGTTTATTAAAAGTATTTAAGGTATTTTTCTGATGCTGTTCATGTATTATTTTACTTAATCTTCCAAACCAATCCAATGAGGTAGGTATAATATTTATTCCAATTTTAGATACTGGGACTTCAAGACATGGTTTACTCACCCATGAATGTATGCAGTTTTCAGATTATAAATTCAGTATTTAACTCAGGTTAGTTTGAACTTAACCTTTATTCTAAATTTTGTCTCAGTAATTTAATATATTCAGATTAGATAAAGGACAAAAGTGGCGATATGAAACACTATCATTCAAATCTTAGGGCCAGTTTAAAAAATAAAACTTGAAAGCAGGAAATTCTCCAAAACTAATGGAAACATGTCAGCTTTATGTGGCTCCTACTAACCAAATGCAGGATCATTTGAGCAGCAAGAATTATTATTATCATTTCAGCTTTAAAAAAGGTGAACAGGGAAGAAATTAGCACTATTTTTTTTTTTTTAATATTTTAGGGGCACCTGCGTGGCTCAGTGGGTTAAAGCCTCTGCCTTTGACTCAGGTCATAATCTCAGGGTCCTGGGATCGAGCCCCACATCGGGCTCTCTGCTAAGCAGGGAGCCTGCTTCCCCCTCTCTCTCTGTCTGCCTCTCTGCCTGCTTGTGATCTCTGTCTGTGAAATAAATAAATAAATAAAAATAAAATAAATAAAATCAATAAATAAAAAAATAAAAATAAAAAATACTTTATTTATTTGTTTAAGAGAGAGAGAGAGCATGAGCAGGAGGAAAGGCAGAGGGAGAGGGAGAAGCAGAATCCCCACAGAGCAGGGAACCCAAGCAAGGGCTTTATCCCAGGGTCTTATGATCATGACCTGAACCAAAGGCAACTGCTTAACCAACTGAACCACTCAGGCACCCCTAAAACTATTCTATATAGAAGAATGTCAACTGAAAAATGTCAAAGGAATGATAGAAGTAGAAAATCACTGTTTGCAAAAGTCATTGTAGTAATCAACTCAGATAAGGGTTATCAATGAATACTAAAATCATTGGATGAAAGATGTTGGGTATAGAATACTTAAACTAGGTCAAAGTATTACCCTGGAAATTACTTGTTAATTATAAAGGAAAATAATTCTTTGCAATGGAGAAATCTGATGGACATGTCCAAGTGACCAAAGGTAATATCACCAAAAGTAAGAAAATAACAATTTGTACCTCCTGATATGACACAGGGAAGTACACAGTATCAATTTTGAAATATTTTTGCCAACAATTTTAATGTGTATATAATTAAGAAAAAAAAGGAATGAATTCTAGACTGTGGAATGACCAACTAAATTTGGCTAGACTAAAAAAAAGTCGATGTCATGAATTGAAAAAAAGAAAGAGGAGGAGAAGGGAAAAGAAAGAGAAGGAGAAGGAAGAGGAAGAAAAAGAGTAGAAGGAGAAGGAGAAGGAAGAGGAGGAGGATAAAGAAGAAAAAAAGAGTAGAGAGTTCGAGGAGACTAAAGAGATGTGATAACTTGTCATCATTGGATCCCAGATTAAAGTTGTCCTTTGGCCCAATTTAGGGACAATGGACAAATTTGAATGTGACATATATACTAGGTAATATATCTGAATATTTTGGATGTGATAATGGTAAAAAATGAGAGAGAGAAACCAAGAAACAGACTCTTAAATATAGAGAACAAACTGATGGTTACCAGAGGGGAAGGTTGTGGGGGGATGGGTTAAATAGGTGATGGGTATTAAGGAGGGCACTTGCCATGATGAGCAATGGGTGATGTCTGGAAGTGTTGAACCATACTGTACACCTGAAAGTAATATTACACTGTTTGTTAACTAACTGGCATTCAAATAAAAACTTTTTTTAAAAGGTGCATCTAGATAAGGGTTTATATGTGTTCATTGTGCTATGTTTTTCAACTCTTATATGGGTTTGAAATTCTGCAAAAAGAAAACAGTTGGGGCAAACTGAAACTTTATTTATTTGTGCAATTGATTTCATTAATTAATTTGACTGCATTAATGATTCAATGTAGTAATAGTGCAGAGTATTGTGAAAAGCTACTTAATTAGTAAAAATTTGTCTCTACTCAGTGGCTCAACTCTGTCCAACAGCTTTCTTTTTCTTGTTTGTTTATTTTTACTTCCTTCCTTCCCTCTTTCCTTCCTTCCTGCCTTCCTTCCTTTTTGCCTTTTCTTGTCTTCTCTTGTCTTCCTTCTTTTTTTTTTTTTTTTTTTTCCAATTTAGGAAGAAATGTGGACACATGCTCACTGCTCAAAGCAACATATTTCCAGGCTGTGTATCACCTTTTCTGTGGTAACTACAGAAAGTTTCTTCCTACCTTATTAGACAAACTTGGCTAATGCAAGGCAATCTTAAAACTTTGACATTTTGACTTGGCAAATGCAGAATTCTCTTAAATATATACTTAGAAATAGCAGATGGAAACTTTATGATTTCCTAGGTTATTCAAGAAGTAGGCCATTTATCACTTAGGGTTTAATTTTTAAAAGCCACAGTAAGCTATTGAAAAGAGTTCCACTTCAGTCAGCACACATTTTAATTAGAAAATGTTTGTGCTTCATTCTAATTTCATTTTCTTTTGTTTCTGGTTTAAATCATATGCTAAGGCAATAATTGCTGTCACTTACTGAATATCTATTATGTGTCAAACACTTTTAGAAACTTTATATACTATTTCTAATCCAGAAATTTACTACCCAATGGAGGTATTATTCTCCCACTTTGAAAAAACGAGGAAAGAGAATTTGAAATGTTACGTGTCTTTCCCAGGACCCCTACAACTGGCTCCAGAGTTTTTTCCCTATCTACTACCATAGAATGTCTCCTTGATGGAATGTATCACTTCATATAATCTAAAATGTAAATCTCCCAGGAATAAAAATCATGGGTTTATGTATGTATACAGATATCTGGTATAGTATCTGGTGACATCAGGTAATAAAAAAGTGAATCTATATTTTTTATTTAAAACTTCTGCTCCTGCTTTATTCAAAGTAAATAGAGAGTAATTAAAAGACAAATAAGATATGCCCCCTTCCTTCAAAGAAACTTCCAGATAAAAAACTTAGTTTTTAAAAAATACAAGGACACCCATTGCAGAAATAGTCCCCCGTCCAGCACAATTAATTTTTCTCTTTCTGTTATATAGAATTGTCACTGGGAAATGACTAGCTAAAGACTACATTTCCCAGACCCCTTTGCATCAAGACATGGTTAAGGTCTCATGAATGGAAAACAAACAAAATTGATGTGTTTTATTTTTTGGACATAGTTTTTAAAAGTTAGTGTGTTTTTCCCTACTCTTTTTCTTCTAATGAAATCTGAATGGTGGAACTTCAAAATGAAAGGAGCCTAGGTTCATGAGCAACTTTATGAAGGAAACCTAACACAGGTTAGAACACTTATCTGTCTGTTACATGAGAAAAATGAACTTCTATTGGATTAAGGTATTGAATTTTTAGCATTTTTTTGTTGTTGTTGTTGTACCAGCTAATGTTGCCCTAACACTAATAGTAGTGCACGTTGGTACCTGGACATTAAACTTTTGCAACAAAAGCATAAATGTGCAGTACTGGCTTAACATTTGGGGAATAAAGAGATAAACAAAAATATGGAGACCCTATTATAGGGGAGCAATATCTTTGGCAAATTATTTCCTCTTCTTACTACCAAGACAGACCAGGTAAACACAGAACCTATAACTCTAAAGTAAGAAGTTAGAAAAAGCCAGTAAGTAATTGTGTATTGGTTTTTCTCCTGTGGGTGCTGAAAAGGTATTAGAAAAAGAGATGAGTTCAAGTACATATTAGCTGGTTTAAGAGGGAGGATGAAAGAGAATCAAAGAAACTCAAGTGTTTTGATCTTATAGAGTTGGAAAATCATCTGCATCAGGATCCCAAACAGAAAAAAAAAAGTTTGATAAAAGTATTGTGATATCAAAGCATATTACAATGTCTCACTTAAACAGAGTTTGTACAAACCTGAGGCAGAGATCAGTGAGATATGTTTTTCCAGTCCAAGCCTGCTGGGTGGATCAGGTGGTTCAGGCTGGTAGCTATCATAGAATTGAAAAGAGGTGTTTAGGTGAAGAAGCTAGGAAAAAAGTCAACTTGGGAATTATGTCTGATAATTAGGCTACTGGCAAATGAAAATGACTGTAAGCAAATTGATTAGAAACCTACTAAACTTTGTAATTGTACTGCTAGAGTTACACGTCCAACTTGAGAAACCTTTAAGATTTTGCCATGGAAGATAATGGATTAGGAAGAATCATTCAAAAGATACTGGTCAGGGTTGGGGTAGATCAGATATAAGGGAGTTTGTCCCAGAAATCAGGATATCTGTGAGGACATTGGGAGGTCCCAGGAAGGGGATCTTTACAATGCCTGACAAGCAAGATTTCTTCATTCTTATGAACTAGTCAAAGCTGAATGTTTCCCACTTTTTCTTTCAAGAAGACAGCTTTTGGGGCACCTGGGTGGCTCAGTGGGTTAAAGCCTCTGCCTTCGGCTCAGGTCATGATCCCAGGGTCCTGGGATCAAGCCCCACGTGGGGCTTTCTGCTCCGTGGGGATCCTGCTTCCTCCCCTCTCTCTCTCTGCCTGCCTCTCTGCCTACTTGTGATCTCTCTCTCTCTGTCAAATAAATAAAATCTTTAAAAAAATTTTTTTTAAAGAAGACAGCTTTTAATGCAGGCATCCTACCTTTGCTTTACTACTGTATTTCAGGTAGGGAACAGGAGACAGATAAACTTGTAATTTTAATTTATAATTAAGTGGATCATAAGGAATAACAATTGAGTCAGTTGGCTAGGAGACTAGAACTGTTTGAGATCTTAGAGTTTGAGGTAGACAAGGTAATTGGACTTTGGGTTATCTCCCTTAAGGAGAGGTGAACTTGTCTTATGTGAAAGAGAAGCAAAATGTTGCATAATATGCCAGCTTCTCTGAATTTTGTGCTCTTCCAGTAAAGCACATATCCTGTGACCTGATGTGAAGCTTAACATTCACTATTGGCCTCCAGTTATTAATTCCTGATTGAATACAGTGTCACTAATAAGTAATCACAAATCTTCTTGATTAAATAATAAATTCCTACACTTGAAAAAAATTTGTGTTCTTCTTTCCATAGGGTAATGTTTTCATTAGGAAAGAACTTTTTTTTTTTTTTTAAGATTTTATTTAAAAAAACATTTTATTTATTTATTTGAGAGAGAGGGAGAGATCCTGCATATGAGTGAGGGCAGGGGTAGAAGGAGAGTGAGAAGCAGACTCCCTGCTGAGCAGAGAGCTCTATCCTAGGACCCTGAGATCATGACCTGAGCTGAAGGCAGACACTTAACCAACTGAGTCACCCAAGTACCCCATGGAAGCATTTTTCTATACCCATGTCAACACTAGAAATTATCAGTATTTTTATTTCTTATTTACCAATCTTATGGATAATAAAAGATATCATATTATTCTTTTATCTGTTCTGATTGCTAGTGAGATGTACACATAATGACCATTGCAGTTATTTTCTGTGAATTGCCTGATTGTATAGCAGATATCATTTATGTGCCATTTCTGAGCTAGTTTATCTAATATCTCTTGATACCTTGACATTTGTTCTGTCCTAGCTAACCCTGAGTGACCAACTCTATGGACTCTCACTGCATCATGTGAGCACATGGCAGTTCTTCACTTCATACCTATTCCACATGACCCTCAGCTCCCACTTCATAAAACCTGTTTGACACTTATATCTGTACAGCCCAGTAGTCAGGAAGTGAAAGCCTCCTAGGGCAAAACTTTCACTAATGTGAAGCAGAGGTAGCTATAAATACATACCAGGAATGGCTCTGGAATACAGCCTCACAGTAAGATTGTGGAGCTGGATAACTCACCATCCGGAAGGCAACTGGAACTCCACGGCAGGTGAGAAGTAGAGTAGCCATAATTGGCAGGATGCAGGGGTCTCACAATTATTAAGGATTTCAACTCTGGCTAATTGGTAAAGGGTAATGTTGGCTTGGGCAATATCTAGGTAGACTAGAATAGTAGAAAGGCAATGCAAATTGCAAAAATTATACCTTCTGTTACAAAAACTATGAGAGAGAGCAAGAGGAAGACTGTGCCAAAAGTAAGGCCTAATATTTAATTCAAAGAGTGTCAGAGATACAAAACAGATGTAATATGCAGCTTCCAAAAGTCTCTTATGTAAAAGTCGGACACTGGTTAAGATAAGGATACCTTAAGCCTAGGATGGGAACATTTGAATGAATGAGTCTGAGAACACTGATCATTCAGTTCCTGTGAAAATTATAAGCCAGCAGTGAGTGGTATCTCCTCCTACTTGCCAGAAAACTTCCTTTTTCTTGCCAAGAGTCAAGTGACCTTCCCTCAAGGCAAGTAATTGTAAGGTGATGCTTGTAGCTCACCACCCTTAAAATCTTCAGGCTGATAATCAAGATTAGGTCTCAGCAAAGTCTTAATAGAAAAGTATAATCCCTGCTCCAGGAGAAATAGCCTATACACAAACATGTTGAAATACCTTATTAATGTATGCCAGCAAGGACCAGGGGAAAGCATGTATGAAGGACACTGAGGTGGTTGCAGTCAAGGGGGTGGGCTGGTTAGGTGGGATAAAGAAGTTCTTATTGATTTGGGGATACTCACCTTGATTTGGACTTCAGTGTTTTGGTAATACTTGGACTTAGTCACAACACTGTATTGGGATGCTTGCTAGAAATTTGGACATATGTTGGCCCCACACTGTTCTCACATCCAATTCCCTGTACTATCAGTGAACTAGGAGCTCATGAACTTCTGTTTTTAATTTTGTCTGTTTTGCTCTCTGGGAAAACTAGACTAAGGTAAGTTCTTTGATACTCTCTTCTTGCTCTGTGTTATATTATGGATTTATATTTTGCACTTCGCACTTATATTATCTCCATGAATTATAATACATGCAGCCTATAATATATATTATATATTTTGTATGTTTCAATATATTTATTTATTTTTCATTTTTTTCTTTTTTTGCTGTATATGGTACAAATATTTATCTTCTATTTTTTATCTCTTAACTTGGTGACATTTACCATATACAATATTTAACTTATTATATAGATGAATCATACCAATTTTTCTTGAATAGATTCTGAGACATTATATTACTGAAGGAGTCTTTTCCATCCTAGGGAGAGGGAAGGGAGAGAAAGAAAGATTAGAACGTTATTTACTGGGTGCCTGGGTGGCTCAGTTGGTTAGGCAACTGCCTTCAGCTCAGGTCATGATCCTGGAGTCCTGGGATCCAGTCCTGCATCGGGCTCCCAGCTCCGTGGGGAGTCTTCTTCTCCCTCTGACCTCTCCCCTCTCATGCTCTCTCTCATGGTCTCTCTCAAATAAATAAATAAAATCTTAAAAACAACAGCAACAACAAAAAGGACTCTATTTACTTGTTCTTTCTCCTATCCACTCGATGGTTACTGATTTCCATATAATGTAGTTTAAGGCACTGTTTTCCTCATTTTTTCTATTGATGATCACATCAACTGATTTATTATCACTCTTATGAATTTAAAACTCTTACTTCTCAGGGGAAAATCTTTGTTTACAGTGGAGGATAATTATGTTAATACTTTACTGGGTTGAAGTTGTTTGTATGTTGTTAAGATTTTGGTATACATAAGTATGATTGTTCAGTGGGGACATGGTTGGGGAGAACTGCTTTAAGGGTATGTGTATGTGTATGAAGGAGTATGTATATATATGATTATTGAAACAGTTTTCACTAACGTTTAAGAAATAGGAGCAGGAAACACTAGAGCCAGACTGCCTGGGCTCAAAGTTTGAGTCTATTACTAATGTTTATTTGATTTTACAAAAGTCATTTAAATTTTCTCTCTCCACTTTGCCATCTATAAAATCAACATAAAAGTAACAGTACCTCAAAGGACTATTATTAGCATATTTTTTACTTAATATATTAAGAGTGTTTAAACAGTGCATTTTATATAGTAAGTACTCAGTAAATGTTATTGCGCTTCCTATTATTGGTACTGTTATTATTTCCATTATTATTATTATGTAGGGCCTACTTATTCTAGTTGTTCACATTCCATTGTAATATGACTGATCTGATTCAGACATATATGTTACTTCTTAGTCTTGATTAGGCATTTGTGTTTGAAACATGTCTCTTTTTCTCTACCATATTTTTGTAGTTATTTACATGTATTTCACTAGCTTCATAAATTGAACTGTATGGTTTTCCAATTATATATTCCTCCAAATGCTAATAAGATAAACTGAAATACTGGTCCTAGAGGCTTTGGGGGTTATATGGGTAGTGATTTGATAACTTTACTAGCTCTTTGTTCCTATATGAATCAATTTGGTTATTTACATAGTTCCTGAAAATCAGTATTTTTGTATGCATTAGCATAAAATGATAATTACTATGCTCTTTTGTTTAAAAAGCTAATGTAAATATTTTCTGAATTCTGAAACAGGTTGGATTTCCTGGGAGATAGAACTTAGTGTTCAGAATGTTTCTTAAGAAAGCTTTGGGATCAATAGCTGTGGAAGGAAAGGGGAGAAAGTAGGTTTGGGCCTGAGATGCCAACTCTGATACTGGCCTGATAGTCTCTGCTGACCTGAGATGCTCCTGAGGTGAATAGTCCTTCAGGTTAACCCACACTGGATGGTGACATTTATACTTTTGCCTTGATTAGTCATTAGATTTGGAGAAAGGGCATACCATGGGGAAGGAGTCTGAAGGAACCAACAGTTGAAGGCCATTCACTGACAGCAGAGCCCATAGCTGGGCAGATCTCCAACCAGTCACAGACCCTATTTACAATCATTCCTTTCTCTTTCTTGTTACTTTTAAGTAAATGCCAGGGATTTTTAGAATGTTTGTCTATACTGTTTTAAAAACTACTCTTGTTTGTGCTTTGCTTTTTATTTACAAATTTATGCAATCTTTTTTTTTTCATCCTCATTTTCTCAAACTCATGCTTTCCTTGGAGTTTAGTTTTTAATGGCTTTTCTGACTGAGTTGAATATCTAGTTAGTTTATATTCATCTATTTCTTTGCATCTGAGTATAGCTTTGGTTGCAAGACAGACTTTGATATGGTAGTATTTTCCTTTTTATAGATATTAGAGTAATCAGTTATGTATTGTTTTCATTTAGTTTTTGGGAGTGATTTTTAATCTCTAGAGCCTTCTTAATTTTGCTGTTAGCTGCTTAATTTTCTTTTATATGGTATAAGATAGAGAGCTATATAATGTCACTTTTATAACTTTTAGAAGTTTTTTGGTGGCATGTTGTATGATAAGTTTTTATGTGTTCTGTGAATAATTGAAAAGAAGGTTTTAGTTTTATTTTTTTAGTTTTGGGGGAAAGAGTAGGATAGGAAGTTTGAGGACTATCCATTTTTTTAACCTTATTAATAAAAGTCTTTTATAAGTTTTATTATTATATTATTAGCCTAAGACTGATAATGGAATTAGAAAAGTGTCAACTACAAAAGTAAATTTCCTTGTATATTTTATGTGTTTACAGTATGAATATTCAAGATTTTTATAGTTTTGATATGTATCTAACTTTTATTAATATTAAAACTTTTTTCTATTTAGTGTTTTAGGTTTGATTTCAGTTAAATCAGATGTTAATACCTTTAGTTCTGATTTTCTGGCTTGAATTTGCTTAAATAGGAATTATATAGTTATATATGGATAAATACAGAGATATATATATAGTTAGATATGGATAAATATGATAAGGATGAAGTTAACTATAGCACCCTTAATAATCTCATTTCACAGAATTCAAATAAAAAGCATTTTATAGTATAAACAGGGTTATTTCACAAAAAATACTGCTAGTAAATTAAATATATCTGAAAATATATTGATCTTAAAAGTTTTGAAACATAGGATAAATTTTCTTTTTTAGCAATATCTTGCATTTTTCAATATGTGCCCAGAATATTTACATTTAATTTCCAAAAATATTTTCAGGTGAGTACCTCTAAGTTGAAAGCAACAGCTATAATTGTTAGCCTGGAAAAAAAAATACAATATAAACAATATCGAGGCCAAAAGATTTGACATTTTAGGGAAAAGAGTCAACTTTAGTTCAATAATCTTTAAGTAGGGCGACCTTAATAATGATAATTCAGAGCCCAAGTAGGTGGATGGCTAAACCCATTACTTCTTATTGGTGTAGCTCAGTCTCGATGTTAATCATTGGAACATATATGGAGAATTGCGTTTTCACTTGTTTTATGATCTATTTTCTTTCCTTAGGCAGGTAATCTGCCCCTTATTTAGTGGTTTTAGAATTCTTAACTTAATTTTCAGGGTCAGCAGTAAAACCTCGACTTTGGATTTCATAATAGTTTCGAGTTAACTTGGCGTGCCTACCTACTGCCAAGACAAATGCTGCCAAACAAATACCCAACCTGAGTAGCTCTCATTGGTTATGCCTATGATCTGCCTTTCAAGGACTGTATTGTCATTCTTTTCAACTCTGCATTCAGGTACTCTTCTTGGGAAGCTCTTTGACACATCATGGCAGATAAGTGGGTGTTGAGTTTATGCCTTTGAAAAAAAGGTGTCAAAACTAAAAATCTCCAAAATGTATCAGAGGAGACCTTTCTAATATTACTTGCAGGACCTTAAAATCTGTGACTTTAGGGCCAGAAGTAGACCTGAAATGGGCCTGAATCCAACTGACTGTCATTTAAATATATCCTAAAATCTTGGACCCAAAAGATAGAATTTGAAAACAATGAAGCAGTAAGTAGCAAATCCAGCTAAGCAATGAAACACCCTGAGATGGGGCTTAAGGTTTGAAGATTAAAATTAGATAGAAATGATTAATTTATAACTTAAATCTAGGATATGTTAGCTATGGAATTGAGTCTTTCTCTCACTTAAGTATGAAGTCCTTATAATATCAGCTGTAGAAAGGGCCAGGGGAAGTAATTAATAAGAATTGAGTCCTATTTCCTAGCCAAATTTTCCTGGCCAAAATTTCATTTTACCCAGCTAAGACTATCACTCCAGTTATCATGGAAAATAGTGACTGGCTCTTTGATGTATAAATGTCTTAACTCATGAAAATTAGAAACAAGTGTATAAGGGATGAAATCACTAAAATACTTAGGATTGCTATTTTCATGTGTTTGGAATACTTTAGAGAACTTGGCAGAATAATCTGATTGGTCAAATGGGTCTAATTTATTTTTTTATTTATTTTTTATAAACATATAATATATTTTTAACCCCTGGGATACAGGTATGTAAATCGCCAGGTTTACACATTTCACTTAAATATATATATTTAAGTATTTTATTTTAGATGTGTGATTATTGATTTAGCATTATAAAAGAACTTGACAAAGTTTTATTTTTATTTTATTTCTTTTCAGCGTAACAGAATTCATTGTTTATGCACCACACCCAGTGTGCAATGCAATATGTGCCCTCCATAATACCCACCACCTGGCTCCCCCAACCTCCCAGCCCCCCGCCCCTTCAAAACCTTCAGATTGTTTTTCAGAGTCCATAGTCTCTCATGGTTCACCTCCCCTTCTAATTTCCCCCAACTCCCTTCTCCTCTCTAACTCCCCATGTCCTCCATGCTATTTGTTATGCTCCACAAATAAGTGAAACCATATGATAATTGACTCGCTCTGCTTGACTTATTTCACTCGGCATAATCTCTTCCAGTCCCGTCCATGTTGCTACAAAAGTTGGATATTCATCCTTTCTGATGGAGGCATAATACTCCATAGTGTATATGGACTACATCTTCCTTATCCATTTGTCCGTTGAAGGGCATCTTGGTTTTTTCCACAGTTTGGCGATGGTGGCCATTGCTGCTACAAATGTTGTGGTACACATAGCCCTTCTTTTCACTACATCTGTATCTTTGGGGTAAATACCAAGTAGTGCAATTGCAGGGTCATAGGGAAGCTCTATTTTTAATTTCTTGAGGAATCTCCACACTGTTCTCCAAAGTGGCTGCACCAACTTGCATTCCCACCAATAGTGTAAGAGGGCTCCTCTTTCTCCACATCCTCTCCAACACACATTTTCCTGTCTTGCTAATTTTGTCCATTCTAACTGGTGTAATGTGGTATCTCAATGTGGTTTTGATTTGAATCTCACTGATGGTTAGCGATGATGAACATTTTTTCATGTATCTGATAGCCATTTGTATGTTTTCATTGGAGAAGTGTCTGTTCATGTCTTCTGCCCATTTTTTGACATGATTATCTGTTTTGTGTGTGTTGAGTTTGAGAAATTCTTTATAGATTCTAGATATCAACCTTTATTTGAAAAAGTTTTAAACAGTATTGTAATATTTGAGGAAGCTTAATATCAATGATACTTTTAAATTTTATTTATTATAGTTTGATCTTCACTGGCAAGATTGTATTTATTTGTTAAATAATTTAAATAGTTAAAAAATAGAATATTTTGGATTTATAAATGTGGTTGAAGTTGTTTATGATAGTTTCATTAATTAGTTTTCTACATAGCTGATTTAGAAGTTTCCATTGGATTAATCAAATATTTTTTTGAAAGTGATACTTAAAATTTGTCAGATTAATAGATTTTTAAGTTAGCCTTTGTATTAGTTTTCTATTGCTAATGTAACAAATTACTGAAAACTCGTGACTTAAAATAAATACTAATTTATTATCTTTCTGCTCTCAAAGTCAGTAGTCCAAAGTGTTATTTGAGGCTAAAAGAATGGTGTCATCAAGGTGATGTTCTTTCTGGAGGCTCTTGGGAGAATCTGTTTCCCTGAGTTTCCAGCTTCTAGAGGCCACCTGTGTTCCTTGGCCTAGGACCCCAGTCTTTATCTTCAAGCCAGCATCTTAGCATCTTCAAATCTCCCTCTTTGACTACAATCCCTGTTTCTGTCCTCATATCTCCTTCTCTGAATGTTGTCTCCCTCTTATAAGGACCCTGTAGTTACATTAAGCCCTCCAGATAACACAAGATTATCTTTTAATTTTAAGATTCTCAGTTCAGTCCCATCTGCAAACTCCCATTTGCTATGTAATATAAAATAATCATAATTTTTGGAGATTAGGATGTGGATATCTTTTGGTGGAGAGGGATGGTTATTGAATATATTGTACCTTAGATAGACAAAAGAAAGGCTTTTTAAATTTATAACCTCAATACATTTCATATTAATATTAATAATTCAATTAACCACAAATTTTATTTCTGTGCACAAAGAACTCTCAAGACCACCAGAAAAACACATCTTAACTCATCAAGACATTTGCTTCTTATTTGGCTGATTATCTGTGGCTATATTCTTTGTTGCTGCTAGTTGATTTATGAACAATTATTATTGATGTTCACTGACCTTGACAAAAATAGTACACCTTGTCATATGATACCAAGGCCCTATCAGGACTGAATTTAACTTTATCCATATTTTAATTTTAACTTTTTAAGCATTGATTTTCAGTGAATCTCATAGTCATAAATTAATTTTGTTTAATTACCTTATTTAAAAAATAAATGGGGTATAAGACAAATTGTTTTTTCAAACTCAGTATATGAGTTCTTTTTTTTTAATTTGAAAATTTAATACCTTATATATGTTAAAATTAGAAGAGCATATCAAGTAGAACAATTAGGGCTTAGTTCTATAACTTTATTTGATGTATTCTGATTTTTTTCCTTCTTTAATGTTCTTAGTGTTTTCTATTTTTTTCACTGTCTGGAACCGATTTTACCATCTGGCAGTCAACAAGTCAAATCTTCCTTTTCAAAATAATTTAGAAAATGTTGATAGAGGTTGGGTCTATATTATACTTTACCAATTTGGAAATTTTACATTAAAAATTCACACTTTCATCTTCTCTTCATAAGCAGTGAGATCTGGCAGTACACTGTGTGAAGCTGAGTAATTTCTGCTGCTTTGGAGGGACAAGGACACTGCCCATTTCAACATAAGCTGTACAGTTCCCCCAACTCACGCATGGTGGCTCGATTTAACCCATTTTGCAGTTAACTTAGTCCCTGTAGGCACTTGAGGATAGGACTCCTGTTTTGTTTGCTTTTGTCTTTAACAGTTATTTGGAAGTTAAGCAGTTTATTTTAAATTTAACTGGTACTTATCTTTAAGGCTATCAAATACCTCCTTGAACACATATTTCTCTAATATTAAAAATTCCGTAAACTTAGCTCTCCTCAAGAGGAATAAGGAATTTTAAATACCTGTGTCTCACCTTCCCTTCAATATGCATCAATTTCTGCAATATTAATAGGAGAACATTGAGACAATTACAGCAACGACCTTTGTTTAATATTGTTGACTCTAGTCAACTTCCTGTATAGTAGATTCCCAGAACTTAATTCAACTTATAACTGGAAATTTGTATCCTTTGACCAACATCTCCCCATTTCCCCCACCGTGCGGCAATCACCATTCTACTCTTTTTTCAAAGCTAAGTTAGATCATGTAACTCCCCTGCTTATATTTCTGTATTGGTTTTTCCAAATACCATAGAATAGAATCCAAAGTCCTTAATGACTACACTGCCCAGTGCTAAGTAAACCCTGAATATTCCACTGCTGCAGACTTCCACAACACCCTTCCTTACCACACTTCTCTCACAGTGGTCTCCCTGCTGTTGTTGGAAAAATGGCAAGCTGACTCCTACCTCCAGTACTGGGAACTTTTCCAAAAACTCTTCTCTAGGACTTTAAAAGCCTTATTCTCTCATTTTGGTCAGGTTTCTCCTCCTTAGAAAGACTTTCTTGAGTTTGCTTATCAAAAATTGCAACTGTCTTATATCCTGACCCTCTTCTATTTTATCAGAGTGCTGATCACTATTTGACACTTGTCTAGCTTTTCTCTCATCCATTAGATAGCACCAGCAAAGCAGGTCTATTCTTATTTCTCTTGTATTTAGAATGGTTTCTGCACACAGAAGGTCCTCAGTAAGTTTTTGTTAAGGTTATATGGCTTTGTATTCCATTGTGTTAATCTAATGTCTTTGAAAGCTTGTTTGGAAGTTGTAGCAGGGGAGCGCAGCTACTCCTATACCCTTGATCGAAGAACTGTCCTCTCCTCTAACAGGGAAGGTCGTCCTCTTCTACTGAGCGCGCAGCTTCAGAAGGGACGCACATGGAGCGGTGAGGGAGGAAGGGGACACCCACCTAGCCAGCCAGATCAGCCGAATTAACCCTGATGATCAATGGGGTGACAGATGTCGCAGCCAGATTGCCCTCACATCCAATCTAATGTCTTTAAATATTCTCAAAGCTCAACACCAGTATTATTATTTTTATTTATATTTTTATCTCTTGCATTATATCATCGATCCTTTTTTTTTTTTTTCCAAGAAGAGTGTTTAGCTGCAATATTTTCCAAGTTCTTATAACATAGGAGTGTCTTCTGTTGCTTTCATAGTAGAACAATAAATTGGTTGATGTGGAATATTCAGTTCACAAAATTTTTCCATTGAAATTCTGTGTTGTCCTCTGGCATTCAATTATGCAGAAGAGAAATTTGAGGACAGCTCAACTTTTGTTCTTTCATAGGTAAACTTTCTGTTTCTGCTTGAGTGCTAATACTTCATTTTGGGTCATTTTTTTCTTTGCTTTTCTTGGGTCCATGAAGTTAGTCCTTTTATTCAGGGACTTGAATAATATTTCAGTTCAGAAAGATTTTTCTTAATCTTTTTTTGTGTGTGTGTGAGAACTCTTAAGATTTACTCTCAGCATATTTCAAGTATAAAATACAGAATTATTCATTGTAGTCACATTCTATACATTAGATCCCCAGTACTTATTTGTTTATATAACTGAAAGTTTGTACCCTTTGACCATTATCTCCCCATTTCTGTTTCCTCTAACCCCCTAGGCAACCAACCCTTTTACTCACTGTTTCTATGAACTTAAATGTTTTTTAAAGTCCACATTTAAGTGATATCATACACTGTCTTTTTCTCTCTAGCTTATTTTACTAAACATAATGCCATCCAAGCTCATCCATGTTGTCATTGTCACAAATGACAGAACTTCCTTCTTTTCTGTGAATGAATGATTTTATGCATACACATACACACAGTACACATTTTTGTTCTTCATTAATCTATCAGCTGATACTTTGGTTGTTTCCATATCATGACTATTGTGATTAATGCCATGATGAACATGGCAGTGCAGAGGCCACCTCAAGACTCTGATTTCATTTCCTTTGCGTATATACCAGAAGTGGGATTGCTGGATCAGATGGTAGTTCTATTTTTAATACCGTTTCTCATAATAACTGTGAAATTTACATTTCTCTCTTTTTTTAAAAAAGATTTTATCTATTTATTTGACAGAGAGAGAGAGATCACAAGTAGGCAGAGGGGCAGGCAGAGAGGGGGAAGCAGGCTCCCTGCTAAGCAGAGAACCCAGTGTGGGACTTGATCCCAAAACCCTGAGATCATGACCTGAACTGAAGGCAGAGGTCTAACCCACTGAGCCACCCAGGTGCCCCTAAAGTTTACATTTCTATCAACAGTGCACAAGAATTCCTTTTTCACCAAAACCTTACCAACACTTATTATCTCTTGTCCCTTTGGTAATGGACATTGTACAAGGTGTAAGGCATCTGATAATTTGATTGTACTTTTAATTTGTATTTCCCTGATGATTAGTGATGGTGAACATCTTTTTGCATACATGCTGGCCATTTTTATGTCTTTGGGTAAATATCTATTATGTTCTTTTCCATTTTTTAATTGGGTTATTTGTATTTTTTTAATTAATATATCAGAGTTCCTTTTATGTTTTGGTGTTAACCTCTTATTGTATATATGGTTTGCAAGTATTTTCCCCCATTCTGTAAGTTGCCTTTTCATTTTGCTGATTTTGTTTGTTTGTTTTGCAGAAACTTTTGTGTTTGATGTAGTCTTATTTATGTTTGCTTTTGTTACCTATGTTTTTGGTGTCAAATTGAAAAATAAAGATGTCAAGGGACTTAGCACCTGTTTTCTTATAAGATGTTTATGGTTTCAGACCTTATATTTAAGCCTTTGATCTGTTATGAGTTAATTTTTGTTTATGGTTTAGGACAAATGTCCAATTTCATCCTTGCATGTGGATATTCAGTTTTCCCACCACCATTTATTGAAGAGTCAGTCCTTTCCGATCATGTATTCCTGGTACCTTTAAAAAGTAGTTGATTATACCTACATTAGTTTATTTCTTGTCTTTTTATTCTGTTCCATTGATCTATGTGTCTGTTTTTATGCCAATATGATACTGTTTTGATTACTAAAGCTTTGTAATATAGTTTGAAATTAATACTGTGATGCCTCCAACTTTGCTTTTCTTGCTCAATATTGCTTTAGCTATTTGGAATCTTCTGTGCTTCTGTACAAATTTTAGGATTTTTTTTCTATTTCTGGGAAAAATGCTGTTGAAATTTTTTTTTTTTAAAGATTTTATTTATTTATTTGACAGAGAGAAATCACAAGCAGATGGAGAGGCAGGCAGAGAGAGAGAGAGAGGGAAACAGGCTCCCCGCCAAGCAGGGAGCCCGATGTGGGACTCCATCTCAGGACTCTGAGATCATGACCTGAGCCGAAGGCAGCGGCTTAACCCACTGAGCCACCCAGGCGCCCGCTGTTGAAATTTTTATAGAGATTGCATTGAATCTGTAGATCACTTTGGATACTATGGACATTTTAATAACATTAATTTATCTAATCCATGAAAAAGGGCTATATTCCATTTATTTCTGTCTCTTTAATTTCTTTTGTCAATTCCTTATAGTTTTCACGTACAGATTTTTGCTTCTTTGGGTAAAATTATTTCTAAGTATTTCATTCCTTGTGATGCTATTGTAAATTGGATTTTTTTCTATTTGTATTTCAGGTAGCTCATTGTTAGTACATAGAAACACAACTGATTTTTGTATGTTGATTTTGTATGCTGCAATTTTATGAATTTGTTTATTAGTTTAACAGTTTTTTGGTGTAGTCTTTAGCATTTTCTATATATAAGATAATGACATCTGCAGACAATTTTACTTCTTCTTTTCAAATTTGATGCCTTTTCTTTCTTTTATTAATTTTAGCTTAATTTCTTTCACTAGACATACAGTATTATGTTGAATAGAAGTGGTAGAGGTAGAGAACTTTGTCCTGTTCCTAATCATAAAGGAAATGCTTTCAGTCTGTCAACATTGAGTATGAAATTAGTTGGGAGTTTGTCATATATGCCCTTTATTTTGTTGAAGTACATTTTGTCTGTATATAACTTATAGGAGAAGTTTTTTTCTAATCATGAAAGGATGTTAAATTTTGTCAAATACTTTTGCTACATCTGCTGAGATGATCATATGATCTTTATTCTTCATTTTGTTATATAGTGTGTCACATTTATTGATTTGTGCATGTTGATCCATCCACTCTTGCATCCCAAGGATAAATCCCACTTGATCATGGTGTATAATCCTTTTAATGTACTATTGAATGCAGTTTGCCAATATTTTGTCAAGTATATTTGCATCTATAATTATCAAGAATATTAGCCTATAATTTTCTTTTATTGTAGTGTCCTTGTCTGGCTATGGTATCAGGGTAATGCTGACCTCATAAAATGAGTTTGGAAATGTTCCCTTTTTCAATTATTTGAAAGCATTTGAGAAGGATTGTTATTAACTTTTCCTTTGATGTTTGGTAGAGTCCACCAGTAAAGATATCTGGTCCTAGACTACTCTTTTTGGGAAGGGTTTTTTTGTTTTTGCTTTTGTTTTTGTTTGTTTTGGGTTTTTTGTTTGTTTGTTTGTTTAATGGCAGAGAGATTTTTATTACTGATTCAGTCTCATTATTATTGATCTGTTCAATTTTTTTATTTCTTCATGATCCAGTCTTAGTAGAGTGTATGTTTCTAGGAATTTATCCATTTCTTCTAGGTTATCCAATTTGCTGACATATTATTGTTCATAGTAGTTTTTTGTGATCCTTTGTATTTCTGTGGAGTTTTTGTAACCTTTAGTTAGATGAATTGAGAAAAAAATAGTGAAGACACAAATAAAATTGGAATTTTTCTTTCTCATTTAATCTTGAGTTATTGCCTACTGTTAATTTTTTAGAATTTTTGCCAGAGTACGCTCATAATTCTTAGGTGTGGTACCTAATCTCTCTTCTATAGGACCTTTTCTTTTATAATTTTGTTCTTTTTTAAAAATCCTATTTGGAAAACCAGTGATTCAGTTCTTTGCAATGGGAATTCTGTTTCTTTTGTCTCCATGTGAACTTTTTTTTTTTTTAAGATTTTATTTATTTGTCAGAGAGAGAGAGAGCGAGCACAGACAGACAGAATGGCAGGCAGAGGTAGAGGGAGAAGCAGGCTCCCTGCCAAGCAAGGAGTCCGATTTGGGACTCGATCCTAGGACGCTGGGATCATGCGAAGGCAGCTGCTTAACTAACTGAGCCACCCAGGCATCCCTCCATGTGAACTTTAATTTAACTATTTTTTTATCAGTGTTCCAAGATGCATTGATTATACTCCATACCCAGTGCTCCATGTAACATGTGCCCTCCTTAATACCCACCACCAGGCTCACCCAGTTCTCCAACCCCAACACCCCCCTCCCCTCCAAAACCCTCAGTTTGTTTCTCAGTGTTCACAGTTTCTCATGGTTT
This sequence comes from Mustela putorius furo, assembly GCF_011764305.1. Lineage (NCBI taxonomy): Eukaryota > Metazoa > Chordata > Mammalia > Carnivora > Mustelidae > Mustela > Mustela putorius. The sequence goes on along the minus strand of NW_025422005.1, from coordinate 87,735,263 downwards.
ATCTCACCCTCTGATTTCCTCCAATTCACTTCTCCTCTCCTTCCAATATTCTCCGTGTTATTCCTTATGCTGCACAAGTATGTGAAACCATATGATTCTTGACTCTCTCTGCTTGACTTATTTCACTCAGCATAATCTCTTCTAGTGCCATCCATGTTGATACAAAAGTTGGGTATTCATCCTTTCTGATGGACGCATAATACTCCATTGTATATATGGACCATATCTTCATTCATTTGTCTGTTGAAGGGCATCTTGGATCGTTCCACAGTCAGGGAGATTCAAATCAAAACCACATTGAGATACAACCTTACACGAGTTAGAATGGCCAAAATCAACAAGACAGTAAACAACAAGTGTTGGAGAGAATGTTGAGAAAGGGGAAATCTCTTACACTGTTGGTGGGAATAAGAGTTGGTGCAACCACTTTGGGAAACAGTGTGGAGATTCCTTAAGAAATTAAAAATAGAGCTTCCCCATGACCCTGCAATCACACTACTGGGTATTTACCCCAAAGAAAGAAATGTAGTGAAAAGAAGAGTCATCTGTACCCCAATGTTCATAGCAGCAATGGCCACAGTCGCCTATTTAATTTTTAAAATTCCTTTTCAAGTTGTCATTATTTTTATCAAGTCCACTTTCTTTCTTTCTCAAAATTAATTTCTTATCAATTATAGTATCTCTTTCATAGAAGCATACCCTTTGCATATATTTCAATGGACTGAATAAATATTTTCTAGAATTTTATTTCCAATTGGTTACAATTTTCAGAAATATGTATAGATTTGGAATATTTAGGATAATGTTCCTTTTCTATTATACTACAAAACTTTTACAAGGCTTTGCTGGTTTTTTGTTGTTCTTTTATTTTTTTAATAAGCGAGTCTATAACTTTATTTTTATTTTTTTTAATATTTTATTTATTTATTTATTTATTTATTTGACAGAGATCACAAGTAGGCAGAGAGGCAGGAGGGGAAGTAGGCTCCCCGCTGAGCAGAGAGCCCAATGCGGGGCTCTATCCCAGGATCCTGAGGCCATGACCTGAGCCGAAGGCAGAGGCTTTAACCCACTGAGCCACTCAGGTGCCCCGGCTTTGCTCTTTTTATATACAGGAAGATATGTCCAGAAAAATAAGCTCCACTATTTGTTCAATGTTAAGTGTGACTTTAGACCCTCTTGCTGTGTCCTTGTCCTAGAATTGTTTTGCTTTTGTCTCTTTTTCTTTTAGAACTATAGCCAAAGGACGGACAGATATATGTCTTACTTCAATGACTAATCCCTATCATGGATTTTTCTAGGTAGTTCTTTGACACAGATGTAGAATTATTTCTTTTGATAAATATAGAGTTGTTTTTTTTATGTTCTAACTTCAGATAGAACAGCAGTTCTTCATGTAAGTGTTGTATGTAAAGAATATAATTAATATAGATGTTGTTCACAATAATGTATTTCTCCAGCTCTTCTCATTTGAGTAAATAGCAGTTGCTTACACTGACAGTCTAAGAGTTGTCATTAATTCTCTTTACCTCACACTCAATCTACTTTTCTCTTCATTTATTCTGCCAGTGCTTTCTTGGCCTTCTTTCTGTTTCTTGACCTGGCTAAGGCCATTCCTTACAACCTTAGAGATGGATGCTAATGTCTTGCCACAAAAGGTTTTAAGAAATGTAGTTAAGGGGCACCTGAGTAGCTCAGTGGGTTAAAGCCTCTGCCTTCAGCTCAGGTCATGGTCTCAGAGTTCTGGGATCGGGGCCCCACATCCCGCTCTCTGCTCAGTGGGGAGCCTGCTTCCCCTTCTCTCTCTGCCTGCCTCTCTGCCTACTTGCGATCTCTCTCCGTCAAAATAAATAAATAAGATTAAAAAAAAAAGAAGAAAAGAAATGTAGTTAAGATATCACAAACAAAAAATCTAAAAGACAAGTTTTGAGAAGAAAGATCACATATTTATTATTTAATATCCATTAACCTACACATTTATACATGAGGGATAGTAATTAGCAGGCCAATTTACTGTTACCACATACAGTAATTTCCAAACCAATGAAGGGATTAGGCTATGAAACCATATGGTATGGATATTATAAGGCAACCTGTTCCATTCTTTTGAGTTGCTATTACTGCTTTGACACAGCTACAGGAAATAAAAATGCTACTGGAATGCAGACCAGGAACAAGTATTCCCACAAGGCTTTGCAAAATGAAATCTGCAATCCCTGAATGAAAACAGATTTCTAAAAGCTAAGTTTTCTATCCACTATAGCTGAGATGATTGTTAAAAAATAAAATACATTTATGAATTTGACCACATTTTGTAGTTTTTAAAAAATATGTTAGAGGAAAAGAATATTGGTGCAGAAATTATAATGCAGTATTTAAAGTTTAGTGTGAATAACAATAATATTATGTTGACATAATGTGTTGGCATTCAAGATTAAAATCTTTCATTATACTGTACTTGAATACACCATACTAGCATTCTTCTCATCATAAAGGAACAAAATTTCTAATTACTTCGTTATCTATTGCTGTGTGACAAACTACCCCAACATGTAATGGCTTAAATTAATAACCATTTTATTTGTGTATACTTCTGTGGGTCAGGAATTGAGATATGACACAGCAGAGAAAGCATATCTTTGTTCCATGTGATTTGCTAGAGTTAAAAGATCCAAGATGGCTTCTCTGGTCACATGTTTTAACTTCAGCTAAGAAAGTTTGAAAAGCTTTGGGTTGGCAGGAAGAGTTCAAATAGACCTAGAATCTCTGTGGTAGCTGTCTTCCGGGTTTCTTAGTTCAACTCTATGTAGTTTCAAGGTCTCCCACTTTCTACATGGGCTCTCTATGATCCGCATGGTCTCTCCAACAGAGTGGCTGAAATTCAGGGTGAATGCAAAAGCCAATACTACAGTGTCCAAGGTTTAGGCCTAAAACTATCACAGTGTCACTTTCACTGCATTTTATTGGTTAAAACAATAGAAAAATCATAGAGGACTTCATAATGGTATGAATATCAGCGGTACGATTTTTTTTTTAAGATCATCGAAGTGATAATCTTTCAAAATTTACCCTCTAGGAGTGCCTAGGTGGATCAGTCATTTGCCTTTTGTTCAGGTCATGATCCTGGAGTCCTGGGATCAAGTCCCATGTTGGGCTCCCTGCTCAGTAGGGAGTCTGCTTCTGCCTCTACCCCTTCCCCTGCAGGGGGCTTGTGCCCTGCAGACCGCCCTGACTCTCTTTCTGAAATAAATAAACAAAATCTTAAAAAAAAATTACCCTCTGGCCCCAATAACTCACAATCAAGGCACAACCAAAATATACTCTCCCAAGATTCCCAGATACTCATCCAATTATGATAGCAGATTCAGTCTTGTAATCTAAGATCTTGTCATTTAAAACAGTTGCAAGTGTGGATGAAATATATTTGACATAGCTTCTCTTACTCTGAAGACCTGCAAATTAAAGAGAAAATGTATCTGTCCTCAATACTCTCAAAAGATAGGAGTTTGGGATGGTAAAATTGTAACCACTCCATTTAAAATATGGGTTAAATAGAGCTAAAATGATAAGTAGAATTAAGACTATAGTGGATGCTAAAGGTACCCCTTTGAGATCCTTTTTATTGAGGATTTCAATCTTCAATGTGCTGACTATTGACTCACAGCTGTCCAACACTATCAGCTGGCACCTCTGAATGATACAGTATTTGTCAGAACCAACAGATCCTATTGTCATGTGTTTTAGGGGAATTTATACTTTTGGTCCCTGCAATAACAAACTTTATGGTTTAGGCTCAATTCCTAAAAAAGGTACACTTTTACTGGGAGACACAGTAAGAGTATCACTACATTGACTTCCACTTGATGACTTTGATCTCCTGATGCCAGTAGAATGAAAGAAACAAAAAGGAATTATTATTGCCAAGAGTAATTAGAACTGATCATCATAGGGAAGTAGGACTGCTACAGAATATAGGGGCAAAGAGAAATACACTTGAAATTCACTTGATCCACCTGGCATCTACTGCCACTTTTAATTGCTAACAGATGAATATAACAACTATGATCTGATAAGGGTGTGGTGATCAGGGTCTCAGATCCCTCAGAAAGAAGAGATGGTCTGTGTTACTATAGTAGATGCTGTTATTATCTCTCCCAGATCCTGCTTCCCATATTTCTCCTTCTCCCATGAATTTCCTATTCTCAGGTTCTACTTTTAGGGTAAACAAACTTAGAGGCAGAAAATCTTGCGTTTAGTCCCAGTTTTACCAGTTGTTAGTTGTATAATTTTATATAATATTATAGATCAACCTAACCCTGCTTGCTCCTCAAACTTAGAATTAATTTTCTCATAAAGTTTTTGTAAAGATTAAGGAAATTAAAGAAAATAATTTTGCTAGCATCATGGCTCAGTTGGAAAAATGGCAGAGAGAATAGATACTCAAAAGTTCCACCCAATATTATCATTGTATTTTCCTTCTCCCCTGGCATACCTTGAGCCATAACTTGGGGGGGGGGGTTGTCTCTACATCAAATATTAATTTCACATAGAATTGTTTCTACAAAGAAATGTGCTGAAGCTGATTACCTTTGTATACCCAACCAAAACACTAATCAACAAATGAAAACTACATGAAAGTATTATTGGGCAATATAATTATATTGTTGTTACTGATATATGCCTCTGTCTCTTTCATCAGGTTATAAGCTTACTTTGTGAAGGACCACATATTATTGATCATTTTAAAAATAATTTGTTTGAAATAAAATGTTTCATATATGTCATATTTTACTTATATTTTTATTTTCACATATATCTCTAAGAATATATTTCTATATGGATGGATATTCTATAGATTAACTTGCTTATTGAATTACATGATTATCTTTTACATTATTTTATCATGATTTTAGCTATCTGAGCTTGAATCAATCTGTCTAATATCTATGTCAAAGAAGACACATATTCTTAAATCCCAACTGCTCGTCATTTTCAAAACCTTGATAGGAATGATTTGACAGGTGTTCTGTATGAACCATTATTATTTTAAGTAACCATTGGATATCAACAGTTTTGTAAATAACTCTAAAATTGAGTTAAATATTAAAAATGAAAATCTTTAGCTAAATAAAGAAATAGGACGTTACTACTCAGCTTATACCTTCCACTAGGCAGAATTTGGACAAGCTTATAGTAATTAATTTAGGCTTTTCTCTCATGTTCTAGTTTAACCAAAAAATAATTTTTTAAAAGATTTTACTTATTTATTTGACAGACAGAAATCACAAGTAGGCAGAGAGAGAGAGGAGAAAGCAGGCTCTCCACCGAGCAGAGAACCCGATGCGGGGCTTGATCCCAGGACCCTGGGATCACAACCTGAGCCGAAGGCAGAGGCTTTAACCCACTGAGCCACCCAGGCGCCCCTAACCAAAAAATTTTTTGAAAGAACTCTTGCAGCAACATTATGCTGAGTGAATCACAAGCTATTAAAACTACTAGAAATACAGTAGTTTATATAGCATAGTCAGTTTTTCCCAGTGTCTAAGCCAGTTCTTGGGAGTGTCATTAGATTCTTTTGGAAGCTGTAGTAGACTTAATATTAAATCATCACTTCACTGCACCAAATGGTATTTACTGTGGCAATTTTTAAAAATTACATCAAAATGTCTCATATCATTAACTTGTAAAAGAGTAGCACATAAACCAGAAGAAATGCTCAGTGATTAATATTTACTGAGTATATTTAATGCACAGTGTTACATATAATAGGTGGTATTTGTTTGTAATTCATTTGGTTAATAAATGCATATGAATACAACTAAGCAAAATTTATGTATTATAAACTAAATATACATGTGTTTGTGTGTACATATATATAGATATAATAATTATTATATATTATATTATATATGCTATATTATATATATAATTTGAAGAGAATGGAATATTCAAAATAAGATTGGATGAATTTTTAGAATCTTACAAATGGATAAGGAAAAGATGAACTCAGTAGAAAATAGGCTAAGTATATAAAAAGGTTATACAGAATAAAGTAAAAGGACAACAGAAACATGTTTCAGTTGTTAGAGAAATGTAAATTAGAATAAAGTAACACAACATTTGTCCATGTTGATTTTATAAAAATTGAAATGAAAGGACAAAGAATCCCTATAACTAGGTACTTTTTAGAAAAATGGTTACTTTCATACATGCTGATGGTAATATGAGTTGCTTTGTTCTTTGGGAAAGTAAACAGACAATAACTATTAAATTAAAATCATTGGACTTCCACTCCCAGCTGATACAATAATTGGTACAGGACTAGATCCCTACCATAAACTAAAAAATAAACAATATATATTAAGCTGCTGTTTATAAACACTGAAACAGTCAACCTAATATTTTGATCCTTTTGAAGAAGGGCAACCACACAGGCTGTGCACATATGATTTCTGTCTAGAAGCAGTTTTTTTAGACTATGATATGCAGAAGTGGAGCCCATGTAGAGCACGGAGGTCTTGCTGGGGGCACAGATTGTTATTACAGACCTTCTGAGCAGCTGGAATTTGTGGGGTAGAGAGGAGGGATCTGTAAAAAGAACCTTCAAATATCTGCCTCATGTGTTTGGCTGAATACTGTACCAGACATTGTGATGACAGAGATGTTGGAATTAAGAGACAAGGACCTTAAAACAGCTATTAAAAATATGCTTATGAGTTTAAAAGAAATATGGACATATTGAGTGGAAAATATGAATATCAGTAAAGAAATGAAATCTTAGGAAAAAAAAACCACAAGGACATTCTGGACCTGAAAAATATTAGTATCTGAAATATAAAGACATGGATGAGTTAAAAACCTGTTGGACTTTTCCAAAAACAAAATAAAACAGTGACTCTGGAGATAATGCAATAGAAGCTGACCAAAGTAACGTTTGAAAAGAAGGAAAAAATAGACTTCACAATATGTAAATCCTCAGTGGACTGACACAATATCAGGTTGTCTAAGTTATGGGCCAGAAGAAAAGATAGAAATGATCTAGAGTAGGAATCAATTATTTACAACAAGAAGTCTTATCTGGAAATTTGAATGTATAAGTATTTATCTTCCAGAAAAATAGAAAGATAAAATGCCTCTTAATTGTGTAGAAAATAAGATATTTTGTGAAACCAGATTCCACTTTCAAAGACCAGGAACTCTAATCATACATCCTGTACATTTTATTTCTTTGTACCATTACATATATTTCCCTTGTCTTCTGTGAGAAGCTTATTTAAATCTCGAGACAGTTCCAAATATTGAGAACAAATAATATTTGGTAAATCAGCATGTTTTTATCAGTTGCATTAATGAAATAAAATTTGTTGAAAGTGTGTTTTTAGGGGCACCTGAGTGGCTCAGTTGGTTAAGCTTCTGACTCTTGGTTTCAGCTCAGGTCATGATCTTGGGGTTCCTGGGATATAGCCCCACAGCTGGTTCCCTGCTCAACAGGGAGTCTGCTTGTCTCTCTTTCTTTCTGCCCTCCTCCAGTTTGAGCTCTCTCTCCCTCTGAAATAAACAAATAAATCTTCTAAAAAATATGATTACAACTGTCCGTAGAGATCAATAATAATAAGCAATCAATAATTTGGTATATGAAACAATTAATTGCAAATGGTCACTAACATAGGATCTTTTGGAAGGTTAAAAAAAAATGGCTGTAGCGAGGGAGGGAAAAGCCATGGGCCCTCTGGGGATAATTAGCTCTAAGTTTTTAAATCCAGCATACCTATATTATTTACTTGTTTCACTAAGGGTTAATTACTCAATTGATCAGAATGGGGAAATTAAAACAGAAAATGATAAAGTTCAATTTAGGAAACAGACCCCAGCCTAAACCTCTCATTTTCATAAAAAATTATTTTTTGTAAACCCATTCAAGAAATGCCAACATATAAGTAGGAACTCCTTTTAAAAATGTTGTTTCAAGTCCTAAAATCATTTGGTAAAACATATTGAGTTTATTCAGTCTTTTAGGAGAAAATTTTTTTTGGAGTCTTGTAGAATTGATGCATTGTGGCATGTGACATTCCTCCCTATTCTGCAAAAATTCAAAGTATTGACAATGAGTGAGTTCTCACAAAGAAGAAAACTCGGTCCAATTTTAAGAGTCTCAAAACCATATATTCAAATAAATGAATTTATGAATTCAACTGTCAGTTCAACTCTCTCAATTGCTGCTTTTAGCTTGTCTGGGAGTGTGTTAGCTGTGCTGTTTATTTTCATGCAAAGGACAAGCTAAATATTCAAACTACTATCATTTCCCAGAAAAAAAAAAAAAAGAATATGAAATGGTGAATGCCAAATAAGAGTCTGAATGCAGTAAACCTTAGGACAGAAACATTTGCTCTCCACAAATAAAGACGGTAAATGTGGTAGACTATGTATATATGGAACAACAGTTCTTTCAAAGTTTGCACACGTCCCTCTCTCTACTTTCATGAATAGTTTCTTTCATTTCAGTGTGACCTGTTTGTATGTGTGCATGTGTGTGTGAGTTCTGGAAGACTAGTCTGTTCTACCCAAGTCCAGCTGCATGTAGCAAATGTTTTGAGATGTCTAAATTTGTATAATTCCATTCAGTACTTTGTAATGAAATTCAGCCCAATGTGTGAAAACAGGAATAGAGGAAAGAAAACAAATAAGTAATGATAGGAATTCTACTCAAACTAATATATAAAATGATAGAAGATGGCAAGTGAAAGATGTACTAAGATTAATGTTTTATCCTCATTTTAATGAAAAATATAAAATACCACACTTTAAAGCTTATATTTATAAAGCTTATAACAACTTAATTTGTTTCTTCTTTACACTGTGATGCACTAGCCACCATATAAAACCTTTAAGTTATATTTTAATTTTTATGGCTATATAAAAAAGAGCAAGCTATATGAAGGCTAACATAAAAAATGAACAGGGTAATTGTGTAATTTAGTCTAAATAATAAGTTAGGTATTTAAATTTTTGTTATTTTATTAGGTTTACATGACAACAATATTAAAAATCTATAAGCAAAAAGTTTTTCTAAATTAGGCATCAGAATTTTGAAGCATAAATGCATCGAATTAAGAAGTCTCCAATGTTCTAGTCATGACAGTGTGGTCGTCTTTGGAGAGGCATGGCTGTAACTGTAACTCAACTTTTCATTATAAATTGAGGTTATAGGACTCTATTATTTCAAGATCCTTTCTTCTTTGCAATTTTATGTACTATGATTTATTCCTTATCATTTTAAGGGAAATATATAAAACATTTACTAGAAAATAAACTTTCAAAGGAAATGGTCAATGTTCCAAATATTTGGTTCTTTTAAATCATGATATCATATTTTAAACAGATTTTTTAAAAAATCTGAGAAATAATTTTATTCTTCCAATGTTCCAAATTATTCAATAGCATTTCTGTCCTTCTATCTGTGCTTAACTTGGAAGCTAATTTAAGAAAGCAGGAAAACAAAGTTAAGCAGCTACGGCAAATTAAGGAATGCATATAAACATTAAAGTTTGATGCTCTCACAGATATTCTTTGAAATGTACACAGTCATCATGTCTGTGTAGGTGTGGCTAGATATGGAGGTGTCAAACTTTATGGAGAATATCTAAGATAAAACTTGTTAAAACTCATTCAAGGGGAAGAGAAAATTTGGCCAGAGGAGAAGCCTTCATTTTTTTTTTTTATTGGAACCTACAGTAAGAACTTCATTTTATATTAATGATATAGCATACATATATTTTATTTGTATTTATGCTTGTGTGTGTGCCTATCTATTATGAAGCAGCTTATTCCATTAGCTCTAAATTTCAGTTTTTAAAAAAGAGGTTTACTTATTTATTATTTGACAGAGAAAGAGAGAGCACAAGCAGGCAGAATAGCAGGTAGAGAGAGAGGGAGAAGCAGGCTCCCCACTGATCAGGGAGCCCAAGGCAGGCTCCATCCCAGGACCCAGGGATCATCACCCGAGCTGAAGACAGACGCTTAACGACTAAGCCACCCATGCACCCCTACATTTCACTTTTTAAAAACATTTTAAGAGCTCTGAAATCAGGATATCCTTTTACAAGATAAACCATTCAGCAATTGTGACATTGTTGTCTTTGCCAAAGAATGAGTACCAAAGCATCCAGATTGCATATCAGTGTCTCTGAGATGCATCCTAAAGATAACAGTGGAGGATCCTTTACGTAATGGTCCATGAACAATGGTCTTGATGGCACAGATGATGTTCTCATGGGAAAATAAAGCCATCTATTACTCTCAGTTGAAAACTTATTTATTTTGTTATTATGTTAGTCACCATATGTAGTTTTTGATGTAATTTTCCATTGTCCATTATTTGCCTGTAACACCTAATACTCATTGCAATATGTGCCCTCATATTACCCATCAGCAGGCTAGCCCATCCCCTTACCCTTCTCCCCTCTGAAACCCTCTGTTTGTTTCCCAGAGTCCAGATTCTCTTTTGCTTTGTCTCTCCCTCTGACTTCCCCCCTTCATTTTCTTTTTCCTAATGTCCTCCATGCTATTCCTAATTTAAAATATCAAGCTCTCGCAATCATATGGAGTAAACCCTAGAATATAAATTCAATATGTTCAATTATTCAGGGGAGGTTTCTTTTATATGACTGTCAAATAGGGCAGTTACTAGACACATATGGCTATCGATGTATTGACATGTGGCTAACAGGAATTCAGAGGTGCTCTAAGTGTAAAATATACACTGATTTTAAAAACTCGGTATTAGAAATGTAAACAATCTCATTAATTTTTAAATATGGTTTCATGTTGAAATGAACATATGCTATATTTGCATTGCAAAAGGTATTTTATTAAAATTAATTCCACTTGCTTTTATCTGTTTAAATGTGGCTACTATACATTTTTAAATTACATGTATGGTTTGCATGACATTGCTTTGGATGGTGCTGGCTTAGATGTTTGGATCACAACCGTCAAAGGGGCTCATGGATTATCTGTGCTTTTCAATATGTCTGGCCCTTCCCTGAGATAAAAACTATAGGTGAAAATCTGCTTTTTGTGAAGAAAAGTACAGGACAGATAATGGATTAATTACCTCAAAGCCTTGGTTCCCTCCTCCTGTTCACATATTGGTAGGTATCCAAGGCTAATGTGACATTGGTTACATAAAAGCAGGCATATGCTGAGGAGTTGCATGACGGTAGAAAGAGCCTGGATCTTGGAGAGCGGTGCTCACTTACATTTGAAAGCTGATACTAGAAATTTATAATGAATTGGAGTAGGCAAATCAACAATTACTTGGCAAATGGATTAAATAGCATAGGTGGCATGGGTCTCCCTATTCCCATTTTATGCAATTGTTTAGAAATAAAATGATATTCAAAATCAGCATTTTATGAAATAGTTTTTGCCTTAAAGAAGTATTGGTAAGTAAATAATTCTGGCAAAATAATTTTTCCATATGATGCTAAACTACTAAATTTTAGAAACTGTTTCAAAGCACAGGAAGAAATGAACTCCAGAAAAAAAGTGTAGGCAACTCCCTTCAGAGGAAAGGTACACTTTATATGTTTTAGGAAAATTGTACCTTCAAAACTAGTAACCTACAGTTTTTCCCAAATTCTTGTGTATCTTGCTATATGTGTAGTCATCAATGGTAAGTAAGAAACCCAAGTTGAGATGTAATAATCATAGAATATAATAACCCTATGTAGGAAGCACTGACATAATATAAGAGAAATAGCTCCACATATTTCCTGCTCTCTTTTGCAAAATCAGTAGTTTTGTTACATGAAAATTTACATGTATATTTAATTTTGATAATTATTTTGATACAACTTTGGTTTGGAGCAACATCATTTTTTTTTCCTGGTGTGCATGGAAGTTCTTAAAATCAAATTAACTTAGTAAATTGTTGTATTCATGAGGGGAATCACTTATACCACAATGCATTTCTCTATTTTACATCTACTCTGGAAAACTCTCCTTCACAGAAACTATAAAGCTTCCTCCTTTCCTTATCATTGAAATAATGAAATCTTCTCTCCTTAGAAATGTCAGCTTTCCTATCTCAGATAATACATCCAGAAGAAAATATATTATTTGGGCAATATGAAAAACTGTTCTAATATATATTTTTTAATCTAATGAACTTTTGCATACTTCTTGCCAACTTAAATTTCTTTGGTAAGTTATTTAAATATTTTTTCTCAAAAGAAAACACTCAATTTTATGACTCTACTGATGCAAAATTATATTCACACTCCAGAGAAAGGAATGCACTTTTAAAGAGCTCAGTAAGTCTAAAAACTAATGGAAACACTTGGATATTTCCTACCATACGCCTACACTACAGAAAGAATTTTAATGGATGATGATAAATCAAACTATAGTAATTATTTGCTGAAATAATGTGCACTTTTAAAATATGGGAAGTTACTTAACTTATGGTAGAATCTATCATTTACATATTGCCTAAAATTTTTCATTATCTAAATAAAATATTTATTCCTCACATTTGCCTTTTCAGGACAGAATTCTCCTTTTGTGTGGGTGAAAGCTAAAACCTGGGTAAACTGGCTTGTAGCATAATTGGGAATATAATATACTACTCTACTTTTTTGAGATTTTCTAATATATACTGCAAAATGAGGTCTTTTCTACTTTTATGCCAAATGAATAGAAAATAAAAACTAAATAGGTCCACCTGGGTGACTCAGTTGGTCAAGTGTCTGACTGTTGATTTTGGCTCAGGTCATGATCTCAGGGTCATGAGGTTGAGCCCTGAGTGGGGCTCCGTGCTCAGCATGGAGTCTGATTCAGATTTTCTCTGTCCCTCTGCCCCTCCCCCGTCATGCTCAGTCTCTCTCTCTCTCAAATAAATAAATCTTTTTTAAAAATGAAATAATCAGCTATAATTAAATGATTATTTGACTGAGTATGATAAGCCATTTAACCTGGAAATTAATTTGGGTAGCTAATACTCTGAGCATACAAATATACATAACCATAACTATTCGCAATTATAGAATTGTGAGATCTGCAGAGGATAGCTTCTTAACAGTAACATGAGTTTATCACAATAAAATTGAAACTTATCAGAATTACACTGCAAGTGGACATGTGCTGAAAGTGAAACATTTGTTGATGTTAAAAACTGGTTAAAATTCTAAAGCCATTTTCAGAAAATTGGAGTATTAAACTATAGAAAATTTAATTTCAAGGAAGATAAGCAATAGAAAATTATTTTCATAGCTAATAACTATATGAATCTTTTTTATTATTCACTAAAGCCATTTATATAATTATTGGGAAAGGTAATGCCAAAGCTATCCTCAAAGATCTTATTTACTTAAAAATGTAGTGTGATGAAAATAATCTCCTCTGCTCTCATTTTTCCCATTTCACTAGTCCCATCATGGACTAGTTTTATCAAAAAAGACAAGAAAAGCAATTCTAGTTATTCTCGAGTCAGAATTAGAATAAGAAGGTATATTAGAAAACCTGCATGTCTTAGTTCATTCTTATCTTATAGCATAGCTGTGTGACTTAAAGGATAAAAGTTAAGTCAAGGAAAGAAGCACAATCCCTGGTGCATAGTCAAATGTTTAATAGCCATTTACTTCTTCCCTTGTTACTTCATTCAATAGCCTAAATAGTTAATAATAACTTACTATTCCAGGTAGTGTGTTAGAGTTTAGATGATAGAGCATTAATGCCAAGATTTCAAATAACTATTTTTTTTTCTTCAATAACTGTAGTCTGGAATCCCAGAATAGTGTTTGGTATATGGTAGGAGCTCAGTTAATGCAGAAGGTATGAAAGAATGTTTGCAGTTTGGCTGCCATACTAAATGAGATAATCTACTTAAAATGCTTAGAAGGGTGCCAGGAGATAGTATAATACTTTATAACTGTTAGCGATTTTTATTTGTTCTCACTTTTATTCTCCTTTGCAAATGGTCCCTCTTAATGTTTTCCTCTGAGTAAGTTCAATTTACTGCTTAGCTTCTGTTTATTCATATTTTCTCTCCTAGCCTGCCATAACCCCTCTCTTCTTCTGAACCCATGCGTGCATTCTTGAAGTCCTAACTCCTGTAGTGATTTATGTTTATCGGTGTATATTTTGCAATTCAGATTCCTGAAAAGAGACTATAACTGGGTAGGCTGTTCAGCCAAAACCTTTCCATTCTAGGCAATCTCAAGGCTGAGTGTCTTTAGGACAGATGCCCATTCTTGTCTAATGAGCAAAATTCAGGGAGGTGTGTGGGCTCTGTGCTAGAGAATATTCTGTCTCTGTCCTTGGTTGTGATTTCCTCTGTGTCAGTTACAGTCTACAGTATGTGGGTAACACTGGAAATAGTCCCTGAAAGCTCTGAGTTTAGATGATCCTTATAGCCCCAGAGAACCCACAGCTAGCAGTACTAGTGAAAGAAAGCCTTTTTTACTTGTATTGCCAGCTGAAATATCAAGGAGAATTTGATTGAACAGCCTTGAGTCCCTGCTCATTTCTGAAGCAATGAGTAATTGAAGCTGGAGTGGAGGAACGGACAGAAGACAATGATTGTGAAGACCTGGATCTTGTGCTCAACTTTTGAGCCAGGAGATTGGATCAGATCTACTTGAACCATGTAGACTGGAATGGAATACGAGTTGTCCTTCAAAGAGCAACTGGAAAGATTAATACTTTAATAAACTTTGTACAGAAAAGCACACTCTTTTTGGAGAAATACTGTTTGTCACACTTTAAAACATAATATTACTGATATTTGGCTACTTCTCTTTGATGTAGTTTACAAAATAATTCTTGAATTATTTTTCATACCAAGCAATCTTCCTGAGGTAATTTAAATTCAATGGACTTTAAGAGAAAAATGTACTAAATGACAGAAACTTTACTGCCCACCGTGTGAGAGATGCAGAAATGAGCAATATATAAGCCCTGAATTCAGGCAGTTTACAGAATAAAGGGAAAAAGAGAAAAACAAGATAAATTCAATACATTGTGACGAATTCAATGAGGGAGGTCTGTTTACATTTGGGGAGGATGATGGTGCCAATACAAAGCAGGGAAGCGATATATAGACAAATCTTTCTGGTAGGTGGAAGCACTGGGGGATGGGGTCTGGGAAGGGTGCATAACAAAAGGAACCTCCAATCTAGGTAGTACTTGAAGGATCAATAGGGGGTGGTTAAGGAAAGAAATGCCTACATAGTGCAAATGAAACAAGTTTAGACTTACTTTACAAATAGTGGTGTAGAAAACACATGCATACACAGAAACATATATATATAGCTTACCTTTAGATGTACCTTGTAACAGGAAGTAAGTCTTGATTATAGGCTATTTTCTGTTATATGTACATGTATATGTGTCGCAGCCAGCGTGACAAATCGACCAGGAATGTGAGGGTAAGAGGATGGTGAAAAGAAATTAAGAGACAAAGAGATGGTGGCAGGAGGAGCACCGAGGAGGTTGTCCAACAGTGCCGATTTTATTCAAGGCTGTGAGACATTATATAGTTAACAGAAACAATTATAAGGAAGTATCTATTTTCAGTTGATTGCTCATACACAGGTAACATTCACATGAAACCCCTCAAGCATTATGAAGCCCATTTCCCAAGGGCTGGTAGCGGATCTTCTGATGCCAGTAACTTTTGTCTACTTAGCTAATCTTTAACTAGCAATTCATGAGTTTACAATGATACAATTTATAATCCGTGCAAGTACAGGATAATCTTGTAATAGTTAAATGCGCAACCCAGTTTTGCCTCAAATAGGTGCAGGCAGTCACATCAGCGAGTCTTAGGGTCCATAGCTCAGGCTCTTTCTCAAGCGCAACTCAACTAATATTCAGGAGGCACGAGTCAGGGCCTGGTTTGATCCCTCGCCTCTAGCTAGGTCCGTGGCTGCCTACATCATATATGCAATTTATGATGACATAATATTCTACTACTATGGATATGTTAATTAGCTTAATTTTGGTTATCATTTTGCAATGTGTGTGTATATACATACATACTTATATATATATATATCAAATCAAGTTGTATACTTTAAATATACACAATTTCTATTTCCAATTGTATCTTAATATATGAATATACAAATTGTTAGAAGGTCATTTGTAGCCTAATGCTATGTTGCTCCCTATATTGTTCAATTCCCTTCATCTCATCACATAGACATTTGATTACCTCACATCCTTACAAGAAGAAGGATGAACACAGTGCAATAAGATATTTTCGGGAGGGGGAGGAGAGGGAAGGAGAGAGATCATATAAGTTTTATTATAGTTGTCATCAAAAATAGCTATTTATTTTGCTAGCAAAATGAGTTTTGGGGAGAATAACAGAGGAATTGCAATTTGGGACATGCAAGGTATGGTGAACCATAGGCAAGTCCAAAGAGACAAAGGAAAAGTTAACTTCTGTTAGAATTTAGGCTGTGTAATCATTGTATATATACATATATATCACATCTTTATCCATTCATCAGTCAATAGACACTTGAGCTGTTGAATCACTATATTGTATACCTGCAACTAATATTAAAGTGTATGCTAACTAAAAAAAAAAAATCTTCTTTTAAAGATTATTTATTTATTTGTCAGAGAAAGAGAGAGGACACAAGCAGGGGGAGTGGCAGGCAGAGGGAGAAGCTGGCTCCCCACTGAGCAAGGAGCCCAATGTGAGGCTTGATCCTGGAGCCCTGAGATCATGACCTCAGCTGAAGGCGGACACTCAACTGACTGAGCCACTCATGTGTCCTTAAAAAAAATCTTTTTAAAAACGATTTTAGGAGGACACTGGGGAGGGTTATTTGAAAAAATTTCTCTGGAGAAAACAAATTCAAAGTTGATGTGCTCTCTACTGACTGCAAGCAATATCCTATGCTACTGCTTCTTCCCTTTGTAGTCTACCTTGTTCAGACTTAATTAATAGCTTTTAGATTAAATCATTACCTTTGAAAAGAAAGGTAGATAGGGAAGAAGGAAGGAAAGAACAATGAAAAGATGGAAGGACTAAATTAATAATCATGGAACTATAAACTTGTATCCCTTTCAAAAATATGTACAATAAGATTTTATGCAATTAGATTTTTTTTATTCTTATCTCTTTAAAATTTAAGTTTGAATATTCCTATTTCAAGATGAGAATAACAAAATATTTGCATGGAAGACATCAATATCATTAAATTATAAGACATATATGTAAAATTATAAGAAAATATTAAAAATGTGTGTTTTTGAGTTGGTTTTCTCTTCACCAAAATTCTCGGTATAAATTACTGTAATTTCAGAAAATATGTTGTTTTTTCTTCTTCTGGTGCAAAAGTAATTTAAAAGAAAGCTTAAGGATATATAAAAAGATTGGGAGAAATGCAATACTTTAATTTTTGCAGTTTGGCCTTTAGAGAAAGTCAAACTAAATTCAGTCTTTTTGAACAAAGTAACCACAGCATCATACTCAAGAAACTGTCTACGTACTGACAATTACATTTGATCATCTTGGTCTTCTTTACAGAAGGTAGTACACAGAATTTTAAACCACTTTCATTTGTGTATCCACTCAAGATAGAACTATATAGGGCTACTATATTGCACTTCTTCCATGTTTGGGACTCTCTTTTTTTTTTTTTTTTTAAGATGTTGTGATTTTTATGAAGACACCTAAGACATGTTTGGCCCCAGAAGTTTACAGTCTAGAAAAGAAAATAATTGTGGTAGGAGGCAGAATATGTTGGGTGGCACAGGCAACAAGTTTTTGGAATTCAGAGGGGGAGAAAGAGCACCCTTGACTTTAATGGTTTGCAGTCTTCCTAGAAAATGTGGGATTGAAACCTGACCTAAATTGTTGACTTCTTCTTCTAAATAATACCGGGTATAAAAATAAATATATTTTTGGAATGATATAGATAAAAGTAAAAAGACTCTAAATTAAAGGACCATTAAAAATTTGTAATACAGTATTGCTCAAATAATTATTATGTGGTAAAAAGACTCTAATATAATAATTTGTTAAAAGAATATTTTGTAACTTTTCATTTTAAAATTATATTTTTATTTATATATTATTTAAGAAATCTATTTATACCAATAGACCTGAAATTCTACTGATACATTTTTGCTATTTTTTTGTGTCCAAACTACTTGGCTATAGCTTGTGGCCATAAACTCTCAAGAGACCAATCCCTTGAAATAAATATTGTCTCACCATGTAGTTCTAGAATGAGAATGAGATTTGGATGAATAATTACTTTAATCTGACCTTAAAAAATATACAATATCATGAGCAAATTTTTATACTATATACAAGGATGGCTTCATGAATGTATGACCTGGGCAGTTGAATAGTGCCCATGCTTGGAAGGGCCCCATGCTTGGATTAATATTCTACTGTCTTTTTAATAATTTTGAACAAGGGATCCCGCATTTTTATTTTGAACTGGTACCCACAAATTATGTAGTGGATCCTGCCTGTATTCCTATTAGTTTGTTATCTAACACTGTATTGTATAAGTGAAATTTGCTAAAAGAGTAGGATTTATATGTTCTCACACACAAAGAAAAGGTAAAAATGTGAGATGATGGATGTGTTAATAATGGGATATCTTTTTACAGTATACAGTATACATATTAAATCATCACATTGTACTTTTTAAATAACTTATAATTTTGTCAATTTTACCACAATGGAGCAAGAAAATTTTAGTCTCATATTGATTCTTCATTGAATTGATAAAATAATAATATATGTATTTTAAAACTCCATCGTTCTGTCTTTAAATCTTATTCTTTTTCTCCCCCTCCATATTTTAATCTATATGTGTATATGTATGTATGTATATCCCATACTAGATTGCTAGACCATCAGCTTCTGAGGGCCAGGGTGATTGCTCGAAACAGATGATCATCTTCAATAAAAAGGAGAATAGACACACTGAAATATTAGTGAACTTGTGTTTATTCATGAGACAATATATATTATGTGATTATTTAGGCAGCGTATTTTCATGTTAGTTCATACATTTCAAGAAAATAATCAATGTCATGAGATTCTCTCAGGTCATTCCTGAGGAGATTAATTTAAGCATTCCAAATAAGTTAAGTAAAGCCATCCCTCTTTAGCACATTTAATTACCCTACCAAAATTCATGATCTTCAGGTCTTCATGATCTTTTGAACTTCAGTGATAATAAAAAACCATGGTGTTTACTATTGTAAACCACGGTGTTTACTAATGTCAGAACTTATTCTGACATCTGATTACGATAAATGATACATCAATCTTTTTCTTTTTCTTATGCCCATTGTCAGAATTTTAAAAAGTTACAGTGTTCTCATCTCCTCTAACCCTTTTAGTGTGCTTTGGGTACAAATGTAACAATCTTATCTGACATTAAGTAATTTACATTTAACTCTTTTTCTCTCATTATGGTATGGAGTAATCCTAATTTTTTAGTAAGAGACATATGAAATGTTTAGTTGCAGGATCATGGCTTACACAGATGCGTGTTTTCGTGTGTGTGTGTATGTGTGTGTGTGCAGTATTTTTGCTAGTAGAAAAGACAAGGAAGAGAGATAAAGAGTGATTTGATCAGAATAAACAAGAATGAAGGAAGGATGGAAGGAAAGAAAGACTGACTTTACTGTTGAAGTTGTTAATCCCTATTCTTTCTTTTCTGATTAAAATATCCATTTATATCAATATGATATTAATTAAATACAAGAAATTACAACATGTATCATCATGGTATAAGACAATTATTTCTATAGTATTAACATATGAGGCAATATAATCATATGTTGTATAGGTCCCAGAAAGTCACAGAGTCAATCTTATTCTTGTCTATTTAAAAACTAAATTTTAAAAAATATTTTTAAAAATTAAAAAATATTTTTATAAATCATAAAAATTTTTATTAAAAATAAATAAAATTTACTTTTTGAATATTTCCATAAGACTATGATTAAATTCATATCTTTTTGTTAATAAGTATTCAAATAGGTGGGAAGTAATATCTCATAGTAGTTTTAATTTGCATTTCCCTGATGATTAATGCTGTCGAGCACCTTTTTGTGTGTCTGTTGGCCATTTGTATATCCTCTCTGGAAAAGCATCTATTCTGTTCTTCCTGTTTTTTTTTATTAGATTGTTTGCTATTGAACTGTCTGAGCTTTTTTAAAATTTTGGATACTAACCCCTTTTCAGGTATATGATTTGCAAATATTTTCTCTCATTCCATAGGTTGACTTTTCATTTTGTTGATGTTCCTTTTGTTGTGCAAAACCTTTTTATTTTGATGTAATCCCATTTGTCTTATTTTATTTTTGTTGCCTTTGCTTTTAGTGTCAAATCTAAAAAATCATTGCCAGGAATGATGTCAAGGAGCTTATTCTCTATGTTTTCTTCTAGAAGTTTTAAGGCTTCCAGTCTATGGTCAAGTCTATTTTGAGTTAACTTTTGTCCACAGTGTAAGATTGTGAAAGACTGTGTGAGATAGTTTTACTCTTTGTATATGGATATCCAGTTTTTTTAAATATCATTTCTGAAGAGATTATCCTTTCCTCATTGTATGTTCTTTGCCTTTTTGTCATAAAGTAATTGACCATATAGGTTTGGGTTTACTTCTGGGCTCTCTATTCTGTTTCATTAATCTCTGTATGTTTTTATGCTAATACCATAGATGTTTTTATTACTACAAATTTGTAATATAGTTTGAAATCAGAAAATGTGATGCCTCCAGATTTTTTTTTCTTTTTTTTCTCAAGATTGTTTTGGCTATGCAGGGTATTTTACTGTTTCATACAAATTTTAGGCAATATTTTTCACAAAAGTGAAAATGTTTTCATTGATAACCTTAAGATTGGTCTAAAGAAAAATCTTGACAATTACCTTGAAGTCTATTACTAAAGGGATACTTATACAAATTGAGCTGTTCAACTAGAGTCCTTAGTTATTTCTTTTTCTTCTTATAATTAACAAAAATTCCTTTTCATTTCAGCCTTAAGTTTCTTTTGGTTATATATGCTCCAAATACAAAAGGTAACTTAATTTCTATTATTATAAAACAATATACAAAATAGGAAGCTTATTATCTCAAACTCAAAACTCGCTCCTAATTCTGTATTTTTTTATTTGGTTAAGAATCATCATATTTCTAATCACTTTGCTTTTATTTTTGAAGTTACATTTTAACAAACATAAGTTTCTGTATTCTATAACATATTCTCTGATTTTTAAAAAAAAGTACTATCTGAAGTATGATTTAAAAAAAAATTGCAGTCACTTTTTAGAATCTTGTTACATTCTAATGTGAGCAACAGAGGGAACAACCTTCAGGAAGTCAGAGGATGGAAAAATTCCTGATGCCTGGTACTCTCAGGGAAGACTTCAAAAAGAGTTAACACTTGAAGTGAAGTAATGTGATTTAAATCACTGAGTAAGTTATCAAGGTTTGTGGGGTTTTGTTTTGGAGGGGAAAATGTAGATGATGTATTGAGCAGGAAGATTGCCTTTAGGGGAACAGGCAAATCTCTCCTTTCAGAATATTGAATTTGGATTTATTCTCTGGACATTGGGAACAACTGAAGTTTTTTGAGCAAGGACTCTATATTACATAAATTGCAGATTTCCAAGCATTAATTTATTAGTGTTTTATAAGGTATACTAAAGAGAAGGAAAACTTGAGACAAGAAAGCTTGTTAAGATATTGAACAAATCCTTAGGTGGTGTGGAAGAAGGGATTTACCAGAGACTTTGGTCATTGGTGGGAAGTTCGGGGAGATGAGAATAAAGTTACAGGAAGAAGACTCCAAAGTTCTAGAAACTGGTTCCTTGAGAAATCATGCTATGATTAGTAAAAAATAAAGAACAAAAAGGCTTTGAGATGCTATGCCTTTGACCTGCTCTGTTTGAAAACTTTTTTTAAACCACACACTGAGCAGCTTGCATAGTATGCTTTATATATTTACAGAGTACTGCACACTGTTGTGACAATTCACTTTGAAGTTACTCTCAGTGGTGTATGGCTTGATGAAAGAATGTCCTGTAATCTTTCTGAGCAGGTCTGGGATATGGTAAAGCAAAGGGGAATCATGGGGAATAGGCCTGACCAGGTCTTCAAAAGATCTTTTCTCTCCCTGTTAAAAAGTGTTCATTCTTAGTTGCCACCCTCTTAGAAAAAATTGTGACCCTCAGGGGTTTTATTTGGAACAACATGAATGGCTTTACTTTCAATAGTCACAAGGAAAATGACAGGTTATATTGAATTTTTTATATATCTTTATTTACATAGACTTCAGTGATATCCCTGCTTGCTGTATAATTTGATTTATTTTGGGACATCAGAAAGAATCCATTGAAGTTGCACATGGCAACTGCCTACTTGGGCAGCAAAACATGTAGCACAGAACAGAATAGTAAATAAAATTCAGTTTAAAAAAAACACAGAGGACCTTAAAAGGTAATTATGGGTACTTTTATAGAAGTATACTTTATTCAAATACAAAAATATTAGTTGAAGAATAATCAAGTCAGTATTTGAGAATATGTTGCCCCTAATATTCATAAAAGACTTACAAAATGTGCAATGGATTTAAGTTCCTCAAATTTTCTGATGATGGATACAGACATGTGTGGATATGGGGTGAATCACATAGATTATTTTAAAATATAACTATAGAGTTTAGAAATAGCATATGGACATTGGGGAGGGTATGTGATTTGGTGAGTGCTGTGAAGTGTGTAAACCTGGTGATTCACAGACCTGTACCCCTGGGGATAAAAATATATGTTTATAAAAAATAAAAAATTTAAAATTAAAATTAAAAAAAAAAGAAATAGCATATGACCTTTTGTTTTGCTTTCTTGATTCAATATTTTAAATAGTAATGCTTTCTCTTTTTTATTTTTTATGATTTTTTAAAGTAATCTCTATGCCCAACGTGGAACTTGAACTCACAACCCCAAGATCAAAAACCACATGCTCCATTGACTGAGTCAGCCAGGCACCCCAATAATGTTTTCTTCTAATGTCATGTCTATGGTATAAAGCTTATTAAATAAAACAGACAAATTCAAATTCTGGTTCTACCACATACATACCACCTTTAAGCCTCAGGTTGCTCATCCAAAGAATGAGAATAGTAATAGTAATAAAGATGCCTATTTAATGTAACGATTAGAATTTGGACTCTGGATCCTGGATTCCAATCCTGGTATTACACTTTTTACATGTATGACCATAGGGAAGTTACATAACCTGTCCATGTCATAGTTTCCTAAGCTATAAAATGAAATTAATAATAAGAGTACCTACTTCATAGAGTTGTGACATTTAGTATGTGTAAAAACTTTTAGATGAGGGTTGACCATATAGTAAGTGCTACGTGTATTTCTATTATATTCTATCTGCTGCTATTTCTATGAGAATTATATAAGATAAATAGTATAAATACCATCAATAGCACTTGGAATATTTTATATGACTAATAATTAATAGTCATTTTTTAAAAAGAAGTATATCTAATAATTTAATAAAGAGAAATTATTGTCATTACTGATTAATGTAAATCATCAATTATTTACTTGAAATGAGTTTTATTATTTCCAGAAACATTCTTCAATTTTGGCAATGATTAAAGACTGCTCTTTACTGTTTTCCAGAGAAATTCTAATAAAAAATGAACCTATAACTAGTGATGTGATAAATTCATGGCTTATTATATGCCATCTCTATGGCTATTTTGTGCTTACACATTCAGTTTTAAAAGAAAACAAGAATTTTCCTCCATAGTGGTGATGAAAATAATTTTTAGATAAAATATTCAAATGAAAAACCTTAAATCCTCAATTTTATATCGTCTTTCTTAACCAAGTTGTATGTAGTAGTGGCACAAGTAATAACAATTTAAACCCATGATAATAATAAAAATAAAAGCAAGGTAATAATATTTCTTTTAAAAACAGAAGAGAATTGCCTGTCAGATTTCAGTTTAATTCTACACAGCCATGAGGTGACTAACAAGTCTTTAAATGTTTTGTTAGTTAACCCAAGGAATGCAATATAAGTAATACAGCCTCAAATTTAAGCAGCTCAGAATGAGATAAATATACAAAAACAATAAATAAATAAGAGATGAGATAATATAAATTCAGTAAAAGTTCAGTGGGGAATTACAAGAGGAAAATATTCCATATAGTTGAGGATGGGAGGAAAATCGACATAACATTGAGACAGTATTTGAAGGATTGCTAGAATTTTGACAGATCGAGATAGAGAAGGAGTCATTTTAGGTAATGATTAAAGCATCTTTAGGTATAGAAGACAATCTAATGTGCTTGGATATTAAGGTACACTTTTAGAAGCTGTAGGAGATACGAATGGAAGCATAAATTGAGATTGTTTTTAAGGTCTAATATAAGGATAAAACATTTGTTTTCAATTTTATAGGTATTTTTTTCCTTTTCATTCTAAAAGTCTTTAGAACTCCAGCTCTGCTCCCTGAAAGCTTTGAAATTATTCCTCCACTCTTTTAAATTAAATCTGTATTTTAATCGAAGTTATATACGTAACATAGTTTTTAAGTCAAATTGTAGCATAAGGTTTATAATGATAAAAATAATTCTGTTCTATCCACTGCCAAACTGCAAGTCCTACTCGACAAAAACAATTTTTAACTTATATTTTTTGAAACTAGACCTCCTAATTTTAAATAGGTATACTTTGTTGCTATTTCTTGATTTAAATTTTTTTCATATCTACAGACTCCCTATTGTAAAGTTAAGCAGTTCTCCAATATATTCTTCCTTACTCTCTTTCTCTTTGCCTCTCTGCTTTTCTCTTTCCCCGCCTCTCTCCCTCACACCCACAGACATGCACATACTTCCTCTCCACTATACTCTCAATATCATTTATTAAAAACTTAGTTTGAATACTCAGTGTTTACATGCCTATGAATATGCAAATATTATTTAACCTGAACTACACAGTGATCCATGGTAATATTTCTGCCCTTGAATAACTTTTTTTTTCTAGAATTTGTGAACACTTGAGCATTTCCTTAAGTTTCAGCCTATTAACTAGTAATTTTCTTCCAAATCTGAAAGAATTACAAGATATCACCAAATGGTCAATCACATCAAATAATCTATCAGTGCATCTAACTACATATCTTTCTATCTACCTATATTCTTTCTTGCTATCTACGTATCTATCATCTCTTTGTCTTTAATATACAATGTCAATGCTTCTGGAGACCCCAACCTTTCTTTTCTACCTGGATTGATTGATTTCCAAAAACCATGCACTAATGTCTTAGAATTTCCCTTTATCATCATTCTGAGAATCCTGTATATCTTTCTTCTATGATAAAGTTACATTTTCTTGATCATTTTACTGCTGTTGTCTTCTTTCTCATTCTATCTGCCCTTCCATTAAAAACAACCTTTTATTCCTATAAAGGACTTTTAGTAGGTTTTCTGAGGAAGAGCAATTATACTCCTGTTTAAGTGAAAATGATGATCTAGTTCACAGAGAAAAGAGATGATATTATACTTAAATTTTATCAACTGGGCACCTGGGCGGCTCAGTTGGTTGAGCAACTGCCTTCGGCTCAGGTCATGATCCCGGACTTCCAGGATTGATTCCTGCATCGGGCTCCCAGCTCCTTGGGGAGTCTGCTCTGACCTTCTCCTCTCTCATGTTCTCCCTCACTCATTCCCCTCAAATAAATAAATTAAAAAAAAAAAAATATATATATATCAACTAATCACCTCCATGCCTTAAGGCTTGTTTGTATTGTTACCAAATAATTTTTCCAAATTTGAAAATTGGCTAATTGCCACCCTGATTCCTTGCCTTGCCAGATCTAGATACTTCTTTTGTCCTTCCTTCATAGCAATGCCTACTGAAAATTTGTTTACTTTTGCTGGCACTTGTCTCCTGAACTCTGATTCCACAGTTTATGGAACTCAGGTTTTTTCCCATCCATAATTTCTTAAACACCTTAAATGTTCTCAATATCCTCCTTATAAAGGCTTTCTCCTTATGTTGCTTCAGTGGCACTTTTACATTTTATCTTATGGGCAGCCTACTTGGGGATCTGTATGTTTTAATCAGAAGTTTATATAATGTTGTTAAGTTAAACAAAACAAAAAGGATTGTTCGGTTAGTTTATGCTTTCATTAAAGGATATTGGACAAAGACAGCCTGATGCAGCCATCTCTTCCGTTGAATATGATCAAAGTCCATGGGAAGACTCTCCAGACAATCCTTATTCGGTTTTCTTTCCAGACTCTCCGTTTTATTGATTCCTTGACTATAAATGCTGTGTGATTAATTAGATCTTTCCTCAAATATGTTAATAAAACTTTAGAAATGTTAATGGACTGTTTTTTATATGGGTGAACCCTTCTGTTTGTTTAAAGTGAATTTGGTTATCTCTGTTCTTAGGGATTACAAGATGATGATAACATTAAATTTTCATAGGGCAATTTTATTTCCTTTATTTTATAGTTTTTGGTGGGATGCTTCAAATTTATGTCTATGTGTGACCACACGATTTCTCTTGTTAGGAGAAATTTTCCTTTCATCTTTCTCTTTCTTTCTTCATTCCTTCTTTCCTTCCCTCCTTCTTGGATTCAGGGAGCAAGGCCCTGTGATGGGAGCTGTTTTGCATTCCCTATTGCAGTTTTTGGCCAGAAAGATAAAAGGAGAAACAATGGAAAATAAGGGAATATTGGAAAAATTGTGTCCTGATTTCTATTATCTAAGTTATGAATCTCATTTGTGAGTACCCAACACACTTACAGGTCTTGAAAAAGCTCACAAAATGTCACCTTTAACTGATATATAAACTGCCAGAGATCTCTTATGCCTTCAAAGAGTCTTATGAGCTCTGACATTTTGAAGTGAGCTGAAGTCTAGCCTCTTACCCTTTGCTGTGTGGTAAAGCTGGTGTTCAGAAAGCTCAAAAAAAAAACTACTCAAATGAAATGGAATATTCCTAATAAATTACAAAAAAAAAAAAAAAGAGCCAAATCCTTGGGTGATTCTTGATCAATGACCCATCATTTAATCAACCCAACAACTCGAAATTTTCTATGGCAGAGGAAATGTGTTTGTTGTTGTTGATATTTTTGTTTTGTTATTATTTTTGTTTGCTATTCAATGAGAGATTTATTTGGGATGGTGGGAAAAGAGCAATTTCCTCAATGCTCCTTTTTCTCCAAAGTCTAAATCAGAAAGGATTGACCATACACTTTTATCGCATTGACTTTTGGTGGATGAAACTTATGATGGATTTGAGTGCATCTTTCACAGCAATTCGGCTTTAATCCTATTTCTAGAGGATATATGCACATCAAATTAAGAGTACTCATGGCATTTGCTTTCTTATACTTCCTACATATCTGCATTGAGTTTACTACATGTCTGATAAGAGTTATTTGAAAATTGCCTCATAATTTTTCATAACTAAAAATCACTACTCTTTTCTGTGTAATCCTTGGGCATTTTGCATGGTCCACTATATGTTTTCCGTGTAAAAAGAGGGGTTCCCTCTTCTAATTATTCTGCTTCTTAGGCTGGAGATTTGTACATTAAATTGTTAGTTACTAAATAGTAAGTCTGGAACAAGATATGACACTTCAGATATAGCAAAGGTAAATTATGGCATACAGCACTATTATAAGGTGTGCTACTATTTTTACAGTAATTTTACCCATTCTATAACCACAAATAAGTATTTGTCTAGTTTGTGTGTCGTTTTAAGGAAATTGTGTTGCAGCTTATAATTACCTGCACTGAAATCCATCCGCTCAAACTTAGCCCTTACTGCCTCAAATGCACTTGAAGCAGGAAGAGGAGGGGAATACTGAGTATATTTTCTTAGAGTTTATTAAGGCCATTGTATTTACTTTGGTCTTTTAGGAATAAATTTGCTTTATTGTGGGATCAATGAGTCTAGCTGTGCTTCCTTGAAAACTGAAGTACTTATGGCAATTTGGAGGGAGAAGAGAGAGAAAATGTCAGCAAGCTCTTGGTTCTTGGCTTCTCTTCAGTGATAGTTTCATGTGTACAATGACTCCGAGGTCTGCATCTCTCTCTCATACACACACACATACAATTGCAGAGTAGGATTAATTGCCCAAACTGCAAGGAGGACTTTCTTTCCTCCATTTATTTTCCTCATTAAACTGAGATTTCTCAGTAAATTAACTGGACTTACAATAGCACCATTAATATTCTTTTTGTACACATTCCTCATTTTTGCCCTATATATTCTGCATACATTTCTGCTTTTGAGCCTTTGCTCTTTCACACAACCATGCTCACACTAAGATCGTTTCTCTGCTTGGAATGCCTTATATTTATCCTTACTAATAAAAACCCCCATTGTCTCTTATATTCATATATCATCTTTATAAAACATTTTTTCATGTCCACCCCAAAAATGGATATTTCCTATCTCTTTGCTTCCAAGCATTTTGTCGAGTATCTTTGTAATATTTGCCACAGTTGGCCCTACACAATGATTAAGTGTCTCCTTGTCTTTCTTTCCATCTAAGCTGTAAACTTCTTTCCATTAAGAATCACGTTTCACATATATTTGGAATGCACACATATATTTGGAATGCACATAGCATTAGCAGGTGTCTGCCAACCAGTACTCAATGCATGTTTATTAACTCAGCATCAATGCTGTCATTCCTCTGGAAATGTAATCTTGCTTCTCTGCTTATGGAAATTTTCTGTCCTTCAGAAATCAGCGCTTTCTTGTCATCATTTCTGGTGACCCCAACCCTCAGTGATGGCTCTTTTTCCTAATTGGAAAGTTGTTTGAAGAATCAGAGGTGCTGAGATACAAAGAGAATGTCTGGCACGGAGTCAGCACTATGTGAGCATTAGCTCTATGAGTTTCTGTAATCCACAGAGAGGTGATTCAGGAGTACCTGGTGGGTAAGTGCTAGAGTAAAATGGAGACTTGGGGCCCCTGACTCTCCATCAGGGTTTGTGATAATGTTCTCCAAGTCTCTGAATCTGCCC
Organism: Mustela putorius furo; assembly: GCF_011764305.1. Taxonomy (NCBI): domain Eukaryota; kingdom Metazoa; phylum Chordata; class Mammalia; order Carnivora; family Mustelidae; genus Mustela; species Mustela putorius. The sequence goes on along the minus strand of NW_025422005.1, from coordinate 87,706,191 downwards.
CAAGGTCCCTATGACCCTGGCTGCCTGGTTAAGGAAATATGCATAAAGAACTCTCTGGAATACAGACCATTTATTATTTGCTAGAGCTTAGTTCTGCTTTTTGAGGAAAAACTTTGACTTTCTAGCCTAAATTCTAAATTAAAATTGAATAAACAAGTTTCTTGATCCTTTATAGTGAGCCCTGACCTCATTCCTGTGGGTCTTTTAAAGACAGAGATACATCCTGTAAGGACTGAGCTTGCTTAAGGTGTCTCTTATTGTAAATATGGGAAGGACTAAAAGATTATTGTCATTTAATGACTGCCTATTATTTTCCAGGAAAATACTACAAATATTTGCCAGGCAAATAATACAAATATTATCTCTGTTTCTTACCACAATAATGTATGGGGAGCCCCGGTATCCCTATTTAATTGATGAAAGAAAAGAAGGTCATAGCATGTAAATGGCTTGCCCAAAGGTACTCAGTAAAGGTAGCATGACAGAGTGTTAAATATGTCCGACTTTTTCCTCAAGTAATACAAGTTTGAATTCTAGGTTTATCACTTATCAATTATGCAATTTTGTTCTAGTTACTTAGTTTCCTTATGTATAAGTGGGATGATAACATTATCCACCATATGTTGTTGGTGTAATGAATAAGACAATAAAAGTTTAAGAATTGGCTAATAATACATTATATGTTAATAAAAAATTTTAAAAATTTCAAGAAGTGTCAGATTTAAATGAGAAGTACTATAATTTGATTCCAAATCTATGCTTACCCTCTATAGGCATGATACAACATTGATTCAATTCATTCCAAAAATATTTATTGAGTATCTGTTCTAGGTTCTTGGAATAAATAAATGAACAAAACAGGTAAGGACTCTTGCACTTCTGGAAGTTATGTGTAGGAAAAGACAATAAACAAAATAAATAGATTATAATATTTATATAATATAATATAATATAATAAATAGATTATTTAATATTTTTAAAGAAGATGATAGTACTGTGGAAAAATAAAGTGTAGAGAAGGTGGATTGAAAGTTTCTGGAATGCAATTTTAAGTCGATGATGAGAGTACAGTTTACTAAATAGATCACCATTGAAAAGAAAGAAAAAAAACTTGAAGATGAAGGGGATGGGGAACTTTCCAGTAAAGAGAAGTTTTGCACAGAGTTCCTAAGGTGGCTTGTTACCTGATATGTTTAAGCAACAGAAAAGAGGCCACCATGGTCAGAGGAAGAGTAAAGAGTAGGCATGGTCATAACAATAACAGGTCCTGTAAAACATTGTAATCCCTCATGAAGACTTTGAATTTTACTGTGCAGAGAAGTGAAATTACCCAATGGGTTTTAAAAGGATACCTTTGGATACTGCACTGATAACAGATCATAAGGGAACAAGGGCAGAAGCAAAATGGTCAGTGACAAGGTGACTTCAATAATAACACATATGAGAGATGTGGTGGCTCAGACCATGGTGGGAGCGAAAGAGTGGTAAGAAGTGATAATCTGAAAAAAAAAAAAAAAGCGGGGGCATAATCTGCAGGTGGATCCAATAGGACTTCCTTTCAGATTAGTTGTGGATGTGACAGAAAAAGTGGATTTGAAGATTGCATGAGGAATTTTGGTCTGAACAAATGGAAAGATGCGGAGTCAACATGGCAAAGGTGGCTTTAGGCAGCTTTTGTTGGGAATGGGCATTAAAGGAAAGATCAGAAATTCTGTTGTGCACAAGCTGAATCTGAGATGTCAGTAGGAAGGGTTAAAAAGCTGCTGGTCTGTATTTTGGATGTTTTAACTTGTGTACTAGTCAATGCTTTCTCTTCTCTTCAGCTTAATGTTGCTTACTTAATTCTAAGTTTTATTTCCTATTACTGACTAGGTTTTGAATTTGGCAATGAAGGGGCTTTATGATATATTTATTCTAAGTATCTTGCAATGCTGAAAAATTGAAACTCAATAAATACTTTTTTCCTGACAGATTGATTTAGATATTAAGTACTATCTTGCATTAAAGACAAAAAAAGAAAGATCATTGTATTGAAAAGTAATTGAACAATATCTATTGTCATTCTTTTTTATTTGAAATATATAGTTCTATAAATAAGAAAATCTATTTTAGTATAAAATATATATTAATACCAGACTATATAATATACCTATGTGCAGAATAGTTTTATTTATTTTTTATATTAATTTATTTAATTATTGTTTTAATTTAATAACTTAATTTATGTATTTAAATTTATTTAAATTTAATTTAAATAAATTATTTGATTTATTATATTTATATTTTATATATTTTTATTAATATTTTTCTTTATTAATTCTAAGATATATATATTTAATAATATAGGTATAATTATTGGTTATATATTATTTCTTATTATATAATAATTTATAATTAATATTATTTATAATACATAATTATATTTAATTTTAAATATATTTACTATGATATAAAATATTTACTGTAATGTTTAATTATAGTTAAGTATTAAATTAATTTAATTAGGATAGGATATTTTGCAAGCAAATTATTTACTTATGTAAGAAAAATAATTTATTAAAAGAGTAACAGTAGTCTATAAAAATAAAAGAACAGATCATCTCCTGGAAAGACAAGAACTACTCATTTTAGTAAAAAATGTAGACTTTGGTTTTACTTTTTAAAGAAAGTATCAGATGAAGCATACCACATGTGCTGATGATGTCAGTTACTCAAGCATTCATCTTCTTACTCTTGATTTTGGGGTTTCGCTCTCTGGAATTCTAATGGAAAAGACAGGGTAAAATGAAAACATGGCACTCTTTGGAAATAGCAAAACTCCAAAGAGGGAATATACTATTACCCCTCCAGTAGTAATTTGTGGGTTTATGAAAGAACACATGTCAAAGAACTTGCTTATGGATTTGAGGGAGATTGCAATATAAAATAAATGTAATGACATGGTTTAGCAAATGCACATGTCCACAGGACTACGTGTACTTAGATGAGAAAAGACGGAGAAAAAAAAAAAAACTACAGATATTCACCTTTAAAAGGGGCAAATATGTATTTTTGCTTCCCATAAAAGATAAGATTGAGTTTTCCAGGAAGCTTTTATTTTCTTTCTTCTTCGTCCTCTCTTCTCAATTTGTTTGTAAGGTAAGGAGTTCTATTTTTGCATATTGCTTTTATAGAGAAATTGTCATGCTTTCTTACTGTCAGAAAAGAGTCTCTGCCTAACATGTTTAAGGTCAAAAGGAAATTGTTGTCTCATGTACTGAAAATGTAGGAGACTTCAAATGAGGAGGGCCTCGGTGGCTCAGTTGGTTAAGACATGAGACTCCGTTTTGGCTCAGGTCATGATCTCCACGTCGTGGGATCCAGCCCTGTGCTAAGCTCTGCGCTGTGGTATTCTCTCTCCCTCTCTCCTTCTCCCTCTGCCCCTCCCCATGCTTATGCATGCACTCTCTCTCTCTCTCTCTCAAATAAATAAAAAAATAAAGTCTTCAAAAAAATGTTCAAACGATGTCCTTAGAAACCAGGCTCACTCCATTTTTTGGTGTTGCCTTTTTTTGGCTTCCTTCATTTTCACCAGTCATACCATGCTAACCGCTGGGAAGCCAGTGGAAAAAGCACTTGTTTCTCTCCCAACTGTTACAGCAAAATCTCATTTTGTAAAAGTACCTCCAACTGGGTCATGTGTGCCCCTGAATTAATCACTGGATCTAGGGAAATTCGATGCTTTCACTGGAAGACGGGTGGTTCATTCTGTAGCTGGAGGAGGGGTCATCTGAGAATGAAGGAACACTGGTTTGTCAAAGAAAGACGTATATGCTGTTAACAGATAAGTAGTGAATAGTGAATGGCCAGAACAACAGATGCCCAGTTGAAGAATATTTAATGTGTTGAAAATGGAATACAAAATTCCTTCTTAAGAAACTTCAACAAATTTACTCCTCTTTTTGGTTTTCTTATGTATTATGTATCACTATTGTCCCAGACCCAAAACCTCAAAATAGTTTTTACATATCCCTCTTCCTTGGCTAAGTCATCAGGTTCTGTGAATTTATCTTTCATAATGTATTTTGCATCTGCACTTTTCTTTCCGTTTTCACTGCCACCATTCAAAATTGGGTTATTATTAATTTTTGCCTAGATAGTTGCTCTGGCCTCCTGATTGATCTTCCAGCCTTCAGCTTTCCAATATTTTACTCATATACATCATATTTTATTTCATTTTGTTTCTCACTTATGTTTCTATGATTATTCAAAATTTTTATTTTGTTCCTCCGTGCTGTAACGTAAAGAGCACTGATCTTTCTACAATATTTATCTAGCATCCAGGAATTTGGTCTTAACCTTTTTCTGCTTATTAATAGTTAGCCTTATTTTGAGCAAAAGTTATCCAAAACCGGGGCAGCTGGGTGGCACAGTCGGTTAGAGGACTGACTGGCTCTTGACCGGCTCTTGATTTCAACTCGGGGCATGATCTCAAGGTCATGAGATTGGAGCCGCACTAGAGCCCCACTGGAGCCCCATCCTGAGCTCTACCTCAGCTCCACGCTCAGCAGGGAGCTAGCTTCTCTCCCTCAACTCACTTCTCTCTCTCTCTAAAATAAAATAAATATATCTTTTAAAAAGGGGAAAAATAAAGCTATCCAAGGTTGATTTGAATTCAGTGCAAACTCTTTAAGCTTCCCCAAAGCTCTAAAATTTAATCATAAATGAACATTATCCTGTTCAAATTTTAGAGAAACAGTATATTTTTTTCTTAAGAAAAAATGATATGGTACAGAAATTGTTTTAGAAAAATTAGTCTGACTGGGAGTTAGCTGAATGAAACACTGGAGGGAGAAGGACCCATTCAGGGTTATTGCTAGGGAAAGCTTGAGGGTCTTGCTTGATTCTTACTTCACCTTTTTGTACTTCTCAGTAATATAAAAACATATTTTAGATGAACAGGTGTAAGAGAAGTTTCAATATTCTATGTGTCACATAACCCTCACTAATAAAACTTTATAACTTTGTAACTTCTTAAATTACTAAATTAAGTTATAAATATAACTTTATAAATTTTTAGAATTTTGTGAAATAAATGTAACAAATATTTTTTTTTTAATATTTTATTTATTTATTTATTTATTTGACAGACAGAAATCACAAGTAGACAGAGAGGCAGGCAGAGAGAGAAAGGGGGGAAGCAGGCTCCCTGCTGAGCAGAGAGCCCGAGCGCGGGACTCCATCCCAGGGCCCTGGGATCATGACCTGAGCCAAAGGCAGAGGCTTCAACCCACTGAGCCACCCAGGTGCCTATAACAAATATTTTAAGCTTTATGTTATTAATGAGAAAACCGATGCTTGTGTGATATAGAAATGTATTTTTGCTTTGCTCAGCTTATGTTTTCTGAGACCTGACTATTTTCTTTTGAGGAATTGTTCTTTGCCCTCTCTTACATATTTTCCAAATCAGAGCTGCCATAATCTTTCATGATCTCATCTTCCTGGCCACAAGGATCTCTCTAAGATGGTTGCATGTTCCATGCTGGACAAATATAATAACTCATTCTCCGGCCACAGTAATTCTAGAGCCAGTAAATTCTTTGATCAAACCTGGTTAATTAGAGTCTTTCCTTCCCTGCAGTTTAAAATGAGAACCATGAGAAAAGAAGGGTGAAATTATGAGGGGTGAAATCAAGAGTTGACAGAGGCAATGCTGCCTTCATATATGGAAGAAGGTGAATTTAGCATACAAAGAAAGGTAGAGATGAGAGAGAAAGGTAATACAGATTAATGTTCCCTAATTCTTCTGGGTAGTAAGGCAAAACTCTATATTTAGCTAATACATTGTTTGTAACTATACAAACTGACAAATTATCCTTTACTTGGCTAATCTGGCTTATTTGGCTCTCTGTTCCATTGTCTTAAATCAGAAGAGTTCTAAAACAACCAAAAACATAAATACGGTACCCAAAAAGACTTAGTTAATTGGTGACAAAGCCAGATAAATACCTTTTTTGTAAAAAGTATATTTTTAAATGCTTGACTGATTATTTGTAGGAGGCAGACATTGTCAATACTCCATCCATGTCCCCTTGGATTCCTTTGCTGCTTTTGTGTGCACAGGCTCCCAGTGGCCTTACCTCCCACTTACCTTTTTCGGAGGACTTTCCTCAGGCTGTTTGAACCAACTCAGCCTATGAGGACTGAGAACCAGAAATGCCTAGGAATTATCGCCCCCTGGGGGCAGCCCTTAAAAGGACTGGCAAGTAGTAGGTCTTAATTCTCCCATCCTTTGGTAAGGACAGCTCTGATCTATGCTGCTTCCAGAGTTTTCTTGCAATATTGAGTTAAATGTACCTTCCACAGGACTTGCTTAGTATTGCACCTCTAAATGGATGCCTTCCCTTTCCTTCCTCTAGCAGACACCTCCCAACCCGACCCCCTCACACATACACACACTCCCGTGGAGTCCTCTCAGGGTGTGATTCTAGGAAACCAAACTGAAGATACTAGACTACCTTTTCCTAAGCTAAACAGGACAACACAGAAGTTCGAGGATTAAGAAGGAGAGGACTCAGGTTAAAAACCTAGGTATAAGATATCAAAAGTAGGTGAAAGAGAACTGTTAGGGAGAGGGACAAGAAAAAGCAGGTACTAAGATAACCACCATAATTGTATTATTCCTCACCTGGAAATGGAGATTAATCAGAAAATGAGCTAAAAATGTGGTACAGCCATATTTCCAGTGAATTGAAAGGGTACACCTTCTTTACATGAGCCAAACATTACAGAGCAGTATTTTACAGTGGTGTGTATCTTGGCTTACAATTTAAGGTTATAATTTATTCTTTTTGGTTTATTTCCCAGTATTCACAGCAATGTCCAGCATACCTGACTGAGGAGTATTGTTGGCTGGAATCTTAGGAAGAAATCTTTACTGAAACTGTTGTAACAAAGTTATGATCCTTTCCAAAAGTTCAGGATTAAAATTACCAAGCAGCTGATTTGTTGATTCTCTGAGAAGTATTGAACCTCTTCTCCCCAAAACAAATACACAGACAAAAATATTTTCTGCAATTATCAGCCAACACCTATCTGAGCTGTCTGTTAGAAACTTATTCAAGGTAATGGAGAGTAAAAATATGGATAACTCACTGATGTAAAAGTTACCAGAATTCTGAGACCTAAACCAGCAAAATGGAGTTAAGGGAAGTAGTTTTTGATTCAATTATTTAGGGCATTTTAGTGATCTACTTAATTTTTTAAATATTTCTGAAGCCACCATACAAAAATTTTCCAATACATTTTCAAAATTTATTAGACAAAGAAATATTCGTTCATCACTATTTAATTATACTTGTATATTTTATTTCATTTTTCATAAGCTACATATCTTTTAGAATAGTTCCAAGCTATTCAGAAGCCTTAAATAAAAACTTGATGAACATGAGTTTCTCTTCCTCAGTGTATTTTCTGTTTCCTGAATTTATGTTCATACTGAGTGTAAGCTTAATGGTATTGTAGGATGTGTGTGTGTGTGTGTATTACTAATTCTTATTGTTTTCTTCATAGAATTTCCATGCCCCTAGTTCTAATAGATTGACCTTTCTGTACTGACAGTCTCTAGAGAAGTGCTATTCTAGTATTCTAAACAGTAATAAAAAAAAACCCTCAAAAATAATTGTTTTATAAACTTTATTTTTGCTGTTAGACTGTGAGATATTTGACATCAAGAACTGTGACTTATTCATCTTTGTATTCCCTGACTAGGATGTGAGCATATAGAAGATGCTCAACAAATATTTGCAGAATGAATGAATAAACAGCTTATGTGTAGAAAGTTCCAAATGGTTAGTCTTTCCCCCAACAACCCATAACACTCCCAGGAGAAAAGAAGGTTGTGGAAGAACAGTGGGTTCTAAGACATCGACTTCTCAATGTTGGACTTGTCTCCCCCCAGAGAATATTAGCAATATAGTGAAGAGGGAAGCATATCGAAAAAAGTGTGGCTTCCCCCCACCCCCCGCCTTTTGGTTCCTGAAATAGACTGTGTCCAATAAAAAATGTGGCACAGTAACTTTCAAGATGTGACCTAGTCCATTTTTATTCCTTGCCATAATCCTAATGGTAATTTAAAAACATTGCTATTATTTATATTTCATGTTGTAAAAGGTTAGTTTCTTTTGACAGAAAGATACTGGATAAATGTCATAAACAACAAAACCTAAGAATCCATGTAAAACTGCAATAGAGTGATATTGTAAGGCTAAAGGAAGCAGTCTGGTAAATCTTAAACACAGAATTTCTGACTTCTGATCCAGGGCTCTTTTCAGTAAACTACAATCCTATTCACTTCACATTTCCTGGATTAGCTGTAGCAAAATAAAAGACAATATTCTGCTCTATGCCAATTTCCCAATAAAATGTATAAGAAATTATAATATATAAATCAAAATTTTACCCAGGTTCCAGAAAGTCATGTAGGTGTCCTAAAGTAACAACAGCAGTATGAAAAGAGGTACGGGAAAAGCAACATTAATGCACATAACAATACTAATGTCTATTCATGTTAAATGAAGGAGTGATTATTATGATTATGCAACCTTTTTTTGTAATTGTTTCATAGTACAGGTAATATTATAATATGGAAACTTCTTTTAGATTAGGGGAGATATTCTATTCTCAAGATTACTATTTCAAACAAATGGAAACCTATTCTAAATAGAGCCATTCAGGTAAACAATAGAAATCTATACTGTGTTTCTTTTCTTATTAAAAAACCAGATTTAACAAGAAATTAGACAAATATTTTTAAAAGTCTAACATCTTGGTCCATATACACTATGGAGTATTATGCTTCCATCAGAAAGGATGAATACCCAACTTTTGTAGCAACATGGACGGGACTGGAAGAGATTATGCTGAGTGAAATAAGTCAAGCAGAGAGAGTCAATTATCATATGGTTTCACTTATTTGTGGAGCATAGCAAATATCATGGAGGACAAGGGGTGTTAGAGAGGAGAAGGGAGTCGGGGTAAATTGGAAGGGGAGGTGAATCATGAGAGACTATGGACTCTGAAAAACAATCTGAGGGGTTTGAAGTGGTGGTGGGGGTGGGAGGTTGAGGTACCAGGTGGTGGGTATTATAGAGGGCACGGATTGCATGGAGCACTGGGTGTGGTGAAAAAATAATGAACACTGTTTTTCCGAAAATAAATAAATTAATTTAATTAAAAAAAAAAAAAGTCTAACATCTAACACACTGTATTAAGAAATTGCTCATCTCGGGGCACCTGGGTGGCTGAGTCATTAAGCGTCTGCCTTTGGCTCAGGTTGTGATCCTGGGGTCTTGGCATTGAGCCCTGCATCAGGCTCCCTGCTCAATGGGAAGCCTGCTTTTCCCTCTCCCTCTGCCCCTGCTTGAATTCCCTCTCTCACTACCTCTCTCCCTCTCTCTGTGTCAAATAAGTAACAAAATCTTTAAAAAAAAAGAGAGAGAGAGAGAGAGAGATTGTTCATCTCTTAGCCTATCACATCCTGAGTGCACACTTTTTGTTTTATTTGCTAATATATTCCCAGTTCTTAGCATACTGTCTGACACATGACAGAAGCTCAGTGGGTTTTTGTTGAATTAATTACACTTTGTTGTACTTATTACTACATTATATGTAACCATACAATATTACCATGTTATTTGTACTAAATGCTGTGGCCCACCTCATGACTTCAAAAAACAAACACAAAATCTGGGGGCATATATTGTTTTTCCGTTTGTATTAAATCACTAAATCGTATCTCATAAAAATTAACTTAGCAGTCACTGTGTGTACAGCTCTGTGTTGTTAGGTGTTAGAGGAGCCCATCTGGTGGGGGATACAAAGCTAGAGAACAATCCAACACGCTTTAAAATAATTTATCATTGTCTTTATAACATGTTGCTTCTTAAAATGATGCTTAGTAAAGGTAATTTTAAATTATTTAAGTATATTAATGAAATATATGAAGTTTTTCAGATGCTAGGAGGAAATTATAATAAGGCCAATCTTAAAATGAATCTTAGAAAATTTCATTTATTTCATACAAAGCTAATATATTTAAAATATAAATACAGGGTGCCTGAGTGACTCAGTCAGTTAAGCAACCGATTCTTGATTTCAGCTCAGCTCATGATCTTTGGGTCATCTGCTGGAGCCCTGTGTCTGGCTCCATGCTAAGACTGGAGCCTACTTAAGATTCTCCCTCTCCTTCTGCCCCTCTATTTGAGCTTCCCCTAACGTTCTCTCTGTCTGTCTTTCACACAAACAAACAAACCTCGAGAAATACACACACACACACACACACACACACACACACACACACAAAATACTTTGATTAAAGTAGGAAAAATATCATAAACTAGAAAATTTCCTCACAATAAAAGATACCATCTGGCAATTGGAAGATCTTACAGATAGATGCCCTGAAAACTGCAGATGCTTTATAAAGACTATTTTTTTCTGCTTAGGGATTTAGAAAATGTCTCTCGGTGGGAGTGCATCTTATTTAGTTAATTCTTGAGTCCCATCAAACAAGGAGATTTTGATAGAGCTTAAATCGATTTCAGAACACTTTTAGAGCTTCAAACTTTTCCCAAACTCTCCATATTAGCAGTGAGTATGTCCAAAATCATTTCAGGTTTAATTTAATTTCAAGATATTTTCTCATCCTAATAGAAAATTGATGCCAATTAAGGGCTTTTTCTTTTCCCCTAAAGAATTGTTAGATGTGTTGATTAAAGTAGTTACAGTGCATATACTTTTCAAATTACAACAATGACCTATATCCCATCCTCAAGCTTCTTAAATGCCACCAGCCTTACCTTTGCAAATCATTGAAACAGTTGAATTTAAAAGCTCATCAGACTTTTACTTTGCACTTCCTCATTTCTATTTGTACTTTGAAAAAATTCTCATTATTGCTGTCCCACTCAATTTCAGTGTAGGCTTTGGTCCTAAATTCTCCAGAACATGTATCAGTGCACATTTGGACACTCTTCATGCCCGTGCTCATTGTGTGGTACAATAGTCATATTGCTTCCACTCTTTTTTCAGACGATTACCGCTAGTTCGCTTCCTTTTTATTACTGCTTCTTTGGTCCAACTTCTTGGGAACTTAATGCCAGATAAACACGTATTTTTACTTTGATAAATTTTATTACTTTGGCATTGTGGAAACATGACATTCCCTTGCAGTCTCTTTGGATTGTACCTTTTAGATTAAGGTATGGTAATACTTAAGAAGGCCCTATTTCTTGAAATTGACATGCACAAAGATGAACTGAAAAAAAATTATATATAAAATAATAATGTTATCAGTAATTAGATAATGATTTAATTATAGAAACCCTTAATATGGGATTTAGGGATACAGAATGCTTTTTTCTAAGTGAAACTTAGGCAGGCTTAAACTGTGGTCTAATCACATGCTAGCTCTCCAGTCTTAGTGTAGTGACCTTTGGTTAATTTAACTTCTACCTCCCCTTCTCCCCTTTCCAGTCAAAGTCCCTAGCTTTACTTTGGTCTCTTATCTCTCCTACAATCTCCTTCCATATGTTTCGATTGGGCCTTATCCTTGACTCAAGAGTTGAAGTTTGAGAACTTATCGAGAACTTGGTGGATCTTATTCCTTAAGGTCACAATGCTTAGCTCAGGCATGGTCATGAGACATGACCAGAGCCAAGTAAGAGGCAGCGAGTCTTCTCTTGGAACTGCTAGAGCAGAAGTGGTGCTCTGTCACTGTGAGTTACTCAAGAGAGATCCAGGCTCTGCAGGAGCTACCTACCTCACTGACACCTATAGCCTGAAATTGAAGTTCATTAGAGAAGTTGTTGCTGACAGAAGTTGAACAAGTTGAGTCCTGATGACATTGTGCCCTGTGTTCACCTCTCAAAGATAAGCCCTATTTCGAGAATTCTCAGTTATATGAGCCAATAAATTCCTTTTTTCTTAAGCCATTTGGGGATGGTTTTTATACATGTATTTATACTTTAGTGTTTATAATAAATAACTCTCACTGACCTAGATTGTGCTATCAGAATGTGGGAATGTTAAAAGTAATATATTCTAAAATTTTTTGAAACTGGATGAGCAGAAACATTATACACAGTGGTGAGGTGCCTTGTATCCTAGACTGGAAGACTCATAATTTTTATTCTTGGTAGTAAAATAGATAATTAGAATATTATGTTATTCAATCATGGAATTTAAACAATGAGTCTATTAAGGCTGAAGAATACAGGAATTTTTTTTCTTGGTAGAAAAAATTTAGGATGCTGGAGTATGTTGGTCACCTTTTGTACTTAGTAAAAGACCTATAAGAAATTGAAAAGCTATCTGGCTGATCTGGAGGCAGGGAAAAAAGAAAATATAATTTTTCTACAAAAAGCCAATCTTGCTTTTAGAGCTTGCTATTTATGGTATTTGAAGGACTAGAAGTCCAAGGTCTTGCATGATGGAAATGCTACCCAAACTAAAAATCAGAGGCAAGGCGGCAGGTAATAATCAAGAACCTCATGTGATATACTTCCTACATCATAAGGGAACAATTGCTTCCATAGAGTTGTGGCAGAAAAGAGAAGATTATATAGAGTTTTGTCTACCCAGGCTTTCAAATGACCCATTGAGCTGAAAAGACAAGATGTAAATTCCAGAGCTAACACAGTATCCTGCGGCTCAATAAAGGCAGAGACTACAGATAAACTGGGATTGTTTTTTTGTCTTAATAATTTTTCATTTGGGGGTTCTGATACTTGCAATTTGAAGCTCCCTTAACTGTTGAATTTGGTCTCACAGAGGCTTGGTTTCTTACATGTAAAATAGGAAGGACAGTAACTTTCTCCCAGAATGAGTTTAAATATTAAGTTATACCTACATGTAGGAGAATTAAGTACTTTGCCTGGTACATAATTGAGACTTGATATGGCAACAAATATTATTGGTATAGGTAGTTCAAAGTTCCAGAAAAAAAAAGTTTAGGATAATTTAAACTGTAATAATTTATATAGTGAATAGTAAAATTGTGGAATCCATTATTTGAAAAATACTGATTTTAAATACATTTTTAAAAATAACAGACCCACAATGGATTATTAACAAAGCTAAGATTTTCTGTGTTCATTGGTAGCAACATATGTTTCCAGTACCAGTACCGCTATTATATAACATTGTAAATATTTATCTTTGTGAGTGTTTATTTTATGTTTATATTTATTTTTCCCCCATTTAACATACTGCTTGGATCATTCTAGGCAACTAATTTATGTTTGTTAATTAACTAATGAAAATTCTTTTCTCTTACAGCCATCAAAAAAGAGCCATTTAGAGCATAAATCTAATCAAAGTAATTATTTTTCAATGTAAATGCTTACTTAAAATCCTCAATAAATTTGTATATAAAAGATACCCTAATCCCTCTTTTATGCTAAAGAATTTTACCATGATGTAGAGTGTTACCCATTTTTCCTTCTAGGGGTTTTTTATACTGACTCTTCTTGTGTTGCTTTTTTAATCTATTGAATTATTTATCATGGTCCCCAGGCTTGGGTCTGAGCCTAACCAATTATACTAAGTTGAATTACAAAATTTTGTTGAAGGTATTTACTTGACAAATAACAGTGGACTGAACCATAGAAACAAAAAGTAAAAATAATGTAAAAAGAATAAAAAATTAAAGTGAAATAAAGGTAAAAAAATTAATTAAATTTAGTGGGTTGAGTTTAGTTTTAGAATGGAAAAGTTAGGAATATTGTAGAAGCAATTCCAATATGATTTATTATAGTATACCTTTGTTTACATACTCCAGACTTTCCTGAAAGTGCCAATTTTATTATTTTCAATTTGGTATATAATTTAATGCAACTTAATTTTTGTTTTTGTGATATGTCTTATACATGATTTTGATTTTGCATCAAAAAACTTGGCATAGTCACACAATATATTCAAAAACTTTTATTGAGTACTCTTTATACTGAAGGCACTGTCTTAGTTCAGTCTAGGATACCACATCACTTTCCTCAAGAAGCTTATTAGGGTCAATAAGCAAAAATGATGAGAAAGCAGATAATGACAATGCAAAATATGAAGTGTTATGATAGTGAATGCACAGAGAATAGGTACCTACACTAGACTGGGGGAAAAAATGGGGGACCTTAGAAAATCTTCTGAGCTGAGTCTGGAATGAGGAGTTAGCCAGATCTAATGGGGTGGGATTGGGATTGGAATCTGGAAAACCATTCTCTACAAAGAAGCTACAATTTATGAAGAACCATAGTTGAGAGAGAGTGGGGCACTGAAGAATTGGAAGATAATTTAGTGTATGTAATTGGAGCCACTTTGGGAAAATGATGAAGCTGGAGACACTGGCAATGCTTAAATTACAAAGAACTGAGGATACACTAAGGTTTGAACTTAATTTTAAGGTTGCCAGTATCTACTGGATGACTTTACACTTTTTTTTTTTTAAGAGAATTCTTAAGGGATAAGGAGAACGTATAGGAAGGGACAAAATGATAAGCAGAAAATCAGTTTAGCGATCTCTAGTAATCCAAGACATGGTACTTGCCTCAACCAAATTAATGTTGGAAAGAAGCAGATAAACTGAAGAAATACTAAGCACAAGATGTACAATTTTGCGTCTAATTGAATGTTGGTGGTGAGGTACAGATTTTTATCTTAAGAAATTAATCTATGCAGGTGTCGTTCATTGAGGTAGGGAATTCAGAGAGAATGATCAAAGTGTAAAATGAGCTTGATTTTTGTTTATGTTAAATTGGAAGATCTTTTAGGACATTTAAGTGAAAATATCCGCCACTTAATTTTACTGAAAAGATTGAAGTTATCTTAAATCTTATGGGTGTAGGGTGGAATACATAACCAAGTTTTTATCAATTAAATGTAATGGTAAATGTCTTGGGGCCTTCTGAGAGGGATTCTCTTGATAAAAATAAAGAAATTCTTATGGAGAATTCTTCCCCTTCTTTCTTGTTTGAACATTGATTTATAGGGACCTAACACTTGGAACTGCAGAAAGATTCTTTTGACCATTAAGCAAAAGCAAGGAGAATCACAAAGACGTGGAAGCAAAGCCCTGACTTCACTAAGCTACTGGATTTGCCAATTCTAGAATCATTCAAATTTGGACTTGGTATCGATGAGCTAATAGAAACACTTTCTGTTTGAGCAACTTCTCTTCTTTATTTTCAGCTGAAGGCATTCCAACCCGAGAACTGAGAGGTTATTTGAAGATAATTCAGTGGAATGAGTATGAGCCATGCTTTAAACAGCTGAATCGTGATTAAGAAGGAAGAGATTCAAAATGTTGAAAATAGAACTGCCCTATGACCCAGCAATTGCACTATTGGGTATTTACCCTAAAGATACAAATGTAGTGATCCAAAGGGGCACATGCACCCGAATGTTTATAGCAGCAATGTCCACAATAGCCAAACTATGGAAAGAACCTAGATGTCCATCAACAGATGAATGGATCAAGAAGATGTGGTATATATACACAATGGAATACTATGCAGCCATCAAAAGAAATGAAATCTTGCCATTTGCAACAACATGGATGGAACTAGAGCGTATCATGCTTAGCGAAATAAGTCAAGCAGAGAAAGACAACTATCATATGATCTCCCTGATATGAGGAAGTGGTGATACAACATGGAGGCTTAAGTGGGTAGAAGAAGAATAAATGAAACAAGATGGGATTGGGAGGGAGACAAACCATAAGTGACTCTTAATCTCACAAAACAAACTGAGGGTTGCCGGGGGGAGGGGGTTTGGGAGAAGGGGGTGGGATTATGGACATTGGGGAGGGTATGTGATTTGGTGAGTGCTGTGAAGTGTGTAAACCTGGTGATTCACAGACCTGTACCCCTGGGGATAAAAATATATGTTTATAAAAAATAAAAAATTTAAAAAAAAAAAGAAGGAAGAGATTCTATAATTTAGATGGAGATACAGCATCAAGTAAGTTTTCTTTTTCTTATTTAATGGACAACATTTAAGAATAGCTAACTACTAACATTACAGGGGTAATTACCATTGAGAGAGAAATTTAAGGCAAGAGAGTGTCATGTATGGAGCTGATTGAATAGGAAAAGCCTTTGGAGGAAGGAGACCCCATTCTGTCTGATAGCAAGGTGGCACGCGGAAGTGAACGTAAGTCTTAACTGCTAAGTGAACTTCTTTGCTTTTATTCAGATTCTGTCACAACTCCTTGCTTGGTTTTATTTTGTTTGGCAACCAGGACAGAGTTTTATGTTTTGGATCATCCAGATTGAGATTTGGGGGGATTTCTCTCTTTCCATAATCAGAAGAGAATGCCCTCCAGAAAATAAAATAAAGTAACAACAATATGTATATGCCAGGTAAGGGAGAGCCTATGCATTTGGAATGAGACAAGCAGCAACTGATTGTGTCAGTAATCATCAAAATTAGATTTCTAGGGCCAGCTGGCTTATCGAAGCACACACTGTTCTGGAGAACCTATGAGTCAAATCGGTACCAGCTGAGGAGACAGATATTGGGCTGAAGGCCAAACTAAATAAAAAGATATAAGAAAGGACAAATTCTGACTAGAAGAGAAAAAACGGAACATACCAAAGAGTTATTTGATAGTTGTTTTTAAAGATACAACTGAAGAGGTTTGCGTTTGCAGCCTCAAAGCCCAAAATGCATTCTCTTATTACACTCAAGGAGGGGAATGGAAGCATTTCAACTGGCTACAGTAGGAACATTGCAAGAAACCTCAGTCTGTTATGTACACAATTTCCATAAACTGACATTTTGATTTTAGTCTTTCTTAACTAGATGATACCAAGAAATGAAATCCAAAATCCATCACTGTAATTAACTCCAGTATACAATGGCAGTATTTGTGGCCCGCAAAGTTACGATTGATACGAAACTGTTACTGAACATTGAAAAGTTAAAATTGATTCTTAAGTGAAACAACAATAGGTGGAAGGTATGCATTTTTATTTAGAAATATACCTCTCCTGTAAGTTTCTGTACATAGAAATCCATGTCCTTAACATTGTTTCCAGATGTACTTTTGGCAAACTTTTATTTTTTTATTTTATTTATTTTTAGCTAGACCTGTTTCTTAGACCACGTGAAAGATTATATATTACCGAATACAACCATTTTTGAGGTTTAAGGTTGAAATAGGAGATACTAGTGATTTCATAGCTCAGTGATTTCCCATTTCAGAATGATATGGAGTGCAAGAATAATAATGATCCACCCATAATTTAGTTTCTTTACATACTAGCCAAAAAATTCAAAAATCAAATTACTCTTTCCTTGAGTTACATGTACTGAAAGCAATGGGAAACCATTAATGAAGTTGTACATCTTTCAAAAAGTGATTAACCAGGTAGAGGAGAACTGGCAAGTGTTAAAAAAAACAAAAACAAAAACAAAAAAAAAAACCTTTATTTAGTGTTTGGGCCAAAACTGTATATTATTTTCAAATTATTTGCAGTGTACATTTCAATGCTCCATTGAACTAAGAAGAAATCTATTTGTTCAGCTGGAAGATGTTCCTCTTGGCACAATATCAGATTTACAAAAGTAATGAGAGAAAGTGAAAACATTGTGAACATTTTGAGTGTAAGGAAGTAATATCATACGGAGCATATTTTATAAGGAATTATTTCTTTTCTGTATTTTTGTGTTTCTGAGAACACTATTCAAATTTGTTAATTAGCTGAGTATTTGAAAAGTATTTGATTTTGTTATAAGTGAGACGATAATACTCAGACATTGCAAATGCCTTCCCTACCACTTTTATTTTTTCCTTCCTCCTGTATTTCTATTTTTTTAACCTAAGTTACTGGAATGTTAAATAAATTGTTGTTAGTAAGTTAGGAACACCAGGCTGCAAAATAGGTAAGTGAATACTTGTATGACTTATGTTGTCATTACAAGAAAAAAATAATTTTTATGTTTCCACTTTATAAAATATATAGATATTAAAGAAAAATTGCTAAATGCAGAATAAAGTAATGAAAAAATAAAACAATGTCTTCTATCATCTCACTACCCAAAGATTATCAGTAATAGTATAGCTTTTTTTAACCGTTAACTTTATGACTAAGCTTTAAAAAATTGAAGTGCTGTGCTGTGATAAGCATATGCATATAACACTGGGTGTTATACACAACTAATGAAACACTGAACACTACATCAAAAATTAATGATGTATTATATGTTGGCTAATTGAACATAGTAATAATAAAAATTGAAGTTCTTGGTATAATATATTCTCTGTAATTCATATATTGATATTTCAGTAAAAATTATATTAAAGTATCATATATATTATTATACATATATATGCACACATAATATATGTATATTATTATATATTACATATATATACAGTTTTTAGTGGCTGTGTGAGAGTCTGTTTAGTGAACATTTAGATTAGTCATAATCTTTCACCAGCATAAGTATCATTGATGAAGTTTTATAATAGTGATAAATTATTTATAATAGTTCCCTTAAATTAGTTAAACACATACTTATTGAACAGCTATTTTGTGCTATCCCTACCTTAAGAAGAGTATTACAGCACTCTGGAAAACAGTATGGAGATTCCTCAAGATGTTAAACTAGAGCTACCTTACAACCTAGCAATTGCACTACTAGTTAACTACCCCAAAGATACAGATATAATGAAAAGAAGGGGCACATGCACCCCAGTGTTTATAGCAGCAATGTCCACAATAGCCAAACTGAGAAAGGAGCTGAGATGCCCTTCAACAGATGAATGCATAAGTAAGATGTGGTCCAGACATACAATGGAATATTACTCAGCCATCAGAAAGGATGAATACCCATCATTTGCATCAACTTGGATGGAACTGGAGGAGATTATGCTGAGCGAAATAAATCAAACAGAGAAAGACAATTATTTTATGGTTTCATTCATATGTGGAACATAAGGAATAGCTCAGAGGACCACAGGGGAAGGGAGGGAAAACTGGGAAGAAATCAGAGAGGGAGACAAACCATGAGAGACTCTGGATTCCGGGAAATAAATGGAGGGTTACAGATGGGAGAGGGGTGTTGGGATGGGGAAACTGGGTGATGGGTACTAAGGAGGGCATGTGTTGTGATGAACACTGGGTATTATATGCAATTACTGAATTGTTGAATACTAAAAAGCAGAAGAAGAGGAGGTCCATCCCAGGACCCTGAGATCATGACCCAAGCTGAAGGCAGGGGCCCAACCCATTGAGCCACCCAGGCATCCTGAACTGCTTGCATTTATATCTCTGGATGCCATTATGAACTTGGTAGACTACCTACTTTGTGGCATTTTCCTAATTTTAATATCTACTCCATGAGAACAAGAATGTATGTACAGAACTTTGAAAACTTCCTTGTTCAAAGGTTCAATAAATACACGTTGACTCTGAATGGAAAATAAACATCAGTCACTATTTCAATAAGCCATTCTAGACATTCAAACTCTGGGGTTTTGACTTATGTCTTTTTTTTTTTTTTTAAGAATTTATTTATTTGTTAGAGAAAGAGAACATGCATGAACAGGGGGTGGGGAGGTGGAGTGGGGGAGGGACAGAAGGAGAGGGATAAGAAGACTCCCTGCTGAACAAAGCAGGGAGCCCTGATGTAGGGCTTGCTTCCAGGACCATGGGCTCATGAGCTAAGCCCAAGGCTGAGCCACCCAGGTACTCTGATTTATGTTTCTCTTAGTATTGCCTAAAAGGTATTAAAATAAAAAACAAATGGAGACCAGCTCTGAAAATTTCTGGAACAGAAAAAAACCATTTAGTCAGACAAACAAAGCTTAATTTATCTTATTTTGAAGAGCTAACTTGACTTGAGTCACTTTTTGCTTATGGCTCTGAAAATGACAAGGAAAATTTAAGATGTTTCTGAAGATTGATATGAGGTAGTCACTGACCAATTCCCCATCATTCAAGAAAATTCTAATATTATAATCCAATCACTGTGAAGAAAAAACAATCACTGCTTTCTCACTATATATAATACTTTATAACAATATATACCTGAGTCTCATTCCATCTTTGATTTGAATGCTCCCAATTTTCTTTTTTTTTTTTTTAAAGATTTTATTTATTTTATTTGATAGATAGAGATCACAAGTAGGCAGAGAGGCAGGCAGAGAGAGAGGGAAGAGGAAGCAGGCTCCTTGCCGAGCAGAGAGCCAACGCGGGGCTTGATCCCAGGACCCCGGGATCTTACCTGAGCTGAAGGCAGAGGCTTTAACCCACTGAGCCACCCAGGCGCCCCTGAATGCTACCAATTTTCAAAATGTCTTTTTGGTATGTATACAGTAAATGTTTACTAATTAATACTTCAATGACTCATAAGTTTTACTTCTGTCATTTCTGAATTTTTGACAAAGTCATTTTATATAGGGGCCTAAATATAACAATACTGCAAATTTAGGGCCTTACATGGGTAAAGGAATAGGAAATAAGTGAAAAGTGTTCTTTAAACAGACTCTTCACTTCCTGTATCACCTCAAACTTAAGAAGTTATGGATGGTTCTGTTCATGAGTCTTTTTGAAATTCCCCAGAAGAGCAGGGCATCCAAATGAATGATGATTCCTTATGTTCTGCCCATTTACCCAGAAGGCTTCTACCTTTGCGTGGAGGCTCTCTTCCTTTCCTGACCACCTTTCACGCTTCTGTTAAAAGAATTACAAAACCTGATTAAGGACATAGGATGGTAAAGAAGTAAATTATTAGTTAAAAAATGATGTCAGGGTACCTGGTTGGCTCATTCAGTTTAAGTGTGTGCCTTCTGCTCAGGTCATGATCCCAGGGTCCTAAGATCAAGCCCCACATCAGGCTCCCTTCTCAGCAGAGAGCCTGCCTCTCCCTCTCCCCCCTGCTTGTGTTCTCCCTCTATCTCTCTGTCAAATAAACAAACAAAATCTTTTTTTAAAAATTATGACAGGTCAATAGAACATTTACCTAAAAGAGAAATCTGAGGGTCACCACCAGAATTCGGTTACGCAAGCTAAGTAGTGTACCTTGGGTCTAGATTTACTAGAGACTCGAAGTTTTTGCTTCTAGTTGCTTGACTGCAGTTGGTTCACCTCCAAGTGTTGAAATAGACAATATATGCACAAAGGCACATTTTATATATTATTAGTTATCTGGCCCATGTGTGGGATGTAAATATACTTGTCATATACTTGTCACATGAGTCAATCAAACTGATTATGTTCATTTATTTAGTGGATATGTCTCATTGATGCTATGAAAAATGTGCTGTCAAGTCCTGTCAGCTTCACAATATCAAAACCCTCCATTTTTGTTGCACAGGGTTTAGCAAAGGTATAAATAACAAAATGATCTTCCCTAATATAACTTAAACTCCAGTGATTCTCTAAAGAGACCACATTTTTCACACTTCTGTATTTTTTATTAATGCTGTACTCCCATCTTTTCAAGGCTGATAAATATATTTAAATCTTTTAAGGCTCAGCTAAATGAAAATCCTTGTGCTAAAAGGCACCTCTATCAAAACATTTATGTCATTTTGTCATAATTATTTAGTGTCTGTTGCCCTACTTAGAACATAGGTTCTGCAAGAATAAATTTAAAAAAAAGAAGGTCATTGGATGAAAACATTCAGTTTGAAGGTCTAAGCCCTGGTGTCTTGAATATGTATTTGTATATTAACCAGTTTTTTTAAACAGTTGTGTTTTTTTTTTTAATAATAGTTGGGGGTTTTTTTTCTTCAACTTACTCATGTGTTTAAAAAGTACATTTGAATTCGAATATCACCTATGTATATGATGGATCACTGATCACCACAAGTCAACCATTAATCTGAAAGAGCAGACATCATGCTGCCAATTAATGTCTACAAAAGCTTTACTTCACGTTATATATGAAATAGGAAGATAAGTCATTTTTCTTTACTTTGAAGTTGATTCTATTAGTAAAGGATTTCTTTTCATTGTATATGACTTAAGCTTTACTTTTTGTTTTTTTATCTTTCTACTCAAATTTCTTAATTTGTATCCAAATATGATCAGATATTTCCATTTACCATCATTAATTAGCTCACATTCCCTACTCCTCTTTGAGTAGGTATTTAATTACATTATTTAATACTTGGAAAATGTGAATGTGGTTATTGTTCTCAGAGTTATACTTTCTACCCTTGATTCCAAACAAATCTTTTCGAATTTCTCAAAAGACTTTTGTGTAGCTATAAGAGTTTATCTTTAAAGGATTTTGTTTGGCCTAATTATTTACTCCAAATATTTCTGAAAACTCATCTTCCTGACTTCACCTGAAGTTTTGCAAGTATGAACTGTAAAGAGAGCAAATGCAGCAAAAAGCAACTGTATTTGCACAAGAACATTGAGTTATTTAAGATACTAACCTATTGGGGCATGTGTAAAGTGCTGCAGCAGTTGGCAATGCTTAATTAAGGCATTAATTGTAAATAGAAGCATTTAGATTTATATGTCATTTGAGGAAACCAAGTAACTCAATAGTCACTGAATACAGTTCATGAAAAACAGCTCAATTATATATTTTTCATCAACAAAACAAGATAATTTGCTTAAATTTTAAAATCCCATTGAGATTTCAGCAGGAAGTCTATGAAACTAATGAATTTGCACTACCATTCATGTAAAAAGAGTTCATTCAAAACAATTTTGTCAAAATACTTTGAAAGCATCACTAATAGATAAAATTAATTAAAAATGAAAGTTAGAATAGAAGTAATATTGAATAAATGATCTGTTATAAAAATAAATTATGTCCTCTCTTCAAATAAAAAAAGAGAAAACTTTGAAAATGTTAAGTATACTAAAATTATTTTTCTAGCATTTTATCTGGAATATTGTTATGTATCCATTAGACTAAGAAAACTTCTTTAATTAGCTTTTTAATAATTAAATCATAATTGTGCGATGGAGGGACTTTAAATAGCACAAACTCTTCTTGCTTCCAGGAACATTTTCCTTCTTGTGTATTCCTTAAATGCTTCTTCTTTCAGAATTACTTTGAGCATACTGCTTCTGAAAATGCTTTTGACTTCTTCAAGTATAATCAATCATGGTCAAATTCTAGATCTAATTAAACCAAAAATGTCATAAAATAGAGATTTACAGTAACAGTCCCATATGAGAGGTGGAACAAAGATGGAAATGAAATAAGAAAATTCAATATTATTTTTGAATAAGCTGGAATCTTTTATCAGTTATTTGCTGTATGACTATGGCCAAGTTAATTAATCTCTCTGGATTTCTATTTCCCCATCTTGATTTGGGAAAGATAATTATAATTACTCTCTAGAGTTCCTGTGATGAATAAATGACTTAGTCTTATTTCTTGCCTAGGAAAAGAGATGGGACTAACTCATTTAATTTTCTGATCTTGTTTGAGGTTGGTGAAATTTATGGTCTGTGCTCTTGTCGTGGGTGTCCTGTAAATCCCTCCCTCTTTGGGTGTAGAACATCTCCTTTCTCACCCCTACAGAAAAATTCAGAAAAATTGACTGGATAAAGGGGCACCTGAGCAGCTCAGTAGGTAAAGCACTGACTCTTGATTTTGGCTCAGGCCATGATCTCGGGGTCATTTCCATGCTGGATATGGAGCCTGCCTAAGATTCTCTCTCTCTTTGGCATGGAGTCTGCCTAAGATTCTCTCTCTCCCTCTCTCTCTGCCCGCACCACACCATTCACTCTCCCTCTCTCTCTTAAAACAAACAAACAAAAAAAAATTGACTGCATATTTAGCCAAAATAGATAAGAGTTACTAGACTTATCCTATTGAACCTACATTTTGAATAGAATCCCTTTTGGGATCCATTACTTTATGAGTAGACTTTGCATTCTCCAAAATATTGCTTAAAATGCTAATGATTATGAGAGATGTAACCGTAAAGTAGTCTCCCTGTTTTTGTCCATAATTGCAAAAGACACAAAGAGACATGGCAAAATCAAACATCTGTTAAATTTTAATAATTTTAATAAGAAATATTCATTTTCTGGGCACCTGGTGTGGCTCAGTAGGTTGAGTGATTGACTTTTGGTTTTGTTTCAACCTGTGATCTCATGGGTTGTGAGATCAAACCTGAGCTCCACACTCAGTGGGTTGTCTGCTTGAAGATTCTCTCCCTCTGCCCATTGCCCCACTTGCACATGCATGTACTCTCTCTCCCTCAAATAAATAAATATTTAAAAAAAGAAATACTAAGTTTAACAGTATCCTTTATCAGACCTTAAGATGCAATGCTTAGTAACCATTATTCAATGAACATCCTAATATCCCCTAAGTCTCAACAACACTTTCATAGTGTGATGGACTGCATTTTCTTGTCCCTCCAAAATAATGTGTCGAAATTCTATTTTTTTTTTAAAGATTTTATTTATTTATCAGAGAGAGAGAGAGGGAGAGAGAGCGAGCACAGGCAGACAGAATGGCAGGCAGAGGCAGAGGGAGAAGCAGGCTCCCTGCTGAGCAAGGAGCCCGATGTGGGACTCCATCCCAGGACGCTGGGATCATGACCTGAGCCGAAGGCAGCTGCTTAACCAACTAAGCCACCCAGGCGTCCCTGTGTCGAAATTCTAATTGGCAAAGTGACAATATTTGGAGATAGGACCTTTATGGAAGTAATTAATGTTCAATGAGCTCATAAGGGTGAGGTTCTGACCCAATAGGATTAGGGTTTTGTTTTGTTTTGTTTAAAGACACTGGACACCAGAGAGGGAGTTAAATCTCTCCCTCTTTCACTCTATGATTGTGTCTGTGTGTGTGTGTGTCTCTCTCTCTCTCTCTCACACACACACACACAGAGTGAAAATGGCATGTGAGGAAGCAATAAGGCAGCCATCTATAAACCAGGAAAAGAGTTTTCACCGGGAACTGGATTGGTTAGCACCACTATCTTGGATTTCCAGCCTCCAGATCTACAAGAAATAAAATTCTGTTGTTTAAGGCACCCAGTCTGTAGTATTTTATCATGGCAGCCTGAGTGGACTAAGGCACATGGTAAAGACAATTTATTATAAAATTTATAGCAATACTGATTTTAAGTAATTATATACCTTATTGTTCACATTATTTAATGGTCATATTGTAGAAAAGTAAAAATGAGCAAAATATTTTAAAAATAATAGCCATTATTCTGAATTCCTATACATCTAAGTACTGTCATGGAAACAATATCTGGCTTACAATAGTTTTTCCCTAAAAAAATTGCAGTTTTCTTAGGCACAAAAGACATACAGAAGATAAAATTATAGACCAGTGTAAGAAACTAAATTACCACTTGGAAAATTTTGTGGTAGGTGACCTGCCACAGGTATACATATGTCCATTTTTGGTATTTTTTATACTAATTCGAAGTTTTTCCTTTCTGTTATCCATTGCTAAATATTCTTGAGCTAAAAACATACCTTAAAACTATGTGTATTCTTCCTCATATCAGGGAGATCATATGATAGTTGTCTTTCTCTGCTTGACTTATTTCGCTAAGCATGATACGCTCTAGTTCCATCCACGTTGTTGCAAATGGCAAGATTTCATTTCTTTTGATGGCTGCATAGTATTCCATTGTGTATATATACCACATCTTCTTGATCCATTCATCTGTTGATGGACATCTAGGTTCTTTCCATAGTTTGGCTATTGTGGACATTGCTGCTATAAACAGTACCCCTGGGGATAAAAATATATGTTTATAAAAAATAAAAAATTAAAAAAAAAAATAAAAAAACTATGTGTATTCTTTAATTGTTTTTACTGTTATTAAGAAAAACAATCTGAGGCAAGATGTGAAAGATTTAACATATTATACCATCTGGTGGTACTTACATTTTAATTGAACTTACTGGAGGAAATTATGTTTATTCCAGTAGGACACATTTCTTTTTAAAAATTTATTTATTCTAGAGAGAGAGTGTGTGTGTGCATGTGGATGAGCAAGCACAGGGAGGGGCAGAGTGAGAGGGAGAGAGAAAATTTAATAGACTCCTCACGGAGCCTGGAGCTCACGCTGGGCTTGATCTCACTATTCTGAGATCATGACCTGAACTGAAACCAAGAGTTGGATGTCCAGCCAACTGTGCCACCCGGGGGCCCCCCAACAGAACACACTGCTTTCGGCAGAATTTCAGCATTGTGGCCTTTTATGGCCAAGAAGTAGCTCCTGCCTATCCTACCTATGCATAAGGGCTAATCTCATGACATATTAAAAAATGGACAAATTCATAACCTTAATCACAGACTGTGACATGCTTAAGGAAAAGAATCTAGGTGGTCTAGGAGGGGGCTTCATGAAAGAGCTGCATCCAAATAAAATTTGCTATAGTTTTCAAAGGTGAGGTAAAATATGGCTAATCATGAAAAAAGTAAAAGAAAGCAAAGTCACTCCAGAATGAATGAGCAGACAAATCTGGGAATAGTCTTCAAGAATAATTTAAATACAAGATACTAACTTTAGCAATATTTTTTATTTGCCCTGAGTGCTTCCCTTCTGTCACTCTCCCTACTCCCCTAGAATGGTCATTAGTCTTCAGATAAAAACGAGAATTTTTCTTTCTTTTCTTACTATATGTGCTGCCAAAGCGAGCACTCTTTCTTTTCTTAAAAAAAGATTTTATTTATTTATTTGAGAGAGAGAGAGAAAGTGAGAGAGAGCATAAGTGGGGGAGAGGGAGAGGTAGAAGCATGCTCCCCACTGAGCAGAGAGCCTGAGGTTCTGGGATTCCTCCCAGAACCCTGAGACTGAGCTGAAGACAGGAGCTTAACCAACTGAACCACCCTGTGCCCAAGAATTTTTTTTTCTGATAACTTTGTTAAAATTTCAAATGCTCAAAATGAGTCTGAATACTTACATTTGGATACTGTTGCTTTTGTTTTCATATACAGTATTTGAATCACTGGACCAAAACTAAGAACTTGTTTTGGCTTTTAAATATGAAAAACCAATTTCTAATCATGGCCCTAATTAAATGAGTGTGTGATTGGTGTGTGCCTGAAAACCTATAAGATCAGCAGGAAGAAAAACAATGCTGAATACTCCGATCTCTTTATGTTTTTGGCTCAGATCAGTCCACTCTGATTAGCTTCTAGGAATATTTCGCTAGTTGCACTTCATAAAAAAGAATATTTATAGTTCTATAGATAGTAGGGTTATATTTATAAAAGTTAAAAGCAGTAGTGTAATAGTTTTGATGAGGGATAGAAGCACAAAAATGTTCACCTTTAGCCCAGAAGGCTGACATATAGCCTCCAATAAGGACCAAACACCTACGGGTTGTTACCTTCTTAAAAGGTCTCATGACTGCCTATACATCTCACCGATAGTTAATATAAAACTGAATGATAATACTGCAAATTAGTTTTACAAGTACAAATTCGAGGAAGACACTTATGATCTAATACTCCTTACACATCCTTCTCCTGAGCATTAAGCATATAACCACTAGCTTCATACAGCAAGTGTACAGCACTTGCCCACAGGTCCTGCCCCTACTATAACAAACACACCTTTTTACACTGAAAAATATCTCAAGAATTCTTTCTTGACTGTTTTTCAGGGCCCCACATCAGTTTCATTTCTAAGATCTCCATCTTGATCTCTTTTTAATAATTACCTATTATTAATTTATGGTTATCCTTGCCTTACAATTAAAATTTAAAACTTCATGAATCTATTTCCCCTTCTACAACCCCTTTATCCATCAGGATTTAGACATTGTTTCATCTGGATCTTTCTATTTCACAGTTTTGGTTTGTCAAGGATCTCTTGATCCTTGGTTGATTATTCAAATCCATACATAAGGGATGATGTTGATGAGAATAGGAAGTTTTCATGAGTTTCTAGTGCAGTTGTGCATGGCACTGACTGCTTGTACACTGGCCTTGTTGATCCATGTATATGCACACTGATTCCACTCTCACTTCAGAGCTTTTGCACTAATAGTTATCCTTGGTTTTCCTCTACTCTTCCCTTCATTTTTTTTTTTTAAGGTTTCTGTTCAATATCACCTCCTCAAGAGGCCTTTCCTGGCCACACTCCCCATCACTGCAAACCATTTCATTGATAAGATCCCTCTCCTGCTTTATTTTTCTTTCTCTCACTTAGCAATATGAAATTAGAGTATATCAGTTTGTTTTATTTGTTTAATGCCTATTTCCTTACTAGAATGTAATGGATGGTCCATGAGGGCAGGATTTTTGCATTATTTGCTATAAGAATCCCACTGTAGGGAATAATGTCCAGTATGTTCTAGACACTTAGTAAATACTTATTTATTGAATAAATTACAAATAAATGCTCCATTTACCCCCCAACCACACCCACACACAAAGACTGAATAAGAAAGCTGAACTCAGGGCTCTGTAAATCCATGGATCTTGCCAAGAGGCAAGCTTTCCTTTCTCGCCTTGGTTGGGAAAAGGACAGACAGGCTCAGGCTGTCGTTTATTGTAAAAGTAAGGAGGGAATGGTTAGAGCTTTCCTATCTATTCCATCCTTTCTGCTCTTTTTGTGGTGATCCAGAATTACCTCAAAACCCTATGCTCCTTAAATCTATCCCTCCCCAACCAGTCAGAACAATCTCTCTCTTTGTTCAGAAACCAATTCTCAAGGCTGTGCTGGACACGGATACTGCAACTAGCTTCCTGATACACATGAAATAGGTATAGGTAGTCCCATTTGCTCTATAACCAGTCCTTCTTGTAAGTAACCTATCTGTGTAATCCAATACTTCTCTTCTCTTCTCTTCTCTTCTCTTCTCTTCTCTTCTCTTCTCTTCTCTTCTCTTCTCTTCCCTTCCCTTCCCTTCCCTTCCCTTCCCTTCTCTTCTCTTCTCTTCTCTTCTCTTCTCTTCTCTTCTCTTCTCTTCTCTTCTCTGAATGCTTCTCTAGTCTCATTCAGGGAGGTGCTCCCAAGTTTCTGACAATGGTTTGAGAAATAATAATTTAGTAAGATGAAATTGGTTAAATAATTACCTACCCACAAGAGTCAAGCCCTTTAGAGCCCAACCCTAGGAGAGTGGGTCAGTGTGGAGGGACCTGAAAAGGGACTCAGGGGTGGGTAATAATTTAATCAATCCCTTAATAGTGTAATTTCTTAGCATTTCAAATGGGCTTTGAGGGGAGAGGAAAATAGGTATGCCCAACTTAACATCTTGGTCTTGAAACAATAATATTTATATCGGGAGACTTTTAAGAGCTTACACTTTTGTATTATTTCTCCTACTAATATACTCAAATACTAGGAAGGTATTTCAGAGTACTAAATTAACAGAATTATTGAGGCTTTTTTACTTCCTGTATTAATTTTCCAAACTCTTCCTGTATCAGGTTACTAAGATTTAGCCTCAAGAAAATAAAAAAAATTCAAGTTAACTTCTCAAAAGAAATTGCAACTTGTATGAAAAAAAAAAAAAAGAAAAAGAAAGAAAAGAAAAGAAAAAAAATTAAGCCAAAGAATGAAAGCAAGCAGTACTCAAAACCCTTAAACAGGGGTGCGTGGGTGGCTCAGTGAGTTAAAGCCTCTGCCTTCAGCTCAGGTCATGATCTCAAGGTCCTGGGATCGAGCCCCGCATCGGGTCGGGCTCTCTGCTCAAGCAGGGAGCATGCTTCCTCCTCTCTATGCCTGCCTCTCTCTACTGTGATCTCTCTCTCTGTCAAATAAATAAATAAAATCTTTTAAAAAAATTAAAAAAATAATTTAAAAAAAACCCTTAGACATCCTCAAAATTCCACCTCTCCCTGAAAATCCAGAAACCCAGTAAGCACGTTTCAAAAGCGCAAATACTTCCCATAGCTTTTTATAGGTCCTATCCACAAAGCCTAGGAAACTTCTCTGCAGGCATAAGTACAATCAAATTTACAAGCCAAGCTAGCAAGGGGAGGAAAATAATACATTATGCCTTATCCACCTCAGATTGAAATATATTGTTTTTCTTCTTTTAATGATCTCATTAATCCTGTAAATTAAACAGTTCAACATTAAGATCAGTGAACTCAATTATTCAGATTTGCTATTTGTCTTTCTTTTCTTTTTTTCTTTCTTTTTCCTTCTTTCTTTCTTTCTAAAGTTGTTTTCTCTTTATTGTAATGTTGTGTCTTTCAAGAAGTCAGGGTAGCCAGTGTGGTAAAATATGGTGCCAACCACACTCTTCAAATTCCAGTCATTGCCCTTGGACAAAGGAATATTCACATTCTAGGGCCATCCTTTGGAGAAAGGGACAGTAGAAAATGAGTCACTTTTCAGGTCCCTCCCACACTGACCCACTCTCCTAGGGTTGGGTTCTAAAGGGCTTGACTGTTGTGGGTGGGTAATGAGTAAAGTGGCATTCACCTAAGTTTTGGACTTCAGCTCAAATGTAGGTGCTGTTCAGTCGATAAGCTCTAAGATAGGCTCTCTTTTAGAAGTCTCTTTCTTGCCTTGTATTTTTTTCTCCTGGGAGAAAATAAAGCTGAGAAAACATCAAAATTTAAGAGGTCAGGATCTAGCAGCTGTGAAGTCAGTCCCAACGTTCTTATGGCAATTGGCAACAAAATGTCCCTTTTCAGGTTTCTTTTTAGTTCAATATGATTTTCATCATTTAAAAAAAGATGAGAAATCATAGAGAATTAAGTTATAAAAATTAACATATTTCTCTAAATTACATCTCTAGAACTTAAGAGCTTTTAACCCCAAAATAGTTGATCATAAACTGAACCTAACAGATTAGAAGTAAACATCAGATAGTAAAATATGATTTATCAACATAACAAAATATAAGATAAATAGGATAGTTGCCTCCTAAAACAAGATTTTTTTAACTTGAAACAAAATATCCAAATTATTCAGACGCATCCCAAATTGTAGTTTTTGGAGTTTGATAGAGCTGGGTTTGATTCCCAGATCAATCACTTACTGAGTTGTATAATCTCTGAGTATTAATTTTCTCATATTAAAAATGGTAACAAAACATACCTCATGGAGTATTACCAGAGTTAAATGATGTAATGTATGTAGATCATGTGATCTTAGTTAAAATGCTGTTTTGATAAGACCAAAGCTCACAAGTCAATTTCGGAAGACTTGGTTGTAATATCACGTACTAACTTGGAGACTTTTCAAGTTTTTTTTACCCTTTTAATTTTTTTTTAATTCATAAAATTAAAGCTAAGGCTATAGTTACTTTTGTGAGGCTTAGTTAATTAAGCTCATTCATTCCTTTAAGCAATTTTATTTAATTATTTATTTAACTATTTATTTACAAAAGAGTCAACCTCAAAGACAACTACCAACATTAAGCTAAGATTCTAGTAGCTTTACCAAAATTTTACACACAGCAGAAATTTATTTAGCATGAATAAAGATCAGCTCTATCCGAAGATAGAACTATAACCCTTCTGTTTTACTGTCTAACAATATTATTAAGAAGGAAGGAATTACCAAAAAGATCTTTTTTGTCTTCAGTTAAAAAACAGTTTGACACATTTTATGAAATATTATTTAAAGCAATAGGAAAAGACAAAATAAATTATGTAACTTAAAAAAAATACATAGAAGAAATTTAACTTCTTGGCACTATTTTGGTAGTGTTACAGTGTCCATTGCTTTCAAAAGAGATTACTTCTGGAAAATAGGATTTCCTAGCCCCAAAAGGGTTCATTATTTTTACTTATTTTCGTGTTGTGTAGAGATTGGGGAAGTTTGTTTAATGTGGTGTTTCCTCACTTCCTCTTTTGTCTAGTCCTGCTTGGAGAATTTGATTACTATAGGAA
Organism: Mustela putorius furo; assembly: GCF_011764305.1. Classification (NCBI taxonomy): domain Eukaryota; kingdom Metazoa; phylum Chordata; class Mammalia; order Carnivora; family Mustelidae; genus Mustela; species Mustela putorius. The sequence continues at coordinate 87,674,400 of NW_025422005.1, read as the reverse complement.
ATGAAATATATTAGTTAGTCACATTCTAATTTTTGTTCACGATACAATGGCAAATGTTTGTAGTTCTTATCCTTTTACAATCAAACACATCTTGACAGTAGATACAAGTATTCACATATGCATACTAATTAATACACTGACTAAAAGTTCCAAGGATTACAGTTGATCAAATTTTGTTTTTTATATTTACAATTAGAGTTTTACAAATAACTGGCTTGTCAAGTTACTTCTGTTGCTCACCTCGTACTGGAAGTTTCATATGCATTTGTTTACATTCAAGAAGAAATACAAATTATTTTGAACTGACTGCTGTGTTGTTGGTTAGTGAATGCACTATTTATCGGCAAAACCACAGTATAAGTAAGTCTAAAGGAAAGTACGAAAAATTCTATGGGACTTTAGCCAGAGGTTTTATCAGGATAGGAGGAATGAAGTGAGGTTAAGGACACATATTTTGCTGTAAGATTATATGTAGTTAACAATGAGTAGAAAAAAGTGGGGAAAAAAGACCTTAAAACTTATATAAACTGTTATACTTTCTTTACTATTTCCCTAGATCAATCATTTGTCTGCAAATAAAGTGTTTTGCTGGTGGGTAAGATTTTTGAAGGGGAGGGGATTTATTTTGATGTTAGTTCCCTAAATTAATCATGTATGTATTCTCTCCCATCTTTTCAGGGCTGCTGTGATAGATACAACTAGCATTTCATGTGTATTAACTCTGACACAAAGGTTTTTTTTCTCCCTTTGTGTAAAAGCTGTCACTGTGAATTTAACCTCACATTATATATTTTGTAAAAAGAAATTACTTTTTCTAAATTTAATTTCAATCATTGTATTTCAACATTTCAGGCAAATAGTATCTAATTTAGCTATTCTTTGTCATTCTTTTTTTTTTTTTAAGATTTTTATTTTATTTATTTGACAGACAGAGATCACAAGTAGGCAGAGAGGCAGGCAGAGAGAGAGAGGAGGAAGCAGGCTCTCTGCCAAGCGGAGAGTCTGACGCGGGGCTCGATCCCAGGATCCTGGGATCATGACCTGAGCCAAAGGCAGAGGCCTTAGCCCACTGAGCCACCCAGGCGCCCCTATTCTTTGTCATTCTATATTTTAAATTCTACCTTTATGCTTAGGTTCATTCCTTAGGCATTCAAATAGCTGGGGAAGCTCCTATTTAAAAAAAAAAATATATATATATATATATATCAGACACACACACACACACACACATTTTGATACTTTATAGTTCTCTTCAGGTTGTATTTTTCAAAAGTGTAATTTACATTTTCTTTCCACGCCCTTACTTTCCACTGCTTCCTTGACCCAGGGTAATCTGCTTCCCTTTCTATCATATGAATAAAATTGTTCTCATTAAGGCAAATGATAACTTTGTTGTTGCAAAAACCAATGGATTCTTTGCTTTTTTATTTTTACTCACTTACAGCTGTATTTAACAATTTAATAATTTATTTCTGAAATCAATTTATTCTGCATTAACAGGCCTGTCTATCGTACCTCCTGTCTTTGTAGTTGCTATCTCAGTTTCCTTTAAATTCCCTTCGAGTTTATTTCGGGCATCTCAGAGTTGTATCTTTGGCACCTTCTCCACCTCCTCTATGTACTTCACTGGAAGATTAAATCAATTTGCATGACTTCAATCACCATTTGATGTCATGGTGCCTCCCATATCCATGCTCTAACCCCGACTCATACATACAAATGCCTTCTGGATATTTCTTCGTGAATGTCTCACAGTCACCTCAGCTTAACAAGTTCCAAACTGAACTTTTCACCTTCTCCTACTCCTCCACCTACTAAATGACTCTTCTATGTTTTCTACCTCTGCAAATAACATTCACATCTGGCATTTCCAAAGCAGAAATAAAAACATAATTTTGACTGATCATTTTCTTTCATCCTCAAATCCAAATAATTAGCTAGTATTGTCATTCTTATTCTTCATTTTCATTGCTACTATATTACTCCCAACCACCAGCACCTCTCATCTGGGTACTCTAACAATTCCCTGACGCGTCTTATTAATTCTGGTCTTGTCCCCTCCAGCTAATTTTTACAGCAGAATTGCACCACTCTTTAAAAACAAAAATCTGATGTTATTTTTTTTTAATTAAAACTTGTTCCTTGATTCTTATTTTATTTAGAATAGACTCCAGGGTGCTTGGCTAGCCCAGTAGGTGAAGCATGTGACTCTTGATCTCAAGGTTGTACGTTTGAGACCCATACTGGGTGTAGAAATTACTTAAAAATAAAACTTAAAAAATAGAATCTAAATTTAAGAGCATAGTTTGCCGGTTTCTTTATTATCTATGCTCTGACACATTACTGGTCTCATATCTTACCCTTCCCTACTTTCACAGATATGATAAATTCCTCTTATATATACAAAGACATACACAGTCACTGTAAGTGCTAGCTGTGTTCAATTGCTTTTAGGTTCCTAAGGTACCATACCGATATCTCCATTTCCATTTTCACCTAACATTTAGACTCTCAATTAAGTGGCTTCTACTTCTCAGAAGTATTCCCTAATTCCTTCTGTCGGGTTTCAGAGTTTTGGTTTTATGTTCCTGAACAACTTTTCATAAGCCCTCTTGCAGACTAAACTATTGCTGGTTTTAATTGCCCATATTTCCCACTAGACAATAGGCTCTATAACAATGGGTATTTATTCATTACTCCATCCATGAACCAATCATAAACCCTTGGAGTGTCAGTACATCTCAATACATATTGATTAAATGGAAACATAATGCATATAATTAATCAAGTAAATGGACTTTTATTGCTAATGCATACAAATGAACTGTAAATAATCTTTTAAAAATACCATTGTGTTTTATTTTATTTTAAAGGCAGTATGCTTTCATTATGGAAAACTTGGTAAATCCAGATACAGTGCTTAAAGCTATACTTATTCCTAATTATAACTCATAAAAATAATAATTTTTTTTGAAAATCCATCATCTACTTTATTTTTATACAATTAAGAAAATGATATATTTTTCTCTAAATTGTTTTTTGTATTATGTTCACATTTATTTTATAATATACATAAATGTGATTTGGTTTCTTTTTGAGAATCAACAATACTGATTTGTTCACTTTTTCTGATATAGACTTACAAATAATAAATTCAGTGAGACAAATCTTTTTTTAAAATGCATCTAATATGTTCAAAATACGTTTGAGCTATTCTTTAAAAAGAAGAAGAAGTTGGCTTTTCTAGAAATAGCTTCTCCAAAATTAGCTTATTAAATGCTGAGAAATTCCCAATTGGTAGTAATAGGAAATCATTGCTGTATACTTAAGACATTGGTCAGGACAGTTAGCAGTGCTTTTGTGGTAAAACCTAAGTGTTCAAGTGACATTATAAGATTCTCTTTAGTCTCATTGAATTTCTCTTTTAAATGGTTGGCCTCAGCACAGCAAATGTGTTCAAATCATCATTTGGGTCATGTAAAGTAGTAATCCCTGGGGTCAGTAAGTCTCGAATTTAGAGTCTTTTTTTTTTTTTTTAAAGATTTTATTTATTTATTTGACAGAGTGAGATCACAAGTAGGCAGAGAGGCAGGCAGGGAGAGAGGAGGAAGCAGGCTCCCTGCCGAGCAGAGAGCCCGATGCGGGACTCGATCCCAGGACCCTGAGATCATGACCTGAGCCGAAGGCAGTGGCTTAATCCACTGAGCCACCCAGGCGCCCTCGAATTTAGAGTCTTTAAGAATTACCTGGATCATTAAAAAAAAATATATGGATTTCTGTATCCCATCTTCAGAGATTCCATATTAATTAATTTATGGCAGAGCCCAGTATTATTCATCATAGCAAGTGCTTGCACTGATTTTGGTGTAGGATGTATCTGGGCCATACTTTAAGAAACACTGACATTTGGGATTAGGATTTGGGCCTAAACCACCTGGGGACTTTTCATGAGTTCTCTACAATTTTTAACCCTGGATATGATCCTCTTTCCTTTTTTTTTTTTTTTAAATAACATAAAGATGAGTGTGAAAAATGTAAACAAACTATTCTTTCATTTTTATTGAAAATGCATGTTTTACCTTTAGAAATATTATCTTCTGTGATCATATTTTTAATGTTTATTTTACTTGAAGATGGTTAGTTTTTTGTTGTTGTTATTAAAGATCTTATTTATTTATTTATTTATCTGAGAGAGAGAGAGTATGAGCAGGGGGAGGGGCAGTAGGACAAGCAGATTCCCCATTGAGTGAGGAGCCTAGTGCTGGCTGATCCTAGGACCCCAAGATCACAATCTGAACCAAAGTCAGATGCTTAACTGACTGAACCACCCAGGTACCCAAAGAAGGTTAATTTTTCAACCCACACTGCTTTTATACCCTGTGCCTTCTCATATTAAAAAAACTTTTTCCACTGTACATCTACTTACATAATTGGAGGCTCATGTGAAATGAAATGGGATTTTGACCATTGAATAAATGCAGCTAGTGTCGGTATCTGTTGTTTAATTCCCACATGGCTGACATTTTACTTCTTATAGGCAGTTTGAATTGAAACATGTCATTTAGGTAAATTCAGATGTCATATCTATAAAAGATTTGTGTAAAGCATATCTGGCTTTCTAGTACTGCAATGCAAAATTTTCTTAAACTCTGCTCTAATATTGCACTTTAAAATCCATTACGAATTCTAACCATAGCCTATTGGTCTTCAAAATAGTCAAAAGCACACGTTTGAAAACATAAGGTTTATTTCTTGCCTCCCCAGTCAGTAGCTTTGTTGAGTTCTTTCTCCTTCCCTAAGACTCCTTTACTTATCATCAAGAGATTAAACATTGAACATTTTCTTATTTATTGCCAATATCAGTGGGTTTAAAAATGAAAACACAGAGACCCCGTGCCTTGCCCTCCTTTCAGTATTTGCATGAAGATCAAATAAAGGAACTTTATAAACTCTATTTCCACATCAGTACAAAATTTTATTTTTATTTGCTGTGATTGCATTGATTAACTACACAAAAATGGTTTTCCTAAAAGTTGGTTTTGTAAACTTCCTAAATAAGATCACCTAATGGACAAATGTGCTTTAGATAATTACTTTCAAAGTTTAAAAATTTCTCTGTAATAGTAATCTTCTATGTCATTGGTCTACATACTGCTCATCTTTGTTAAAACTGGTGCTTAAAACTAAATTTTCCTCAGGTTCAAACTGGAATCTTTTATCTTGGCAATGTATCTAACTCCCCTCTGAGAATATGTCATTGTTAATAACTGCTTTATTCTCATTAAAATCTTCTGCTAATTTCCATTCAGTAATGCAGATTATTTTCCTTCAATACTCATTAACAATTCCCTATAGGTATCTTATCATGAAATCAAAACAGATAAAGGTGATGAATAAATTTTAGAGCCTATTCAAGGATGTTCTAATATGCATGTGTGTACATGTGTGCCTGCACACTTGTGTATGTGTATTTGAGCAGCTACATGCATTTAAGCAATAGCTGATGTATAGAGACGTCATCTTCAAACTTGTAAATGTGATTAAATGTTCCTCTCTCTACATGAGATATCTGCTATCTCTTGTCTCTTTTAACTGAAATTGCTCTGATCATAAGTCTCTACTGATGGAAGATCTCCAGATTGTTCTGTTGGCATATGTGGCTGTGCTCTGAACATTATCGTAAACCTGATCTTAGCTGTTTGGAACAAGCAAGGTGACATCACACAATAGAATCTAGCCTATACACTAGTATATGAGAATATAAGATTCCAAATTAGTGATCAAGTAAAAAATATGGTGGTTACTCATTGGGAATTCAAAATGGAGACCCATGGTCATCAAATTGATCACAGAGTGAAAACATACATTTTAAAAAATCAGAAAGAGGGAGAGAGAAGCTGTGTCACCAAAGTGGCAGAGTACCACAGCAGGTATAAAACCAATTCATGCTTTGAAGGTATTTCAAGAGGTTGTGCTTACTAAAACCACAATGAATCTTGAATGAACCAGTTCCCATTTTTCTTTTTGGTAAGCTTGACTACACTTCAGTTATTGTATATGCTATAGTTACTTTTCTCAAAAAGAATAATTGAGCTTTTCCTAAGTTCTAGAAAGCCTCAACTCATGACTGAAATATTTGCTTTTCTTTTTCAATATATGTCTGTATAATAGAACTCCCATTATTTGAGTTACTCGAACTACTCCCCAAGAGGATTAAGTGAGATCTGAGATGCAACTGCATTCCAGGTTAGCTTGTATCCCTCTGCCCAGTCCCGTGACATTACTTACTTATATGTGTATTTCCTACTGGAGGACCCCACTAAGCCTTTCCCTTAATAAGGAACTCAAACTAATACAGAAGAAACTCGGGTCCTGCAGTTTACAAAAATATAAGATAAAGGAATTTTCCTCCTTGAGTTTTGAAAAGAATAATCTGAAAAAGCTCCAAAACACAACCAAGAATAATTTCATCAGGTCTATGAAAACTTACCATTCTTAATACAATAAGTATTGTGAGATGGAAGTGCACTGTCCTCATAATATCCAAGATAGAGACTTACTTCAGACCTTTCTAGGTGGAGCTGGCTGGGATTGTATGTATTTGATAAGTGCCAAATCTAGGGAGGAGTTTAATCTTTAAGCCATTTACAGTCAGCACTGTATATAATTCTTACATAAAAGAGAAGATACATATTTTATATTTTTTATTATAACATTAGAAATTCACAACAAAGAGCGATGTCCATGATATATTGTTATGGAGAACAGCAAGTTGCATATATATGTGTACTATAGTTTTTATAAATACAAATGACACCAAAATCCTTTAGATGCTTGTGTATTTATTTGTATGTATTTGAGGGTGAAGACTTTTATGTAACAGGCATTAACTATCATAAGATGAAACTAGTAGAAGGGAGAGTTAGCAGGAGTCTGAATACAGTCCTTTAAATGGTTTAAATGGTTTATTCTAGTTGGTTTTTGTTTTTTCCTGTTTGAGGGTAAGAGGTATGAGGTTCATAATTTTGGAAGAGGTATTTAAGATTTAAAGTGAAATAGAACAATGCCTTTAATCTAAAAAAAACAGACTATTGAAAACTATTTAAAATAAAAATTTTGTTCATTGTAATATGATGCCAGCTAATGTTTATATTGCTGAAAGAATCCCTCCAAGATTGCTGTGGAATTGACTGTAAACAAAAGCAACAGTTTCAAAGAACTATGGTAAGCATAAACAAAATCAGATTATAATTGATGTCAGAATTTAAATTTTTTCTTTTCCTAAAGTGATGCCTATATTACTGATGACCGTTAAGCTAGTTATTTTTCTTATTTCTCTCTTGAAAACCATTTTTAAAGAAGTGGCATAGGTAGAGCACGTCATGTTTAAAAGCCCTAGAAACTCCCCATAACTTTCAGGGTGAAACCCAGACTCATTAAAATGGAATGTAGGGCTCATATATCCTTTCTACTTCCTCTTTAACTTTGTCCACACCTCCTCCCCCTTATGTGCTTTACTTCAGCCCTCAGATTGTGAGAGGACTTCAAGGGTATCTGTCTCTGTGTCTTTGTACATTTCACTTCCTTATGCTAGGAAGTTCTCTCCACCAAGTTCCACTTTGCCAGATTAGTTTTATTCCTCCTTTACTTGGAAAGCAAGATGTCATTTTCTCTAGGTAGTATTTTTGTGTCTCTAAACATCAGCCTGTATTAGGCGCCTTCCCAACACTTCCTCACATATCTCAGGGTTTTTCTTTTCCATGGCATTCATCCCAGTGAATTCCATTTTTTAGCTTTATTGAAGTTTAATTGATATACAATAAACTGCGCATGTTAAAGTGTATAATTTAATGAGATTTGACATATGTATAGAGCCATGAAACCATCACCACAAATCAAGATAATGAACTTTTTCTGTCACCCACAAAAATTTCTTCATGTCCCTTTGTATTTCCTCCTATCCCTCTCCACCATCCCTGTGCATCCCCAGGCTACCACTGATCTGCTTTCTATTTAATAGATTAGTTTGGATTGTCTAGAATTTTATATGAATGGAACCATACAATGTCCTTTTTTATCTATGGCTTTTTTCACTCAGCATGATTATTTTTGGATTCATCAATGTTGTTGCATGTATCAATAGTTTGTTTTTATTTTTCAGTAGTATTCCACTGTATGTTTATACCAAGATTTGTTTATCCATTTACCTGATACCTTTGTGTTGTTTACAGTTTGGGTCTATTACCAAAAAAGATGCTATGCATATTTTTGTATGTCTTTCTATGGACATATACTTTTATTTTTCCTGTGCAAATACCTAGGAGTGTATATTACTTTCTAGGACTGCTATAATAAAATACCACAAATTGGGTAGCTTAAAGTACAAGGAATTCATTCCCCCACAATTCTGGAGGCTAGGAGTCCCAAATCAAGGTGTTACCAGAGAGATGTTCCCTCCGAAGCCTGAAGAAAAGAATTCTTCTTTGCCTCCTCTAGATTCTGGGATTTCTTGGCATCTTTTTGGCATTTTTGGTTTTCCTTGATTTGTAGATGATCACTCCATCTACTTAACAGCCTTGGCTTCTGTCTGTATCTCTGTATCTCGATTTACCTCTTTCTATAAGAACACCAGTCATATTAGATTTAGGGCCTGAATTAATCAAGTAGGATCTTAATTAGAATATATCTGCAAAGACCCTATTATCAAGTAAGGACATATTTATAGGTTCTGAATGGATGTGAATTTTTTTATTTAAATTCAATTCATTCACATATAATATATTATTAGTTTCACAGGTCAAGGGAAGTGATTCATCAGTCTTATGTAATACCTTGTGCTCATTACATCACATGTGAATGTGAATTTTGAGGGAATACTATACCACCCAGTACAAAGCCTAACATTTCTTTGGACAATATTAATCCTTCCGGTATAGATATGTTTTGCAAAAATACTCTCCTAGGAAGGGCTTGCCTCTTCATTTTTATTAAAGTCCAAATTAGCAATTTACTTCTTCTATACTTTGTCCCTTTGTATTATGTATAAGAAACTTATCAAGATCATTGAAATTTTTCTCTTATGATTTCTTCTAGAAGTTTTCCATATTTGAGTCTATGAACTGTCTCAAATTAATTTTTGTATATACTGTGAGGTAATGATAAAGGCTTGTTTTTGTTTATTTTGTAATATACAATTATTTAGCATGATTTGTTCAAAATATTATTCTTTCCCTGTTGACTTGTCTTGGTTCTAAAAAAAATAAATTGAATGTATTTATAGGTCTAACTCTAGGCTCAATTCTGTCTGTCATTGATCTATTTTTTAAATCTTTATGCCAAAACCACACTGCCTTGTTTATTCTAATATTATAAGGAGTTTTAGATAATAAATCTTCTAACTAGTTTTTTAATTTATTTTTTATAAAAGCTGTTTTTATTAGTTCTAAACTTGCCCACCTTTGATTCACCTCCCTCTGGGATCACTTTCTAGTGCTGTCTGATATCCAAATGAAATCTATTGTCTGGTGTTTCAGTTGTTTTAAACAGAAAGGTAAGTTCTGTATTTGTTACTTTAACTTTGAACTGACTTCTAATATCTTCTCAATTATAAATAAAATTCTCTTTTATTAAAGTATATGCTTCTTGAGGATAGGTACTATGAGTTTTATGTTTTTATCTTTAGCATCGGGCACAAGTCACTGTGTATAATAAGGATCGCTTAATGCTTGCTAAATGAATAAATACAGGATTATTGAACAAATGCATTGCACAGGTCTGTCTATTATTGATAACAGAGTGATGATGCTGAGAATATATCTATGACTATGTAGTCAGTCTTTAAGTATTCTAACTTTTTTTTTTTAAATTATGGTTGTTAATTCTAACTACCACTAAGTATATCAAGTCTGGCCAGCACCGATATTTAAAGGTTCTTGGTATTTCTGTATTAGTGTATTCATCTCAGTGGTGCAATCTGGTAATGTGAACCAAGGCATATAACAGTCCAAACTGGGGAAACTTTACTGTGTTGCCAACCTTTATATTGGTGGGGGCTTTCACACAAAATAATAAAAGCCAATCAGAAGAAGGCATATTTACCAATAAATAATTCCTGAAAGGGAGATTATAAGAAGTACATATAATGGTAGCCCTAAGGTTTCCTAAAATACCAGTATTAAGAAAAATTAGTGTTCTTTCTATATATAGATAACTACATCTATATATAGAAATACTCATCTTTTTATATCTCTATTATATATATGTACATATATATGTAATATATGTGTAATGTGCTTTTTTTGGAACTAATTATCAGGAACTAATTATCCATTTATAAAAAGTGGTAAATAAAATAACAGAGATGTGGAGGAAAGGGAACCCTCATACACTGTGGGTGCAGCCACTACAGAAAATAGTATGAAGATTCCTCAAAAAAATAAAAATAGAAGTACCATATAGTCCAGCAATGACATTTCTAGATAATTTGTTGAAGGGGAAAAAAAAAAACACCAATCCAAAGAGATATATGCACCCCTGAGTTCATTGCAGCATTATTTACAATAACCAAGGTATGTAAGCAACCAAAGTGTCCACCAGTAAAAGAATAGATAAAGAAAATATAGCAATTATATGCAGTGGAGTATTCCTCAGCCATAAAAAAGAATAAAATTTTACCATTTGCAACAACATAGATGGACCTAGTTGGTATTTGCTAAGTGAAATAAGTCAGGAAAAAAAAAACATAATTTCACCTATATGTGGAATCTAAAAGACAAAATGAATAAGGCAAGACAGAAACTGACTGACACATAGATACAGGAAACAAACTGCTGGTTACCAAAAGGAGGCAGAACAAGTTGGGGCAAAAATAGGTAAAAGGGATTAAGAGGCACAAACTTCAGTTAAAACAAATTATGGGGATATAATGTATAGTATAAGAAATAGAGTCAATAATATTATAATAACTTGGTATGGTCATAGATGGTAATTAGATTTATCACAGGGAACATTTCATAACATATAAAAACATAGAATTATAATGAATATACTTAAAACTAATAGGATATTGTATGTCAAGTATACTTCAATAAAAAAATTAATAATAGAGGTTGAGGACCAATTAAGATAGTTTTACTATTTTGTGTGTGTGTGTGTGTGTGTTTAGAGAGAGAGTACACATGCATACATTAGTGCACATGCACACACCTGCACATACAAGTAGGTTGGGAGGGGTAGAGAAGAAGGGAGAGAGAGAATCGTAGATAGGCTCCACACCCAGCCCAGAGCCCAGTGTGGGGCTTGATCTCACCATCCTGAGATTATGACTTGAGCTGAAATCAAGATCAGATGCTTCACCAACTAAGTCACCCAGGTGTCCTTGCTATTGTGTTTTTTATAACTCTTAACATGTAAGAAAGGATCAATGAATCATGAGTATTTGTAATTATTTATAATTTAGTATACTTAGAATAAAAATCTGAACAGAAAAATAATTTAGAAGCTGCACACTTTCAACAGCTTTAAGTTTAACTTTAAAATACTAATATATAAAAATTTAGTTCCCAATTTCTCAGAAATATTTTTAAATATTTTCTTTAAAACAACATCAACAATAAAGTATTGTTCAGGGGTTAGGAAGCTAAACACACTAATGATATTTAGTAAGGTTATCTCAGTCATTTTGAAAGCTAAAAAAGTTAGTATTATTTTCAACAATAATAGAAATGCTTCAGAAAGAAATACCATGAGAATTTTATTCTATTTGCTGTACATTTCAGATGTGCTTACAAACTATTTGGTATAAAGAATTTGGCACTTGATTAATCAGAAATTTTTAAAATTCCATTTAAGATTTTTATTTCTTTATTTTTCCTTTTAGCGGATCCTTTATTAAATCATACAACTGTATTTCAACTAATATAAATCATAGGTTACCTAATACAAGGGATAGTGTTGATCACATTAAAATTAATCAATTTAAAATACATTGTACACATGTCAAAACATTGTACACATGTACAATGTACACATTGTACACATGTCAAAACTGCATGAACAACTCTTTTAATGAACTGCACAGATGTTTCTGCAAAGAAAGCAATACTGACAATTTGTGCAATCTGTAAACTATCCTTTAATCTTGCATTGTACTAGACCATCTTCTCCCCACTTAATATTTTTAACTCGAAGCTTCATAGTGAATAAGTGTAAGATAAACATATCTTAAGATAAATCTTATATTTAAGATAAACATACTTTGTTCTCTGAAAATTTCATCCTGTTTCACTCTCCGTAAGGTTTTTTCCCCTTTAAAATATAGGGATCACCACTCTACTTTCTGTTTTCAGGAGTTTGAATATTTTAGATAACTCAAATTTAGAAAGGAAGAAATTGGGAATTGCTGTTTAATGAGTATAAAATTTCAGTTATGCAAAAAAAAAAAAGTTCTAAAGATCTGTTGTACAACATTATACCTATAGTTAACAACAATGTATTGTTCATTTAAAAATTTGTTGAAAGGGTAAATCTTGTGTTAAGGGTCATCACAACAGAAAATAATTAATTAGCAAATTAATTAAAATAGAAGGATTAATAGTGAATTAATTAAAATAGAAGGATGGTGTTTAATATCCAATATGTATTGATACATCCAGTAGAAATTTACATATTGGAATGTTCAATAAATTACTGCCAGCTGATTGACGAAGTATACTTCTTTACAGTTATATTTGTTAAATTAAAGTTCCATGGAAAAGACTCTTCCAGATTGCTTTCAGTGACTGGAATTTATTGTAAGAAAAATGTAGCTTTGGTTCCCAGTGTGTCCTGAATTGCATAGTGTCTCCCCCCAAATTCATGTCCACCTGGAATCCAGAGTGTGATCTTATATAAAAATAGGGTCTTTGCAGATGTTATCAGATTAAAATGATATCATACTGGATTAGGGGATTACTGGGTTAATGTGATGACTGGTGTCTTTATATAGAAGAAAATTTGGGCTCTAATATATACAGAGAGGAAGATACATGTGATGACAGAGACAAAGATCAGATTGATAAATCTACAAGCCAAGGAATGGCAAGAAATACCAAGAAACACCAGCAAACATGGGAAGCAAGGAAAGAGAAATGGAAAATATTCTCCCTCAAAGCCTCCAGAGGGAGTGTGGACTTGCTAACACCTAATTTCAGATTTCTTGATCAAAACTGTGGGAGAATAAATTTCTGTTGTTTTCTGCTATCTAGTTGGTGGCATTCTGTTGTGATAGGCCTAGGAAACTAATCCCAAATGTTACAGCTTCAAGTTGTTAGCTTTATTTTCTTGTCTTTAGGGGTTTTTTGGTTTTTGTTCTTTATGAAATTATCCTCACCCTCCTACCCACAAAGTTCATGGATTAAGTTAACAGGATTGAGTTCCTATTGATTGGCCGAAAGACCTTTAATCAACAAAATTTGATGTTTAAACCAGAAAAAATCCATTTGCAACTGCTTTTGACAGAATGGAACTGTGGCCCTGATTTAAATGAATACCTCATTAGTGCATAAACATTAATCCAGAAATGTTGAACACTCTGTATATATGTATCAGCCAGGGTCTATTCAGGAAATAAATAGACAAAGACATCTTTCAGAGTTTTTAAAATAGAGGGAATTCAGTGCAGGGTATTGGTTACATAACTAATGGAAGAGGCTGAGAAACCAACCAGGGAAGAGTGAGGGAACCTAGAGATTAGGAGCAGCAGGAAGTTGCTTTCACCCATAGTCTGGGGGAACAAAAGGAGAAAGCAAAATTATAACCATTCAGGACCATGTCCCCAGACAGGAGCTGGCATCTCAGTAGGCCTTTCCAGGATGCAGAAGATAAGCAGCTTCTATTAGAGGCACTAGCCTAAAAACAAAGATATTTAGCCTCTATCTGGCCTAACCCAGCTAGAAGTCCAGTGACACAGGAGCCTGGAAAGTGGAACCCATAAGGGTCAGTCCCCGGCTTTATAGAGCTGAGCAGGGGACCTAGAAAGAATGAAGATAAGGACAAGTTGATCTTTTATATCCATTAATTTCTATTTATCTCTTCCATTATCACCCAGATCACATCCTAACTATTGTTCATCCTGTATGCTACAAACTACTTTTTTTTCCTAATGAGTAATTTATTTTTTTCTTTTTATTTATTTATTTTTTTTTTAACTTTTGATTTTTTATTTTTTATAAACATATATTTTTAGTCCCCAGGGGTACAGGTCTGTGAATCACCAGGTTTACACACTTCACAGCACTCACCAAAGCACATACCCTCCCCAATGTCCATAATCCCACCCCCTTCTCCCAAACCCCCTCCCCCCAGCAACCCTCAGTTTGTTTTGTGAGATTAAGAGTCACTTATGGTTTGTCTCCCTCCCAATCCCATCTTGTTTCATTGATTCTTCTCGTACCCACTTAAGCCCCCATGTTGCATCACCACTATTTTTTTAAAGATTTTTTCTTTATTTATCTGACAGAGATCACAAGTAGGCAGAGAGGCAGGCAGAGAGAGAGGAGGAAGCAGGCTCCCTGCAGAACAGAGAGCCCGATGTGGGGCTCGATCCCAGGACCCTGGGATCATGACCTGAGCCGAAGGCAGAGGCTTAACCCACTGAGCTACCCAGGTGCCCTTTTCTTTTCTTTTTAATTGATTTTTTTATTATTGTGCTCAATTGGCCAACATATAGTACATCATTAGTTTTTGATGTGGTGTTCAACAATTCATTAGTTGCATATAACACCCAGTGCTCCTCACAATACATGTTCTCCTTAATACCCATCACCTGGTTACCCCATTCCCCTACACCCCATCCTTCTGTAACCCTCATTTTGTTTCCTGGCGACCAGAGTTCCTCATGATTTGTTTCCCTGTCTGATTTCTTTCCATTCAGTTTTCCCTCCCTTCCCCTGTGATTCTCTGTAACAGTCCTTATGTTCCGCATATGAGTGAAACCATATGATAATTGTCTTTCTCTGCTTGACTTATTTCACTTAGCATAATCCCCTCCAGTTCCATCCATGTCCATGCAAATGGTGGATATTCATCCTTTCTAATGGTTGAGTAATATTCCATTGTATGTATGAACCACATCTTTATCCATTCATCTGTTTAAGGACATCTCAGCTCCTTCCACAGGTTGGTTATTGTGGACATTGCTGTAAACTTTTGACAGTTCTTTCTGACTCTATTTGATGCCTCCTCTCAGCCATTGTGGACACAGTAAGGCCATTTACTTAACTCAAGAAACGGAGTAAGTTTCCTCATTTGCTAGAGAATGAGAACTAAAAACTGATGTTTTAGGTCCCGAGATCAGGTTCAAAATATCTTTTAAATTACCTCTCATTACTTGACTATTTAGTTTATGTGTTCTTGCTAGGTATTATTAGAATGGTACTATTGGATATTTTAAAAAATTTTAAAACATGCAAAATTGATAAATAATTATGATTGGTTTTTAAAATTGCATAACAGACTGTAAGTTCTCTAAGACACTGAAATCAGTGAGGACTGGAGCAATCTGTGATATCTGAATCTCAGTTTAAATAATTGCATGTATTTTATTCAATGTTGTATCCCAGAACTTAGACTAGTACATGGCAGTAGTTAAAATTCAATAAATACCTACTGAATGAATGAAGTAATGAGTAACAGGCCAGTAATCTAAGGTCTAGAGTCTGATTAAAAAGTATGATTAGCCAGATAAATTAAATAATTTTTTTTGTGAGTAAATAACTGCCAAAACACATGGAAATACTTTGAGGTTTTAAGAGTTTTTTTTTTTTTCATTCAAAGGTATAATACTGCATTCTCTAGTTTATTACACAGTAAGTAAAAAACTGGCTTCCTAAATTAAATAAGATAATAATGAAAATTTAAAATATATAGAACAACTTAAAGAGATAATGAAAATTTAAAATATATAGAACAACTTAAAGAGATAGTTATAAAAAGTTAAATGTATACTTATAAAGAAGTTGAAACAAAGGGAAAATACCTTTTCTATTACAGAGCTGATGCTCAATAAAACTTTTTTGAATGTTTGAACTGTCAATCATCAATTAACAAACCAAAAAGCTTATCTATTTTATAATAGTCATATATTCATCTTTCCTTTATTTTGGATTTCTTTTGGTATTAAATGTTGAAGCTTAGTTATTTTCAGTGTTCTAAAGAACTATCTATAGCCAAATCCTTATCTGTATCTATGTCAAGTGGGTATGGGGCATTAAAATATTCTTGTTTCTATTTGGGCTGATATTTAAAGGTAGAAATAATGTGCTTTGTTCACATGTTGTATTATCACCCTTGAAAGAGATTCCCCTTTCCCTATTAGTTATGTAGAAAGACATCTGTACTTTTCTGAAAGGGAATTTATCAGAATACTTGGGCTTGTCAAGAGCCCAGGGCTTATACTCTGGTGCTGTATAGATTTATGCAGCATCCTTCCGACAAGAGTATTTGCAATTAAAATTTTACATAGAGCCAAAGAAATTTCTAATTATAAAGGAAGTGAAACCATACTCTTTCTCCTTGATATTGGGGATAACCATAACATCTTTAAATTTCAAAGTGTTGCACATTGAAGTTTGATATAATGGAATATCAGTCCCATGTGCAAAAGATAATCTTCAAGTATGAAAGAGAGATTCTAGACTGGTGACTGGCACTTGACATTGTCTTAGGGTGGGTGGTATTTGAGCACAATGTATAGTTTATGTTTACACTCAAACCTATGATTGTGGACATGCTTGAGAAAATGGAAGGCAAGCAAGCTAAAAAATATGTTCTTTAAAAGATGTCATAATTAGTTGCCTGATCTTTGAAAAAGGAGCAAAGGTAATACAACAGAGCAAAGATAGTCTCTTGCACAAAAGGTACTAGAACAACTAGACATCCACATGCAGGAAAGTGAATCTAGACAAACCTTACACACTTCAGAAAAATTAACTCAAAATAGATCATAGACCTAAGTGTAAAATGCAAAACTATAAAAGTCTTAGAAGATAACCTAGAAGAAAACCTAGATGACCTTAGATATGGCAATAACTTTTTAGATATGGCAATGACTTTTTTAGATAAAACATCAAAGTCATGATCCATTAAAGAATTAATAAGCTGGATTTCATTAAAATCAAAAACTTCTGCTCTGTGAAAGACACTGTCAAAAGTATGAGAGGACAAGCCATATGTTAGAACAAAATATTTGCAAAATACACATCTGATAAAAGACAAAACATGTTATCCAAAATATACAAAGAACTCTTAAAAGGCAGCAATAAGAAAACAAGCAACCTCATTAAAAAATGGGGAGAAAACCTCAACAGACACCTTGCCACAGAAGATATACAAATGGAAAATAAGCATATGAAAATATATTCTATATCATATGTTATAGCGAAATAAAAATTAAAATGATGGGATACCACCACACACCTGTTACGTTAGAATAGCCACAATTCAGAACACTGACAATATCAAATGCTGGTGATGATGTGGAACAACAGGAACTCTCACTCATTGCTGGTGGGAATGCAAATGGCACAGCTACTTTGGAAAAGAGTTTGGCGGGTTCTTATGAAACTAAAACACACTGTCACCGTATGATCCAGCAATCACACTCCTTGGTATTTACCCAGAGGAGCTGAAAATGCATGTCCACGCAAAAACCTCCACATCGATGTGTATAGCAGCTTTATTCATAGTAGAACTTGGAAGGAAGCAAGATGTTTTTCACTAGGTGAATGAATAAATTGTGGTTCATCCAGAAAATGGAATATTATTCAGCACTAAAAAGGGCTAAGCTATGAAGTCATGAAAAGACAAAAAAAAAAAAAAGTCAATTTGAAAAAGCTCTTGTATGATTCCCACTATACAACGTCCTGGTAAAAGCAAAACAATAGAGACAGTAAAATCATCAGTGGTTCCAAGTGGTTAGAGGTGTGAGAGAAAGGGCAGAGCACAAAGAATTTTTAGGGAAGTAAAAATACTCTTTATAATGCCATAATGATGGATACAAGACATTATAGGTTCCTCCAAACCCATAGAATGTATAACACCAAGAGTGAAGCCCAAGGTAAATATAGACTTTGGGGAATAGCAATATGTCCATGTAGGCTTATCAAATGTAACAAATGTACTGTTCTGATGCCAGATGTTGATGAAGGGAGAAGCAATGCATGTTGAGGGTAAGGGTAGGGGATAGATGGTAAATCTCTGTACTTTCCCCTTAATTTTACTTCAAACTGTAAACCATGAAAAAAAGTTCTAAAAGAATAATAATTTAAAAATAACTGTTATAGTTAAGGCTCAAGGTAATTTTTTTTCTTCCCTGTGGAATCTCTTTAATGAACCTAACACTGGGAGGAATCCTTTCCCAAAGAATGAGCAGCTGCACTGAAAAAGGCCTTACCTCAGAGCCAAACTGATTTCTGGGCATCTTACATTTCTGCCTAACTCAGAGCTTCAGTTCTGTGGCAATTTCTATTGCGTACACCCTTGCACTGGATAGCTGAACTGCTCTGAACATTAGCCAGGAGAGCAATTTGGTACAGGAGAACTTTTAACCACAAAGAGAGGCTGCTGTGAAAGCACCAACCCTTGCATAAATCTGGCTTAATAAGGTACACTTGAGTTCTCAGTCTCTGGCCACATTAGCCAGGCAAGAAGGAAAGGAGCAAGAATTCAACAAGCCAGGGCAAGCAAGTCCCTAGGGATAGTTTGGGATATTGAAAAAAGGCTGGCTTAATTGCTATGACAGGCAGATGAGGATCCAGAGTTGCCATAATGCGAAAATTATTTTAATTATGACATTATTTTGTACTCAAAACAAGAGAAGGAGTATCCATATTTCACATATGTACATTGAATTTCTGAATTTGTTTTTCAATTTAAGCCCATACCCTTTAATTTTGAATATAACTTTCTTCCAACAAATACATTAGCCCTTATTTGATAACTTGCCATTGAAATTTTTTTTTTTTTACAGTTAATATATATGTCAGTAAATATTTTAATATCATTTAAACAGAAAAAAACTGAGCATATAGATATATCTGGAGTAGACCCTATTTATGCTACTACACACATTTATCTTCTTCATCACATCATCATCATTTTCTGGGCTTTTGAAAAGCTGAACTCAGATAAACAAGCCAGAAATTCAAATTATTACGGAAAAAACAACTCCTAGGCTTCAAGAGCTTTGGGCTCAGACCTAGCTCTGCCACCAGCTAGCTGGGTGGGGCCTTGGATAAATCACCTAGGTTCATTGGATCTTTGATTTGTCCTTTTTAAAATAAAGGAATTATACGAGATGATTTCCAAGAACTCTTGCAGTTCTGAAAGCTCTAAAGCAATTTGTTACCCAATGTCCCATTTTATAAAATGCTACCTAAGCAGGATATGCCACATCTAGGAATTAAATCAATCAGGCAGTAAAAACAACTATTTCATTTAGAAGAGGGAAATGCCAAAAACAATTGCATAATGTTAATGTATTTAGAGATTTCAAAATTTTTGATGACTTAATAATTGTAAATATCCTGGTTTTACTATTTTTTCCCTTGTGAAAAAGAAAAGGCTCTTCACGGGGCGCCTGAATGGCTCAGTGGGTTAAGCCGCTGCCTTCTGCTCAGGTCATGATCTCAGGGTCCTGGGATCGGGCTCTCTGCTCAGCAGGGACCCTGCTTCCTCCTCTCTCTCTCTCTCTGCCTGCCTCTCTGCCTACTTGTGATCTCTCTCTGTCAAATAAATAAATAAAATCTTAAAAAAAAAAAAAAAGAAAGAAAAGGCTCTTCACACACAATTAAAAATGAGTGCTTCGGGCACCTGGGTGGCTCAGTTCAACTCGGGTCATGATCCCAGGGTCCTGGGATGGGGTTTGGTATGGGGCTCTTTGCTGCTTCTCCCTCTACCCTCTCCCCTGACCCCTCTGCTTGAGATCTCTCTCTTGCTCTAAAACAAAAAGGAAAAAAAATGAGTGCTGCTTTTCAAGCTCTCTAAGAAATCATAAAGGTTTTTTGTTTTTTGGGTATTTTTTTCCCCTTACCATCAGGATGTGGCTATCAAGTGAAAAGTTGAATTGAATTACGGCCTCAACTTAGTATGTGCCATTTTTCAGTAAATATCTATATCTGTATTTATATTTCCTTTTCCAGTAGTCTGATAAAATTCCATGGTGATTTTCATGCCTCAGAAAATTTTATCAGTTTTAATTTTTTCTTATCATTAGTTCTTACCTATAAATTTTTCACATAGATGTATATTCAATAGATATTAGCTCTTTCTAAAATACTTCACTAGTATACATAAGAATGGTATACTATCATAAAATAACATCGTGGATAGACTATTAAAGTACAACATCCATAGTAGTTACCCTTGGCTTTCTGGAAACCTTCTTAGTCAAAGTATGGACCATGGAGGATGCCTGGGTGGTCCAGTGAGTTAAGCAACTGCCTTTGGCTCAGGTCATGATCCCAGGGTTCTGGGATCAAGCCCCATGTCAGGATCTCTGCTCAGCAGGGAGTCTGCTTCTCCCTCTCCCTCTGCCTGCTGCTCTGCCTACTTGTGATCTCTCTCTGTCAAATAAGTAAGTAAATTTTTTTTCTTTTCTTTTCTTTTTTTTTTTTTAAGTATGGACCATGATCCAAAAGCCTAATATCACCTGGAACTTACTAGAAAAGCAGAATCTTAGCCCATTCCAGGCCTTCTGAATCAAGATTTAATCATAAAGTCTTCCAAATTTGAGTAGGATTGGTCAAAAAGCAATACTGATATTTTCAGAGGACCATGATTTAAGTAGCAAGCAAGGAGACACCTGGGGAAGAGGCCCTTCTGTTTGTATCCCCTTTCCCCGAACCCCCACCTTCATTTTTTCCTGAGCTAGTGTTGAGACACTGGTTAATACTCATAGAATGAAATCTTTTCACTAAAAGAGTGCTCCCAAACTGACACTTATGAGAGGCCTTAGTTATGGAGAAATTGTTCATGTTGGGGGCACCTGGGTGGCTCAGTGGGTTAAAGCCTCTGCCTTCCGCTCAGGTCATGATCCCAGGGTCCTGGGATAGAGTCCTGCATCGGGCTCTCTGCCTGCCTCTCTGCCTACTTGTGATCTCTGTCAAATAAATAAATAAAAATCTTTAAAAAAAAAAAGTTAAAAAAAAAAAGAAATTGTTCATGTTGACTTCAGAGGAAAATGTTCCAAGGTTAGTGTAAATCACTTAGATGGTATATTGAATATATTTTCATTCCATTTTGAAAGTAAAGGTATGATTGGCTGTTCATATCTGAAGTAAAATTTTTTCATTTATATGGCTTATCCAAAGGTTTTAGTTGTAAATCAATTATTTCCAAACATTTTATGCTTGGACACCCCATCATTAAAAATCCATAGACATTGTATGACTACATCTAAGGGGTAGGTGTTGGTTCAAACTGTGCTGAATACAAACATTACAAAGTATAATATATAATTTTCCTACATCTATTTTCACTTCTGGTTGCCTCCCTCATCCAAAGATATTCATGCTTGGGATAGAAAATCTTGTGATGTCATTTGAGAAAAAATTACGGTGTGAGTTTTGTTTATAACAATGTAGTGGTCAGAAGAACCCACTCCACTTTTGCACTAGATTATAGTTCAGAAAGTGTTCATATTCATTTGTAATGTGTCCAGAAGAGAGTGAAAGAGAGAGGTCTGAAGTTGGAAAGAGTTCATACAAATTAAATTGAATGCTTCCTAAAATAAAATACAGTATGATATGATATGATATAGCACAATACAAGACTCTTGCAGGAAAAGACTGAATCTAAAGGATAAAATAAAAGAATTTAAAAAGTAGTAAATATAAGTTTCCTCTCCCTCACCTTCCTACTTACTCTTCTGAATAGAGGATATCAAATTACAAAATGGCAGCAGACAAGGTTTATTTACCTAATGAAAAAAACGTGCAATCTTTCCCATCTTCCCAATGCTGTTAGAATCTGCACTGATCTCTCAAGAAAGGGAAGAAAGTACTATTTGGTAGATCATTATAAAAGTACTGATTGAACAGCAGGAGTTGTGCAGTAGGGTCAATGTAAGGGGAAAAAATCATGTAAAAATTTTCATGTAAATTATAAATCACTTTTAAAAGTTTGAAATGAATAAAATGGAAGGAGAAAGAGTAAAAATACAAAGATTAAAAATATAACAGGAGAAGGATAAAAATGGAAGATTGAAGTGTGTAGAGAAGCCATGGAAATGAAGGAGAAAGAGACACATGGAGACAAATGACCAAAGTTTAGCAGCAGTGGAAGAGACACAGGAATATGGGAACCTGAAATTTGCTGGGAGAGGTAGAAGAAGGATTGTTAACAGAGGCCCTTAAAACTTCAGATACTTTCTGATCAGTCCACAGAATACAGATTAATAACAATGAAAATAGCTAATATTTATTGCTTATACAACAAGGCACTGTACTAAGCACTTTACACTCATTAGCTCATTCAGTGTCCATATGAATATTTGCAGATGAGAAAACTGGGACAAAGAATGGCTAAGTATTGAATTTATAAAGTTTAAATATTATATTCAAATATTGAACTGACCCAGTTTTACACAGCTAATTAGTGGCATATCTAGAGTTTACCTCAAAATGACTGACCCCAGAATCTTTGTTATTAACCAAGTAAGGATCCTAGATATTTATATTTCTAGAAATGAATTCTAGATTATATAATCTGTAATTATAATTCTAGATTATGTTTCTATAAATACAATGCTTTTTTTTTTTTAAAGATTTTATTTATTTATTTGACAGACAGAGATCACAAGTAGACGGAGAGGCAGGCAGAGAGAGAGAGAGAGGAGGAAGCAGGCTCCCTGCTGAGAAGAGTGCCCGATGCAGGACTTGATCCCAGGACCCTGAGATCATGACCTGAGCCGAAGGCAGCGGCTTAACCCACTGAGCCACCCAGGTGCCCCTGCTTTTCTTTTTTTATGAAAGTGTTTGTTTCTCACCTCAAATTGTTTAGGTAGTTTTGAAAGGCAGTATAAAAAAGTTAAGAGGCCTGTGATTTTCACTAAGACTAGGATTCAAATCCGGAGTCCACCACTTACTGCTTTTCATACTTTTGTTCACCTCATTGTCTCATTTGTAAATATCTGTCTCCAACATTTGATGTGAGATCAAATAAGATTAAAATTATGCCACAGTGCCTGACATGGGATAGACATTCGAAAATAGCAATTATTAGGATTATTTCTCAGATTACTGTTACTTTCAAGTACTCTTGACTGATTGTTGTTAGTCTCCTAGATTTCTCCACTAGCATATGAACTCCATAAGAGCATGAAATTAAGGTGTTTCCAACATAATGTCCAGTGTCTGGAACAGAATAATTGTTCAATAAGCACATAAATGGACAGCTGCTAAAAAATAAGTAAGACACCACTGCTGTTGACAATAAATTAGTATTTTCAAAGCAATGGATTTCATACTTATACTTATTTATTTGTTTTTAAGATTTATTTGAGGGGTGGAGGGGAAGAGGGAGAGAGAGACAGGGAATCTAAAGCAGACACCTCATAGAGCATGAAGCCCAATGCAACACAGGCAGTGCTCCTTGAGATCATGACCCGAGCTGAAATCAAGAGTCAGACGCTTAACTGATTCAGCCACCCGGCACCTATATACTTATTTAAAATGACCTTAAAACATAGACTTAAGAATGAAGGGAAATTTGGGGAGTTAAAAGATTACTAACTTTTAATGCAAACTCTTTTTTCCTATATATATATATATATTTAAGTAGGCAAGTGGTAAAGCAGTGATTTCACAGTAATGAAAATCCCATTTATTGTAGCACTTGCATCTTAGCTCTATATTTATAATCGACTCTCCCCCTCCCACCCTAAATATAGTACATAATAAAATGGAATTTCCAGACAGAACTTAGTTTTTTACTGCTTGATATGTATCAGAGAAACTTTCTCCTCTTTGCGTTCATTGGTAATTATGCAGCATTCCTTCAAAATACATCTGCATTTGGGTTTCTATTTTTATGTTTCCCTTTAAGCAATTTGCAGATGAAGTCACTCGTTGGGGTATGGTGCTTTATTTCTTTTCTTGTGCTACAGTCAGCATTAAAACTTTACAGTCTCATAAAAAGGAAAAGTATGCAATAAATGGATCTAATGAGCTTCTGAAAAATAGAAGTTTGACTATTTTATAAAATTCAGAGCTTTCACAGGAGTTTGAATATATTATAAAGCCAGAGCTTTCATTTCATGTAATAAAAAAGCAGAGTAATTTGTCCGTAAGAGTCACATCTAAGAAAATCTACACCCCTTTTTCCAGTTTGTCTAAATGTCCTTTGTTAGTGGCTAATTAACCAGCTTATTGGAGATTCATTGATTTGGTGTCAGTTATGTTCAGGATGCCGCAACAGATGGTTGGTGTGGACTCCTAGACACATATTTTTCCTTTAGGTCCTGTGATTCAAGCAGCCTATGGTTCTCCTGCCATGACATGGGCCGTAACTGGGCCTTGTAGGCAATACGTACTAACTTCAGGTTTTATTCTGATTCTCTAAGTAATGGTGTTACTTTGGACAAGGCCTCCTATTCTCATTCATTTATTCAATACATATTTAATGATGACCTTCTATTTCCCTATCACTGTTTCAGGTTCTAGGAAAAGAGTGATGAGCACTGTAGGTGAAGAATGTTTTTATGTTTCAGTGAAACTGCCTTATAGTCACTGGCTCCTATTTTCCCCTTTCTAAAAAACTATCTCTTAGGGCATACGAAAGAGTGAACTAGATAAGAGATATGAAACTCTAAGAGAAATTTAATGCATGATAAAGCATAAATGCTCGAAAACCATTACTTTGCATCCCACCAGATTCCATTCCGATGGAACACATAATATATTTAGGTACAGTAAGTTAAAGGTCAATGAAAAGCTTCTATAATCAAAGAATGTTGTGATTTTGTTGCAACATCATAATATTTTGATACTTTAAACACTTGTAGATACTTGAAAGATGATGCCAACTATTGTTGAAAACATTGTTTAACTTTGAAAATATTTTTGAACATTGGCATTGCCATAAAAGTTTAAATTCTTTGGGTGTATAACGCAATATTAAGATACTATCTTGGAAGCTTCCAGGTGGTTTCCTCAAATAGTAATCAAAATGATATTCAAGATATTCTGGTGTGAATTAGACATTCTCTTGAGTTTAAAATCCTTGAAGTGTAATTATAAGGTTGTACCTTTTAAATTTAATTAAAGTATTTTTAAAGACACTTTTTTATCAATATATTTTAGATTTATATAAAAGTGGCAAAGATAGTACAGAGAGTTCCCATCTACCCCATATCTATTTTCCCCTTATTTAACATTTTACTTTAGTATGGTCCATATGTCAAAATTAATGGATCAATATTGATACATTATTTTTTTTTTAAAGATTTTATTTATTTATTTGACAGAGATCACAAGTAGGCAGAGTCAGGCAGAGAGAGAGAGGAGGAAGCAGGCTCCCTGCTGAGCTGAGAGCCCGATGTGGGACTCGATCCAAGGATCCTGGGATCATGACCTGAGCCGAAGGCAGAGGCTTTAACCCACTGAGCCACCCAGGCGCCCCAATATTGATACATTATTATTAATTAGAATCCATACTCTATTGGTACTTCCTTAGGTTTTACCTAGTGTCCTTTTTCTGTTCCAGGATCCCATCAGAATAGCACATTGTATTTAGCTCTGTTATGTCTTCCTAGGCTTCTCTTGACTATGACAGTTTCTCAGACTTTCCTCACTTTTTATGACTTTGACAGCTTTGAGGAAATCAGATTCATAAAATGATTTCATAAAATGTCAATCCGGATTTGTTTGATGTTTTTCTCATGAACCTGGAGTTAAAGGATTTGGGGGAAGAAGACAATAGAGATTAAGTTCCATTCTCACATATCGTATCAAGCATGTAAATTATTAACTGACATCATTGCTGATGTTTAGTTGTCATCTGGCTGGATGGTGTTTGCTGGATTTCTTCACTGTAAACTTCTTTACACCCTCTTTCTATACAGTACTCTTTGGAACGAAGTCAGTATGTTTGGGCTACAGTTAGGAGGTGAGAGTTATGCTCAACCTCCTTGAGAATACAGTAGCTACCTAAAATATTTGAAATTCTTCTGAGGGGGAGATTTGTCTATTCTCCCCTATTTGTTTATTTTATTTATATGTCAGTATCAATTAATAAATATTTATTTTATATTTTGGGTTATAATCCAAAACTCTAATTAATTTTGTTATTCAAATTGTTCCAGCTTTGGACATTTGGCACTTTTTCAGTTGGCTTTTATGCTTCTGTGACATACCTCATTATTGTCTTGTTGTTGTTATTGTTGTTTTGTTATTTTTTTAAACATTTTTTAAAAGGTTTATTTATTTATTTGAGAGAGACCAGGGGAGCATGGGCATGTGTGTGGGGAGGGTCAGAGGAAGAGGGAAAGAGAAACTCTCAAGCAGACTCTCTACGGAGTGCAGAGCCCCCTGCAGGGCTCAATTCCACCACAGAAGATCACAGCCTAGGCTGAAATCAAGAGTTGGATGCTTAACCAACTTACCCGCTTAGGTGCCCCCTTTTGTTTTAGTTTTTACACTGCAGTATACTCCATGCTCACTCCATGCCCTTAGTCCTAGACTTAGCCATTTTCTTCAAGAAGTCCTGATTTCATTTATTGGAGAACGATATTAGAAACTACGGTCTGGGGACTAGGCCTAAACCATGGGAGGAGTTGAAGTTGGTTCTGAAGCATAAAAGGCACCTTAGAATGATTTTCTCTTGAGGCAAAAGTACATATTGGGTGCCAGACACTGTTCTGGATGAAGCAGTGAAGGAAACAAAATCCCGTTTCTCCATAAATCTTACATTGTAAGGAAGGGAGACCGAAAATAAACAAATGAAATAATATAATTCAATTGGAGAAAAATGCTAAAGAAAAAATATAGTACTACATGAGGATAGAGAGCAGCAGTGTAGGAAAGGATGTTTTAAATTGGATAATAGGAGAATGATTAGTCTTAAAAGCTGAAGGAAACCTGGTATTCAAAAATTAGGAGAAAGTGTGTTCTAGGCAAAGGACAAGGCTTGTGCAAAAGCACTGAGAAGAAAGTGCTTGGTGTATGCAAGCAGCATCAAGGAGGCCACAGTAACTGGAGTTCCGAGAACAGAGGGAATGTGATTGAGGAACGAAATCGGTGAGGAAAAATGTAGATCATACAAAACAGGGCTTAGAGCCCACATTGGACTCACCAGTCTTTATATATGGCTTCCCATGCATGGCTTTTACAATCTTATTTATTTATTTTTAAAAGATTTTACTTATTTATTTGACAGACAGAGATCACAAATAGGCAGAGAGGCAGGCAGAGAGAGAGGAAGGAAGCAGGCTCTCTGCTGAGCAGAGAGCCCAACATGGGGGCTCGATCCCAGGACCCTGAGATCATGACCTGAGCCGAAGGCAGCGGCTTAACCCACTGAGCCACCCAGGCACCCCGGTTTTTACAATTTTAAATGAATAAAATATCAAAAATAAAATAATATTTTATGATGCTTGGAAATTATGTGAAATTCAAATGTCAGTGTCCTGTGCTATAATAAATAAAGTTTTATTGGAATACAGCCACAGTCTTCTGTTTTGGCCTTATCTGTGGCTATTTTCATACTACCACAGAAAAGTTTGGTAATTACTACAGAAAGTATGTAATGTCTAGCCTTTATTAAAAAAAAGTTTTCCAATTCCTGATACAGAACTTTACAGGCAATAGTAAGAATTTAAAATTTTATGCTGAAGGGGATGGGGAGATGCTGAGGATTTTAGAAGAGGGTATTAACATGATTTAGCTTGTTTTCAAATGAAATAAGTTAATAGAATCAATAAATTTCCTAAATGAACAGAACAACAAAGGTATTTTTTTTGTCGTTAGTGAGGTGACTTTGGGATCACACCGTAAGGTGCATGCTGGTTGCTAGGCTGATTGGAGGGTTGGAACTTCAAGCCCATCCCCCTGACTTCCATGAAAGAGAAGACATTGGAGGCTGGAGGGAATTGCCAGCCAATAGCCAATGACTTAATCAATCATAGTTAATTAATGAAGACCCCCAAAAAACCCAAAAGGATGGGGTTTGGAGAACTTTCGGGTTGATGAATGTGTGGAGATTTGGGGAAAGTAGCCCTCACAGAGGGCATGAAGTTCCACACCTTTTCCACATATTTCACCCTATGCGTCGCTTTCATCTGGTTGTTTCTGAGTTATATCCTTTTATAATAAAGTGGTGCGAAAGAACAAACATTTAAGTGAGTAAATTTGGAGATTTAATTGGCTTTATTAAGTGATTCATGAATCAGCTGTATCTCATCTTGCAAGTAGAGGGGAGCTCTGGAATAAAGAGAAATTTTTATAAGAAGGAGGGTGAGGCAAGGAAGTTATTAGTAGAAAGAAAATAAGGGATCATCCAGGCAAGGCCATCTCTCCTAAGGTGGAAGGGCATGAGGTCTTATTAGGTGGATTACCTTGTCTTCCTCTGAGAGATTAAGAGGGTCCATGTGACAGACTACCTCATTGTTGCTTATCAGAAAATTCCTGATTGACAGATGAAGACTTATATTTCTTTGGGGGTTTGAAACTGCAATTAGGTTAGGTCTTAAGCCCTGGTCTCGTGACTTAGCTCAGTCCAAGTGGTGCTGTTTTGAGCCTGTAGTTTTCTTTTCGGTGCTGGTAATCTAGTAGGTAAAATGTTTCTGTGAGTTCTGTGAGTCACTCCAGCAGATCAGTCAGATTCGAGGAGTGGATTATTGGAACCTCCAATCCACAGCCTGTTAGTCAGAAGCATGGGTGACAACCTGAGTTTGTTATTGGCATGGGAAGGGGTGGGGGGGGGGAAAATCCTGTAGGACTGCACCCTTCATCTGTGGAATCTGATGCTATCACTGGGAGCTAGTAACTGAACTGAGTTGAATTGTATGACAGCTGGTGTCTGAGAATTGCTTCATGGTATAGAGAAAAGCTCCCAACATATTGGAATTGGTGACCAGAAGAATAACGGGTGGCATAAGGCCAGAGAGCCTTAGACCATTTAGGATCTGGTGTTTTAGGATTGTCCCTTTTAGTTCCATTTTTCCTTATTTCTATGTATTATAGTAACTTTGTTCTTATATATAATTCTATAAAATTTAAGATGAATAAAATATATCATTTTCTTAAAGAACCCTAAATGACATAATGTAACTATTGGGCTGTGATTGAAAAAAAGAAAACACCAAAACCATGAAAATCCAATTCATTTATTTACAATATAATATTTAGTTTGAGGTTATAAAATCTACAAGGTCTTGGCAGGAGCTTCTAAAGAGGCTAAAAAGGGTTCAGGTTTGGGAAGGTTAAAGAAGGAACACTCAGAACATTGCTAAACTGAGAAACAAAGTATTCACTTCGCATGCCTGGAGACTGCAGGGAGGGGACCCTCCAGAAAGCAGAAAAGATGACTTTAGAATCCAGGCAAACAATCCTGGATTCATCCCTATCTTGCCAACCAAAATAGATTTGATAGTTATGTGTTGGTTTTTGCTGGACTCAACACGAAAAAGTTTGTGTTGTAAAACAAACACTTACTAGGAAAGAGAGCCCTTCCAGGCTTTCAGCAGTAGAGAGACAGTTCAGTTGGCCTAAGCACTTTGGTTCCTTCTTCACTGTGCTTTCGTCTAAGACGTTGTGCAAGAACTTGAGGCCTTGATGGAAAGGTTAGAGCAAAAAGTTAGAGCTGAGGTCTCTGAAAAAGTTAGAGCTGATTGGTCTCTTCTGAAATGAGGATTCAGGTGCTGCCATTGAGATGGTTAGCTCTTCTGAAAAAATATTTTTTTAGTCTTGCCTTTCTTACCCATGTCCAATTTTTTCCCCTCAATATACATTTTAATTTATACCTTAAGGATTGATGAAAAGAGATCTGAAGGTGTGTTAGAATTTAAGACCATGTTAAATATAGAAAAAATAAGTGACATGAATAATCGCTACAGTCAATTTCTTGTCAAGAAAGAATAGTTGCTTGTACAGGTAAGAGATTCCTGTCCTATTTGCATATATCAAATGGAATAAAATGCTTAGAATTCATATAGCTTCTCAATTTCTACCTTAGTAGTGAAATAAGAAGTCAGTTAAAATATGCACTACATAAATAATTCTGAGTACGTTACTGAGGCAGGCACTCTTTAGCACTGTGGAGAGGTAGGTATAATTCTGAAACACAAATTCTGAGCATGGTACTTGCACTGTGTTTCAATAATCAGAGGTAGGTGAACTATAAGTAACACCTAATACACTAAGAATCCTAATGCTTGTTGTTGGGGAAACATGGGGGGGGGGTCAGTTGGAACAAATCAAATGAAAGTAAAATTCTACAACATCAGAAGCCATGCAGGAAATATTAAAATATGAAATAAATATGAGGACCATAAGAGAACTTTGGGATAAGAACAAATGAAGCTCAACAAATTTTGAAGTAATTCTTTAGAAATTTCCAAGAAATTTGATATATAGTAGTTGAAGTAAATCTTTTACTTTGGCATGTGGCTTCAGTGGAGGCTGAATACTTGTTTAAAAAACTGTGGTGGCTGCTGGTTAGATTACATGTACTCTGCTCTATTCATATCATTTGGAAGCTGATGGATTTAACTGTGGATTCTGAAAATATTAAAAAATTATAATATGATTTTTCAACATTACAATCTCAAGCGCTGTTCATGATAATTTTTTAAAAGATGTATTCTGAATGATTTCATGAATTTAGGAAAAATAGATATAGATGTTATAGATATTATTTTATTGATTATTGTCCTTCTAAAATTTATGCAATAGAAAGCCAATTGAATCCATTGATAGAGGTGCTACTGGAAATTATATGGTGTGCAATTTTAAGGTGATTTTTTAAAAATATTTTTTGTGAGACTAATATAAAATGGGGCATTAGATTTGATCAAGGAAAATCTTATTTGCTTGATTTATATAGTTTCTTTCCTCATATCACAGGCTAGGAATAAAAAAAAATGGTCTTATAGGAAAATCCAAAAGGCTATAAACTGAAAGGACACAAAATTATTTTTCTTCAATTTAAAGAAGCTACATAATTCTACAGATAACACAAACAAACAAATGAAACAAACAAACAAACAAACAAAAACTATCACAATCCATACCAAGTAAGCCCTGTGATAACAGAGTCAACCTGGATGTAAGGAGGCAGGTTCTAGTCCTATCTTGCTATGAGAACTTCATCAAGCTACTTCCTTTTGTAGTTGTCTATCTATCTCTTAGTTAACTGGATGCTCTTCAAATATTTTCTATTTCGAAATTAAGCCATTCCGTTTAAAGCTTTATGTTCAATTAGAACTGAAATTTTCTATGGAGTATGGACAAGTCTAAAAAGGACATAAACTGGGCAAAGTCTCATCTTAAATAAACCACTATGAAAGTAGGTAGCTTCAAACAGGAATGAAGTACTGACCCATGCTAAAATATGTATGAATCTTGCAAACATTAAAGACTGATTAAAGAAGCCAGTTGCAAGTGACCACATAATGTATGATTCCATTTATATGAAACATCCAAAAATGACAAATCTATATAGACATAAAGTATATTAGTTGCCTGGAGCTAGGCAGATGGAGAAGGAAGGGGGGGTGTCAACTAAGGGGTATGATATGACTTTGGAGGGGCCGGATGATGAAAAAGTTTTAAAATTTGGATGGCTGATGGTTGCACAAATCTGTAAATACACTGAAAACTATTGAATTGTCTATTTTACATAGGTGACTTGCATGGCAGGTGAAATATATATCTTAAAAAAAAAAAAAGTTAGCTTCAGCCATGAATAAAACAGACCCAAAGTAAGGTAAGTTCAACAGAATATAAGCACCATGAATGCAGGGCTTTCCCTATTTTGTTCACTGCTGAATTCTTAGCACCAAAAAACCTGTGCCTATTTGTTGAATGAAGTCTTATATTAAGAGCAGAAAAGCAGATAACTTCACCCTTGCAATCATTTTCGGACTTCCGTATTTTTACTAACCTTTTCTTCTCCACATGTTAGCAATGCAAACGAATTATCTTTATTTCTAGTTTTGCCATACCAGGGCTTTGGCTTCCTGTAGACAGCAATCCAGATCTATGGCTATTATTGACAGCCAAGGTTGGAGATGTAACTGAAGGAAGGGGAGGCGGTTCAGCATCTGAAGCAACTCCGTACCACTTGTCTTTAAGGGGGCAGACACCTGGTCTGGGAAGCCTAACTGATGTAGTGTCTTAGAAGCTTTTGCTAAATCTGGAGAGAAAGCTGTCTATTTCCCGTTTTTAATTCTACAGCTTTTTGTTTTACCAAATATGGAAAATTTACTCGCTTCCTGTGTGAGGCATTATGTCTCTAGTTCCAGCATATGGGTTTTCTCTCAGTGGTTTGCCAGGAAAATAGTTAAGAGAGGAGAACCATATCTCAAAAGATCATAATCCTATAGAGGCTATCTTTAAGAAATTATTTCATTAAAAATTTATATTCCTGGGTCATCTGGGTGGTTCAGACAGTTAAGTGTCTGTCTTAGGCTCAGGTCATGATCCTGGTGTCCTGGAATGGAGCCATATGTCTGGTTCCCTACTAAGAGAGAAATCTGCTTCTCCCTTTCCTTCTGCTCATCCTTCTGCTCATTCTCTCTCTCTCTCTCTCTCTCATTTTCTCTATCTTTCAAAGAAAATCTGAAGAACAATTATATTCTTATCATTACAGATGCTAATTTACTAGCAAGTTTTGTTTATTTTACTGGACACAATGTCTTTTTTTTTTTTCTTGATTCTCTCTCTCTGTTTTTTTTTTTTTTTTATTTTTTTCCTTTCCTCTTATGTTTAATTTAATAAACTATATGCTACCTTGGTTTGGAATATACAGGCTCCTATTTGGCTCAACAGTGCATCTTCATGCTCTTCATGTCCTAGAAGACTTCCAAATTTCAATAAAGTGGATTCTTCGCTAATTTCTATTTTCCCTACACAAAACTAACATGACTATCCAAAGTTTACTTCAACATATAGCTGACCAATTATTATTCTTTATCAAAAATCAAAATCAAGTTTGTTTGGCAAGTAGGTACAAATAATTTATGAACCTAGCCTCATAGTTAGTAAAACTTTGAATATAAATTCAGTAAACAAAAAGTTATGTTAGTAAAAGAGCAATGATGAATCAATCCATTAACACTTCAATAATCCAGAGTTGTATACTATTAGCTTTATGGAATACTACAGAGTAATTGGAGGTTAGAGCCATTAAAGTAACTAAGTAGGTACATACTGGATATTGCTTTTGAAAAGAAAGGTGGAAGATAGAGTTTGACAAGTACATTTTGGCAATATAAGAATGTATTTCTTTTTTTTTTTTACATCCCAGATTTTATTAACATATAGTGTATTAATTGTTTCAGGGGTACAGGTCTATGAATCATCAGTCCTACACAATTCACAGCACTCAACATAGCACATGCCCTCCCCAATGTCCATAATTCAGCCGCCATATCCCTCCCACCCCCCTTCTCCTCCAGCAACCCTCAGTTTGTTTCCTGAAATTGAGTCTCTTATGGATTATCTCCCTTCCTGGTCCCATCTTGCTTCATTTTTTTCCTCCCTTACCCCACAAACTCCCTCACTGCCTGTTAAATTCCTCATATCAGAGAGATCATATGATAGTTTTCTTTCTCTGATTGACTTATTTCCCTTAGCACAATACCTTCTTGTTCCATCCATGTCATTGCAAATGACAATATTTCATTCTTTTTGATGGCTCATAGTATTCCATTATAAATATATATACTGCATTTTCTTTATCCATTGATCTATTTGTGGACATCTAGTCTCTTTCCATAGTTTGGCTATTGTGGACATTGCTGCTATAAACATTCATATGCACATACCCCTTCAGATCACTACATTTGTATCTTTAGGGTAGATACCCAGTAATGTGATTGCTGGGTCATAGGGTAGCTCTATTTTCAACTTTTTGAGGAACCTTCATGCTGTTTTCCAGAGTGGCTGCACCAACTTGCATTCCCAGCAACAGTGTAGGAGGGTTCCCCTTTCTCTACATCCTCACCAACACCTGTTGTTTCCTGACTGGTTAATTTAGCCATTCAGACTGGTGTAAGGTGGTATCTCACTGTGGTTTTGATTTTTATCTCTCTGATGTCGAGTGATGTTGAGCACTTTTTCATGTGTCTATTGGCCATTTGGATGTCTTCTTCACAGAAATGTCTGTTCATGTCTTCTGCCCATTTCTTGACTAGATTATTTGTTCTTTTGGTGTTGAGTTTGATATGTTCTTTGTAGTGTATGTTACTGACCTCTTGTCCTGAGCTGCTTTCAGGATTTTCTCTTTGTGTCTGAGATGTGTAAGTTTTGCTATTAGATTACAGAGTGTTGACCTATTTTTGTTGATTTTGAGAAGGATTCTCTATGCCTCTTGGATTTTGATGCTTGTTCCCATTGCCAAGTTAGGGAAATTCTCTGCTACAATTTGCTCCAGTATACCTTCTACCTTTCTCTCTCTCTTTCTTCATCTTCTGGGATCCCAATTATTCTAATATTGTTTCATCTTATGGTATCACTTATCTCTTGAATTCTCCCCTCATGGTCCAGTACTTGTTTATCTCTCTTTTCTCAGCTTCTTTATTTTCCATTATTTGGTCTTATTCCTCATTTATCCTACCAGTAAGAGCCTCCATTTTTTGATTACACCTCATTAACAGCTTCTTTTATGTCAACTTGGTTAGATTTTAGTTCTTTTTTCTCCAGAAAGGGATTCTCTAGTATCTTCTATGTTTTTTTTTTTTTTTCCAAGCGCAGCTAGCATCTTTACAATAATCATTCTGAACTCTACTTCTGACATCTTACTAATGTCTGTATTGATTAGGTCCCTAGCCATAGGTACTGCTTCTTGTTTTTCTTCTTCCTCTTCTTTTTTTTTTTTTTAAGGTGAGTTTCTCCACCTTGTCATTTTATCTAAAGAAGAATAGATGAATGAGAAAACAAATACTAAAAGAGTAGCAATGACCACAGAAAAATATACACTAACCAAATCAGAAGAGACTGAAAACTTGGGGGAGAGAAAGGGAAAAATATGGATAGATATAGATGATTAGACTGGTGAATAGAACAGAGCCACACACTTGATTTTGAGTGTATTTTGGTCTGTTAGAAGAAACTGCCATCCAAAATTTTAAAGAAAGAAAAACTTACATATATACAAAAATAGGCATAAACACAGTGGAGGGATGGAATATGATTGTAAAGATAAAAATTAAAAAAGATTTTATAAAGGAATTGATGAGAAGTTGGTCGAAAAAAGAAAAAAAAAGGAGAGAATATGATCAGGCTAGAGACTAGAACAAAGCCATACACTAGATTTAAGGTATATTTTGATCAGTTAGAAGAAACTGTACTCCAAAATTTTAAATAAAGAAAAACTATATGTATACAAAAAATAAGGTCAAATACAATGAAGGGGTAGAAATGAGTATAATAATAAAAATTTTTAAAAAGATTTTTTAAAAGGTATTGATAAGATATAATAGTTTAAAAAGGTTAAAATAAAAAAGAGAAAAAATTTAAAAATAGAATAAGAAAAAAATAAAATTAAAAAAATTTAACTTTGGAAGACTAAAGAATCATGGGAAAAAAGCCGTGAATTCTATATGCTGTATTTCTGTACCTCTGAAGTTTTGCAGTTCTCATTTATCCAGTGAACTTGGTCTTGGCTGGATGTTTTTGTTGATCTTTGGGGAGAAGCTTGTTGCAGTGATTTGCAAATGTCTTTGCTGGAGGTGGAATTGCACCACCCTTGCCAGGGGCTAGGCTGAGTAATCTGCTCAGTTTTGCTCTTGGTAGCTTTTGTTCCCTGAGCACTTTCTGTACAGCCTTGGAGGAGGACAAAGATGGTGGCCTCTGAATCTCCATCCCTAGAGGAGCCGAGAGCTCAGGGTCCCACTCCTCAATCCACCCTCAGAGAAAAGCAGTCAATCCCTCCTGTCTCCTTGGTCTCCCTCTGCAGTCTATGCTCACCTGGCCTGTCACTGAGCGTTTTTGTCTCTGGCACACAGCCCTGTTTGGAGTTTCCAAACCCAGCAGATGCCTGCAGCGTGCTCCCACACCCCTCCTCCTAGAGGAGGAAGGTGAGTCTCTCCAGATCTGCCACTTATGGGGCCCCTGCTCGAAGAGTAGTGGCCCAACTGTGCCAGCAATCACAATTTATGGTAACTCCGAGCTGGGAGTCTACTCCTCAGCCCCATCTCTGTAGCCCGCTTCCCTGCTCTTGATACCTGGGAGCTTTGCCACACTCAATCTCCAGCAGTTTTTGTGTGACCCCGAGAGACCTGAAATTGCATTGTCTCTGTGTGGGCTTCACAACCCCACTTATTACCACCACCACCACCACCACCACCCCCACCACCACCCCAGCCTCTGGAGCAACGTCTATCAGTGGAGCAGACTTCTAAAAGTTTCCATTTTGTGCTCCATGGCTCTATCATTCGCCAGGAGCTGGTCCCTCCCCCTGCAGTCTGTCTTTCCTTATATTGCCTCTGATTCACTTCTCTGCAAGTCCTACCTTCCAGAAGGTGGTCGCTTTTCTTTTCATAGAGTTGTTACTATTCTTCTCTTTGATCTCCTGTTGAGTTTGTAGGTGTTCAGAATGATTTGATAACTAGCTGTATTCCTGGGACGCAAAGAAATTTAGGCCTCCTACTCCTCCACCATCTTGCTCCTCCCTGTCCATTTTTAATTAAATAAAATATTGGTAATTTTGCTTCTAAATTATTTATAAATAATTTATTAAACTAAATGTGAATGAAAAAGATATATAAGATAGTTTAGAGAGAAAATAAAATATATAATACCCAATCTACAAATGAGGACTAAAAATAGACTCATGTACATATAATTTTAGGCCAGTTTATTCAAATCAATTCTGGTTATCTCTTTTATGGGACTGTTTAAAGTATTTCAAAACATTAAGTGCCTTAGAATATTTTCTTTATTTTAGTGTTTTACCCTAAATGATATGCTGTTCTAAAAGGGAAGCACATTTTTCTTTTTTTTTTTTTTCATTTTTCTGATTTGTATTAAATACAATGAAAAGATTTTCCAAAAATAAAGCACTTTTCCTTATAAGCCCAAGTGAATGAAAAAATCTCTTTGTGAGATTTACTATTTTAACTATAGAGCATGATTTCAGTGGCCAACCTGATGACAAGCAAAACTTACGTAGAAATTTCTGGGATGTTCCTTCTATAACTACTTCCCACTGATTTTTTTTTTTCCCCTGGCTGAAAGCAGTTCGGGTATATATTTATTAAATCTTGTGTTCTGTTGTCCCACCTGCAGTTTTATAGGAGAGTCTGCATTGTCATCAGAGTATTGAGCCATCAATGACAAGGTCTCGTGTTTTTGGCTAACCACATCACAGTGATCACATAGATTGAAGATTAAAAACATAACCCTGCTGGTTTAAATATTCTGGTAGGGGTTGAATATGTTATAGAAGAAAACAATCAGCATATTCAGGCAGCTGACTAATGTCAATCAATAGGGAAACACAAGTTTTACATTCACATTTACATTTAAAAAACTGAAGAAAAGGAATTTTTAGATTCATTTCATAACTGTATCCCCCTTCCCCTTCACTTATTTTACCCACAACGGCTCCCCCCTGCAACCATCAGTTTGTTCTAAAAATGGAGAAATATTTTAAGTAACTCATGCTTTAAGGTCCTCTCTTTTTTCTTAAATGTCCCTTTTAAACATCAGAATTTAAATCTTTCCTTTTAGAATCTAATCTTCATTGTACGGGGCATGTGGTAAAGTGAAATGCATATCAGTTTTAGGTTAGGAGAAACCCAGGTTTGAATTCTAACGCTGCTACATTTTGGCTTAGTTTCTTGGTTATAAGATAAAATCTATATATTTACATTTTGTTGAAAGAACTCAATGAAATAATATATGTAAAATACTGTAATATATGTTCTAGACATGCAATGCCAGGCATCATTATGTAGGTATGATTATGGTTATTTGATATGACCAAATCTATAAACCACTATTACCAACATCAAAAGCAAGCCCTGCTAGTTATTGATTCCAAAAACTATTTTCCTAAATCCTAACTGCCTGTATACCACCTTTTGTATTTTAAAATGAGTGGAATAAATTAATGAATAAATGACACAATTCTACATTTTATAGTTTCTTTCTATTTTTGTAATATTAAAATGTTTACTAAACACTTGGATACCTGCTGAAATTGCCATTTCTTTTTGTAACAAATTCTTCACTAAAACTATTGCCATCCAGAAGCACAGGAAATTTTAGCCCAGTTTCAACTACCTCTGTGTTGGCAAAGATTTCAGGTGAACTATGAATGTTCACAAACTCATAATTAACAGGAAATGTACTTTCTGAACCGAAGTGAAATGCAAGTTCCTATTTCCAAAATACTGAAATTTGAAATCCACAGAACACTGCATATAATTAAAACACACCTCTCAGCTTAATGAGGACTTTTCCAATTGATCCAAGAGATACAACATAAAATAGAAAGGACCTTAGTGTCTTTGAGTCTCTGCTTCAGTATAGGGAAATGGCAGAGATGCAGAGCAGCTATGTAAGTCTTGTAAACAGCTATATAAGTGAAGAAGTCTTCATAAAGGAGACTTGTTCTACTTTTTCACAAGTTTATGGAAAAACACTGTACTATAAAAACAAATTGTTCATAAAATTGATCTCATAGGGGCGCCTGGGTCGCTCGGTGGGTTAAAGCCTCTGCCTTCAGCTCGGTCATGATCCCAGGGTCCTGGGATCAAGCCCTGGATCAGGCTCTCTGCTCAGCAGGGAGCCTGCTTCCTCATCTTTCTCTGCCTGCCTCTCTGCCTACTTGTGATCTCTCTCTGCCAAATAAATAAATAAAATGTTTTTTTTAAAAATTGATCTCATACTCTGAGATAAATCTATGATGTGATCTAAATCGGATCCCTTAAACAATGGTTTTAGCCTAGTTCTATGTGGCATCCTGGGTGGGGACAAGGGAAGCAGCGGAGGGGGCGGGAGGCAGAAGTTATCACTTTTTGCAGGAAGGCTGGGAAAATACTCTATATACCAGTTTATAAGCAGCACAGAGTTCTGCTGTTTTTGCTGTCTTTGATCTGCAGCCATAATACCTAGTATACCAAATATCTACTGCAAAATAATGTGTCACTATTAGTTGAAAGAAATTTAAGTTAAAAAAAATCAATCACACTATTTAGTGGGTAGGAAAATCAATTATTTAACAAACTGTGTTATTTTTCACTCAGATATTCTTGTGTATCCTGTAGTACTGTAAGCAGTGTGGCCCACAGATCAGAAGCAGCATCTGGGAGTTTCTTAGAAATGTAGAATCTCCAATCCCACTTCAGAGCAACTGAAATAGAATCAGTTCAAAAAGTACTAAGAGACAGAATTTTAAAGCTATTGTGAGGGTAGGAATCCTGATTGCAGTAGTTGTTAGTATCCCTCCAATTTAGACTTTGATGAGCCTGAGATGGTTCATTCACTGTTTTCCTTTTTTAATTTGCATTTTTGTCATTATTTTCTTTTTAAAAATCTCATTCTATAATGAGATATTACTTATAAACCACAAAGTGAACAAATTCTAATTGTACAACCCAATATATATCCACACAAATATACTACATTTCTATCTCTTCCACATTTAGTAACTTTTAATTAATTAACTAACTTTTCTCTTTTTCTACTCTTGCATCCTTTATGGCTAGGAGGACATTACATGATCCTAAAGACTGCTACTTTCTTTAAATTCTAGTCTCAGCCTCACTTGGATCTCCGGTATTGCATGACGCTTCTTGCCTTCATCCTTATCTAGCTTAATTTTCTGTTTTCTCAACAGGTATTTCAAACTTTTGTCACCACCCTCAGAACCTTTTTATTTCTATTTTCTTTGTTTACTTCTTTTTTGATTTTGTGGGTGATCTTTTCATTTCTTCACTAATAGAGGGAATCCAGTAAGAAGAGCTTTCTTTCCTCCTCCTCACCTCCTTACTTGTTTCTAACATTTGGAAACAGTATCCATATCCATTCTTTACTCCCCACTCTACTGGTGTCCATAGCTGTGCCTCATTCCCTTTCATCTTCCCTGTGATTCATGATTTGGCTTCATCATTTATTCCTTTTTTGCCATTTAATAAATGTATACATGTGTTTATAAGTGCGTGTGTGTGTGTGTGTAATTGAGTTCCCCTAATTAAAAAGAAAACGGTTTTCTCTTGACTCTGTCATCCTCCGGTTTCTACACCACCTTTTTCTCTCATTTCATAGTCAACCTTTTTGAGCCCTTGGACTTACCTAATTATTTCTTCACAGCATCCCTTATTCACTTTTCCTCAGCTATAGGCGCACTTCTCCATTCCTGGTTTGTTTGGTTTGTTTGTTTTTTTTTCGGTTTTGATTTGTTTTTGTTTTTGTCTTTTAAAATAGGTGTCCTGTGCGACATGGGGCTTGAACTTACAGCGTCATGATCAAGAGTTGCATGCTCTACCGACTGAGCCAACCAGCTGCCCCTCCTCCATTCCTGCACTGAAATAACTCCTGCCAGTATTATCAGTGACATTTGTCAAATTCAGTAGATACCTTTTTTTGTTGTTGTTGTAGTTTCATCACTTAATTTCTGACTGAGTTTCCTCAACAATTTCTTTCCTTGCCCACAGTTATAATTTGTTTCTCATGCTTCAAAAACTAAGCTGTGCTTTTTCCATCTGTGAGAAATATGGTAAGTACATTTTATATTCTATAAATGCTAGTGCATATCACATCAGTACTTTTGCATTTATGTAGTTCTTTTTGTCTCCAGCTTGCATTATCCCCTCAAAATAAAGTTTCTCAAATATGTTAATTCTTTTCTTCCCTAACCCTATCAGTATGGTTTGGTTCGTTAAAAATTTGTGAATGACTACATCAATGCTGTGGTATGGAATTTATATGTAACTTGCTATGCAGATAACAGATACATAATTATGATTATTCTAATATGGTTCTGATACTGATTTCCCATCTTCCATCTTCCCCTCCAAAAAAGTGCTCAAAATTCTTTGCAGTATACTACGTTGAAATTCCTCTCTTCTTGTATTGCTTGTATTTTTTTCAGATTCTCTTCTGTGTGTACCATATATCCTTGTTATGATTACCTGCAGAGGTGTAGTTACCTTCTTCTATTTGGGCTATCATTCTTTTATTCTCTTTCTTCCAAGTTTTTATTTAAGTTCCAATTAGTTAGCCAGTGTAATATTAGCTTCAGGTATATGATATAGTAATTCATCACTTAAACAGATTGGGCTATTATTCTTCATTGAAAATTTTAGTATTTGTAAGTAGTCAAAATTATTTTTGGTGAGACATTTTACTTAAAAGTAGCAAACTCATCTTGGGGAAAAAAAAGAGGAAAGAGTAGTCCCTGGATGCCTAATGTTTTCTAAACTGGACTCAGAGATACTAACTTTAAAATATTGAAAATAAAAGGATAAAAAATGTTATCCATGCACACCAATCAAATGAAAATCGTTATAGTTATACAAAGAATGCAATATGATTATTAAAAATACAAGGACAATTCATAATGATAAGAAAATCTATTTACTATAATGATATAACAATACAAATATGTATGCATCTAATTATAACTTTAGCTATGTAAAAAAATAGAACCAGAAAGAAGAATAGAGAAATCTATAATTAACTTTAGAAATTTTGAAGCTTTTTGTAAATGATAAGTGAAGTAGGTACAAAATTAATGGGAATACTGAATACTTCAATAACATTCAAATAATTTTTAATATGTTTAGTCAAATTTTTATACACAGTGTATGTTTACAACTCCTAAGAAACAAGAAGAAGAAAAAGAAACCCTTCCCAACTATTTTTCTAAGTCAGCATTACTTTGGTATCAAAACGAACTATTACAAAGATAGATTATTTATATCTCTCATAAATTTAGATATAAAAATCCCAGGTAATAGCAAACTCAGTATGGTAAAAAGGATAATACATTACTAATATATACAGTTTATTCTAAAAATCAGTAAGTTTACCACATTAATAAATAAAAATGTGATTATCTTAGGAACAGAAAAATCATTTAATTCAATACTTTTTCATAATAAAAGTTCTTAGCTATCTAGGAATATGCTTTAGTATGTAAAAGGGCTACATAAATTTTTTCAATACTTTTTAAGCTTTTTTTAATTTACACTTTTTCAAAAGTGCTAGATAAATATCATATTTAATGCTTAAATATTGATTCATATATCTGAAATCAGAAGCTAGATAGAGATACTGGTTACTACCACTTTTATTCAACTTTGTATTTACAGTCCTAACTAGTGAAGTTAGGCAAGAAAAAAAGTAGAAAAACTATAGAAATAGGAAAAAAATTAAACTTCTATTTTTTAATTTAGTTGATGACCTTATTGTATTTATAGAAAAAATAATTTAAATCTATGTATAAACTATTAGAATTAGTGTCCAAACCTAAGAAAATTACTGGACTACAAAACTCTATACAAAAGATCAATGGTACTTCTATACATTGAGAGCATCTACTGAGAAAGCAAAAAATTTAAAATATGTTTAATTTATAATAGTTTCATAAAATAACAAATACACAGAAATATTTCTAACAAAAGATGGGAGATTTTTATATGGAAAACTATATAGCCACTATTAAGATAAATTTAAAAGACCCACATATGTTAAAATTTACTGTGCTGATGATTTATTGGAAGATTCAGTTATTATGAAGTATTATGAAGAATTCTACCAAAATTGATCTACAGATTCAATATAATCCCCATCAAAATTCTTACAGGTTGTTTTGTCAAAAAATGAGAAGGTGGCTTTAAAACATCTATACAAATGCAAAGACAATATTATAGAACAAAATTGGAAGACTTAAAGATATACAGATATAATTCCAGAAATTAGGACATTGTGGTATTGGCACAAATGCAGTAATAGAACAAAACAAAAAGGACATTAAACAATATTTGATTTAAGGTAAAGATAGCACTGATAAGCAAGGTAGAAATATTGGTTTTTTTTTTTTCAAAAAGAATTATTTTAGGTCAACTGGATGAATATATGGAATAAAAGTAATCCTTACCACTCCTATACAGCCTACAAAAATCAGTTGGTAGATTGTGAGAAAATATCTTCAGGATTTCAGGGGTAGACAAAGATTTCTTAAATAAGAACACAAAAACCTCT
Organism: Mustela putorius furo; assembly: GCF_011764305.1. NCBI lineage: Eukaryota > Metazoa > Chordata > Mammalia > Carnivora > Mustelidae > Mustela > Mustela putorius. Next base: position 87,630,991 of record NW_025422005.1, on the reverse strand, counting down.
AAGCTTAAAAGATATGTCAAATAATTGACTAAAATAAAATTTTAAAAATTTGTCAATCAAAATCAAGCCCCCAAAACAGCGGAAATTTTCCACAGTACATGTAATCAATAGAGGACAAGTCTCCAGAATATATAAAGAATTCCCCCAAATCAATAAAAATACTGACAGCCCAATAAAAAATAGGTAAAAGTATTGACTACTTTAGGGGCGCCTGGTTAGCTCAGAGGGTTAGGCCGCTGCCTTCGGCTCAGGTCATGATCTCAGGGTCCTGGGATCGAGCCCCGCATCGGGCTCTCTGCTCAGCAGGGAGCCTGCTTCCCTCTCTCTCTCTCTCTCTCTGGCTGCCTCTCTGTCTACTTGTGATTTCTCTCTGTCAAATTAATAAATAAAAACTTTAAAAAAAATGTATTGACTACTTTAAAAATGAAATTATCAAGAAGACCAATAAAAATATCAAGGGTACTCCGCCTCATAAGTCATCAGAGAAATGCAAATTACGATCACAGTGAGACACTAGTACACATCAGAATGGCTAAAATGGTTTAGTCTGACAAGTTTGAATCTTGATAAAGATGTGCTGTGACTAGAATATTCTATGATGTTGGGGTGTGAATTGGTGCAACCATTTGTAGAAACTTTCCAGACACCAGATGATTCAGCAATTCCAATCATGAGCAAATATCCAAAATAAATTCTTACATACATTTACCAGAGGATAAGTGCCAAAAATGTATTTCTTAAAATAGGATGAGACACAAAATCTGTGGCTTCTGATGTACAATCCATGTGCAAATATCTTCAATTAAGAGTTTACATTTGATTCAATTCAAAAAGTCACACTGAAGGAAAAAACCTCCTGTTAACTTTAAGAAATACAAAAAAGGCTTCAGCTAGGCATCAAATGTCATTAAAAATCAGAATGTGCATATTGGCAACTATAGTTCCCCCTTGCCTAATATTTTTCATTTCCACCTCTAAATACTTTTAAACAAGCCTAATCCTAGACCTTTAATAAGGATCACTGATCAGCACCACACGTGCCAAAAAGACATACTAATGGCTCTTTAAATACAAGCCTATTTAAACCACTATTTAACAGACCAGTCAAACTGACTTCTCTGCAGTTCCCAGAGTATTATGACCAAGATTGTGCCTGTGAAAACAGTCTGTGTTGTAACCTCTCAGAAGAACACATCCTTTACCCGGGCCTCAAACTATTCCCACAAAGATCCAAGGAATGCAAGCTCCCAACTAAAAAATAAATCACAAAACCTTCTGCACAGGGAACTTGGCATTGTAGAAACTGCTACCACAGCCACCAGAGAGACAGAGAGGGAGAGAAAGATTGAAAAAGGGAGATGCACAGTCCAGATTAAAGCCTGTTAAGTGACTTGTGAAGCTAGGTCATATGGCTGTACCCTAGCTAAAAGTGGAAAGCCCGAATGTTCCACTTCTCTAAAAAAGAGGGTGTCTCTGATTTCTACCAAGACTTATGAGGTAAAGAATTACTAAAATATTCTACATGTAGTAAAAAAAAAAAATGATATCCCTCCTGAATCTCAATTCTACCCCCCCCCCCCCGGTTTACTGCTTTACCACATACAGGGGCCCTGGCAAATCATTACCAGGCCCCTTTTAACACATGGGGTAATGTGACACTTGCCTGTGAAGATGCTGGAAATATGGCATACTCTTGCTTCTTCTCTCTTTTTGTCTGACTCTCATCCTTTAATTCTTCTCTTGCCCCCTTCCCCACAGTGGGTATGAGAATGAGACCTAATATTCTATTTTATTGCTTAGTAGTTACATAACATTGCAATATCACTTGGCATGAATCTTTTATATTTGATTGACTACTATGTCATTGGTGATAATAAATCTGAAGAAAATGAGCTTATGGTTAAATTTAATGCATGTAATAGAATCAACTTACTTTTTTAAGTTATATGTATAGGGAAATTTTCATCTCTCATACAAAAACAAATTGGAGACTGTTTAAAATACTCAAGATATGTTTACTTATATCTCTATAAATAAGTTAGAAACTTTAAAAGCTGTGAAGGGTGTGAAATAAAACCGTGATATGTGTCCAGTACAAGTTTTTTTTCCAACTAACCATTCATGAACCACTTTAAGTGTCACATTAGCCCTGTGAATTTCCCATGAAACTCAGGCTGATTTGGTTTTTTATTGTTGTGTTTTTAGTTTGGTTTTGTCTTTTTAGTAAATGACCAGAGTTTTGCCAGGCTCAGAATCAGATTACAGGAGTCTATAATATTGTAATATTTTTGAGGTGAGCTTTGGAGCAATTTTGTCTTCTACATTTGATCTAATGCATAAAAAGTATAAAATCACACCCTTTATAAGTTTTTTTTTATGGTTTCAAAAGACAACAAACATTCGTAGTTTCTTTTTTTTTTTTTTTAAGATTTTACTTATTTATTTGAGAGAGACAGTGACAGACAGAGAGCAAGAGAGAACAAGAGAGCACAGCAGGGAGGAAAGGGAGAAGCAGGCTCCCCACTGAGCAGGGACGCCCCCAAGGTGGGGCTTGATCTCAGGATCCTGAGATCATGACCTGAACAAAAGGCAGACACTTAACCAACTGAGCCACCCAGGCACCCCACATCCATACTTTCCACATAATATCAGGCTTCATATGGAAGAAAATGCCTAGAAAGTCCTAAAAATATCAGAAGCCACAAATTGTACTCCTCCAAGATGAGATTCTATGTCCATATTAATGGATAGCTTTTATCTAGTATCTGACCTCCTCTATCTCTACCCATTTAGCTGCCATAGGTGCTACAAATAGCAGAATTTGACAACAGCCTTTTACAATGAGTGCCCAAATAAGGTGGAAAAAAAATACAATAATACACAGTGAATGTGTGAATTCAGTTCTTCTATTATAATTAACTACATGAAAAATACTCAACTATGGTAAATACAAGCAAATCCAAACATCTTCTTGGGTTTTTCTTTAAATGAGTTTATAGTTATCTGTTTTAACTAGCTTTTCATGAGACATTTATTTAGATGACATTTTTACTCTGCTTTGGAATGTTATTAATACCAGACCTGCTTGTATGGAATGCAAGATTAACAACATTCCTGAAAGCATAGAAGAAACTTTTCATTCATATGTTATTGTTATAAGAGAAGCAGATGTTACAGAATTTCTGAACTTGCAATCCAGCTAATCATTTGCAACTTTCTCATCCAAAATTTCATTTTTAGTATTTTTAGTATTTTTTAATATTTTAGACCAGCAAATATAGCTGTAGTCTGAGAAGACATCATATGATGTCATCTGTAAAAATATAATTGCTATTTTCTGATTGTACCAAGTCAAACTGTGGGAACTTCCACTCTTTCTTCCTCTGGGAACAGAATTAGTGTTTTTATTATGACAAAGTAGAGAGAAGAAAACAAAGCTCATGGGTTTTCAAGGCTCATCGTTTATTTAATCTTTCAAAACACCTCTTACTTGGAACAGAAGTTAATAGTAACTATTGAAAAAAGCATTGCATCAAGATAGAGAGACCATGGTGTTCTCCTGCTCCTTTGGCTAAGGATTACTTTTTGATCCAGTTGGAAGCTCTAGAGAGTGAGCTATGGTAGACTCATTAAGGAAGATTATAGCAATCCAACTTGGAAAATGGGATAGAACTTTATTGCCAGCTGGAGATGAAAGATATTTCTAGTTCTTACAGCAATCAAAGTTCAGAAACAGTAAAACAAACAAAAAATGTACAACTGGTAGACTATTTTGCTTCTGGAAACTAGACAAAGTTCCCTTTTACTGGAGAGGCTACATTTTCTTGATAATTTAGCAAATGGTTTTCCCCTAACAATTGTTAACACATCACATTAGCCCAGGAAAATCTTGATCCAGCTGAAGTCCATCCATATTTCTGCACCCTGTTGGCCTGTATAATAGTGAGGACTTCCATCACCAAAAGGGCACTTACTCAGCTTAAATGCCCTTTCTTTTTAATTTTACATAATCCACTCTGGTATTGTTTTTATGTTTATTATACAACTTTTTTTTTTCTCAAGCTTCCATGTATCATGTGGCATTATTTGCCCTCTTATCTTACATGACTTCTTTGTCCTGAAATACCTCCTCACATTATAAACTTCTTGAATATGAAGTTATCCTATTTGTACATCCTTTTTAAAAAGCACTGAGCAGGGCGCCTGGGTGGCTCAGTGGGTTAAGCCGCTGCCTTCAGCTCAGGTCATGATCTCAGGGTCCTGGGATCGAGTCCCGCATCGGGCTCTCTGCTCAGCAGGGAGCCTGCTTCCCTCTCTCTCTCTCTGCCTGCCTCTCCATCTACTTGTGATTTCTCTCTGTCAAATAAATAAATAAAATCTTTAAAAAAAAAAAAAATAAAAAAAATAAAAAGCACTGAGCATGTTACTTTTACATAGCAATTACCCGTAAAAATTTATTGAATAAATGAAAAAAATATGCCTTCATGAATGAATAAATGAATAGGTGAACCTATTTAGGTGTGTTCTTTTGTACTAAGGTAGATTCAAAGACCCTATTAAAATGGATAAAATGTCCACCATGGTAGCATTCAATTACTACTTCAATGTATTTAGTCTTCATATGTTTGGTTTAAATGAAATGATCGACAGTAATGTTCCAGGAGAGTCACCTCATATAAGCTACCAGGAAAGACAAATTTAAATGCCAAATCGTAAGATTTAATAACCTAACATTGGTAAAGCACTTAAGAGTGCCTGATATGTAACAAAGTACTAGACAAGAGCTTATTAAATAAAATAGATTGCTGACTGATCTCTGTGATCACTGAAGAAATAGCTTGCATATATTCTTGTGCACATAATCCAGAATCATAAACAAAAGACTCAAACACAGTAGTTGACACAGAGTAGGTTTTGTATTATAGAAAACAATTTTATTTTATGTTTAATGAATTTATGGTGAGACAAACTGATTTTGTGAAATTAGTTTTAAAAGCTTGAAATCTAAACCTGAAGTTTCAGCACTGATCTGAAATTTTATTTCCTTTTCAACCTATTCTTTTTTTTTCCTCAGAGAAGCCATGGATTATAGTGGTTATTCAATAAATGTTCAAAAGAAGTAAGAATTAAGTCCTCCACCTCTGTGTATTCTTACTGAGAACCACTTATCTTTTGAGCTCAACTTCCTATCCAACTTTATATGCTCCTGACTTCTACACCTTCTAGACCTTCTACTGCACCAAAGCAATTCCTGATCCTTAATAAGCCATAAGGATTATTATTTCTTCCCTGCTCATTATTTATCTTAATTGCCAGGTTCAGTTTACATCCATTAGATGAACTAAGTAGGGGTTACCTTACCCTGGGCTGAGCTCCCGAGGACACTTAGAATCACAGGGAGCAGAAAAGAAGTGGAAGGGGACGCCCAGCAAGGACAGAATTGCACTTAAGGATAATTGCAAAGTACCAGGAAAGAAGAAGTGCTATACTGGTCAAGCTGGGAGATAACTGTAGGTCATAAACAAGAAACAAATGAGCAGGATAAATCTTGGAGGGAAATATGAAGAACCATGAGAGAAGAGGGTTCATTAACTTGTTCATACAAAATTGGCTTTGCTAGAGTTGGAATTGATGCTTCAACTTGAATTAAGGCCTGAAGTTTAAGGTAGAGTCTCTCAAATACATAGTGCTTCCAGAAAATAAAAGGCATTTATTAAAAACAAAACAAAAAAAAGTGTTCAGTATACTTTATGTGCCAAAATTTGAATCTGTATATGCAGAAGAACAAAAAGATGCCCTTAAAAAGTTATACCCCAACAAGGAAGTAACACATTCAATAAAAATAATTATATAAATTCAGGACACAAAAAGAATACACAGTAGGGACAATTAAACATATTCTGGGAGCTTGATCAATAAGGACTTACTTAGGACAGTGACATTAAGGATAAAATCTAACTATTCTTTTTAGCCCAACTTCAGCTAGCCCCCCCCCCCCCCCGCCCCGCATAGCTACTTGCTAAAGTTTATAGTCGTCATTAACGAGATCCTTGTTACATTTTCTATAGCAATTAATAAAAAATGCTTCTGGCTCACCCTAAGGTTTCCAACTTTATCCTCACCCCTCTAGTCTTGTGCAGATCTCTCCTACCTTAGTTCTGGGTGAAGGAGATCTTTCAGCATAGGCCTTTTAATTCTTGTTTTTAATTTGATACACTGCTATCTTCATCTGTTTCTCCTTATAGACCCCAGCTTCAAAGGGATTTGATCTCTTCTTTTTCAGTCCAAGCTAAAGCTTTCTACATAAGACTTATTCTTACCTACATCAATCAGGACATGGTTCTTTTCAATTACTTACTCTTTCTCTTACATTTATAATCTTTCTCGTTTTGTTGATTACTTCCCCTGTACCATCCACTGTACTCAGGCTATTTCTGTTAAATCTGATAAACTTTTAACCTCCTTTCCTTCTTGGACTGACTTTTGAAGAAAGTAATCCAATTCTCTGCCTTTGTTGGTTCACTATCAACCCATTCAGTAAATGACTTGGTTTCTGAACGACATCTGCTTCTGTCCATCTATTAGAACCTCTCCGGGAGGCCACTGATAATCTGTTTACTGATTACCAATCCCTGTCTTGATGTATGCTCTCAGTCTCAGTCTTTGGCCTCCAAGTAGTTTCTGTTCCTCTGAACTATCTCCCCTTGAAACTCATTTCCTCATGACTTGTGCTTTCCTAGGCTGCCCCCCCCCCCCGCCTATCTCTGCCTACTCAATATTTGCCTCTTTCACTTGCTCAGAACATATTTGAAATAAAGGCAAGCTGTAACTAATTGCATTGCTTGGTCTGCAGGCTGTTTAGATAGGTCTGCAGGTTGTTTATCCTGACCATATTTATGTATTTGATACTTTTTATATAGTGCTTAAAATGCACTGGATCATACTCGAAACACCAGCACTTTTAATTTTCACAATAACTCTATGAAGATTAAAAAATAGAAAGACTGAGGCACAAGGAGTTTAAGTGACTTGTTCAAGGCTGCATAGTGTTTTGACTGGCATTCTGGCCTGGAGGCTATGATCTTAGAAATTATGCTGCCTCCGGCATTGCTGCACATTAACACAAACTTGCCTTTGCTGGGAAGTCTCGCTACCTGAATGGATTCTAGTATGTCCCAGACCAGTTCTGGGTATCTGTGTGTCTCTCCACATACCCTATATGTGGACCTACTCTAAAGAAGCTCCTAACCACCAAAATATCACTGGATACAGTTCAGGGAGTCCATTAATTTGGATAAGAAAGGACATCTAAGTAACTTCTAAAGGAAATTTAATATTTCTTTAAAATATTCATATAGGCTACAAAGTATAGTGGTATTAACAGTACCATCAATTTGTCACAGCTAGAGAACATAGGTGGTTTATGTCACATTAAATATTGCTCGGAGTTGTCATATTGAATTTATGGCAGTTAGTAGACCCACCACTAGATCTTGCTATCTAATGTATTAAAAGGCAAGCTGTTTTATTAATATATCCATTTTAAATTATTTTGATAGCTCTATTTCAACCTAATTGGTCTCTATTTTATGTATTTTATTTTATGTATATAAAAACAATTCTTCTGAGAAGGGGTTCACAGGATTCACTAAAAAAGCCCAAGTGCTCCATGGTACAACATAACTAGGAAAAATGCTTCAATCTTCTACACACTTATATCTTCTCTGTTCTTTCTACCCAGTCAGATTGGATTTATAGTGATAACACTTGGATACTTATCTAGAATTCTACCCTTTCCTAAACCCAGAATCATATTTTCAATATTCTGCTAGACTGCCTAACTACCACCAACTCAATCTCAAATAAAAGGATCCCTCATCTACCCTCACTAATATTCTTCTCTTCTTAGTGCCCACCCGTCTATGGCTAGCATTTCTATATTTTCTGTTGTTTAGACTAAAACTTGGCAAACACTCTTGATTCTTCACAGTTCACTTTTAGTTCTAATAAAATGTTTTTTTTTCTTTGTCTTCCTGATAATTCATGTATTTGTCTTTGTTTTCATTCTAGATATTACTACCTTTTGTCTCACTTGAACAAATGCAGTAATCTCTCCTTGCTTTCTATTTCCCTCTCTAATTCTGGTTCACACCAGCTCCAGAACTATAAGTAGAATGTCATAGAAATAAAGGCTGTCTGTACATCTTTATATATAAATATATATATATATATACACATATATATATATATACACTATAAGATACAACTTAAAAAAATGCATTCAAGTATGAAAAAGAAAATAAAAATTGTACAATCCTACCTTTAGAGGTATTTTAATCAAGTGTTTTAAAATAAATTATTATATATGTTACCCGTATATTATATATGCTATAAATAAATATATATAATATAATCACCTACAACTTTTAATAAACATATCTTTGAGTGATTTCTTGGGTCATTAACTTAGTATTTAATTGCAATAGAATATACTATAGTTTATGTATCTGCTACTGTGTTTTTTTTTTTTTTTTTTTTTAATTTGACAGAGAGAGATCACAAGTAGCAGAGAGCCCAATGCGGGACTAGATCCCAGAACCCTCAGATCATGACCTGAGCTGAAGGCAGAGGCTTAACCCACTGAGCCACCCAGGCACCCTGTTACTGTATTTTTTTAATTTGAATTGTTTCTAGTTAGTACAATTACAAATAATCATGTTATAGCTGTTGTTCAAATTTGTCTTCCTAGGATCCCTTCTTGTAGAAATCTTAAAAATTTTGAAATCCATCTCAAATGTCACTAAGTTTCTTTTCTTGCCCTCTCCATATACCCCAACCATATAATAAACTCTCTAAGACTATATCATATTGTGCCTTATTTCTGGAGCAAAGGTTAGAAATCTGTCAGTGGTCATTGGGCATCTTACACTTTGAATTCTCACACTCCGTAAATAAAGTTAGTAAGAAATGTCTGAGGAAAACTTGAGAGGTAAAGATATTTTCTCAGTTGAAATAGTTATATAATAAAGTTAATGTACTTATGATTCCATAGCAGAAAAAAATTTTTAAAGTAGTCTCAACCTAGAATAACTATGTTAAGGAAGAAAAAAGAAGATACAGGTTTTTACCATCATCCAGAATGTTTAACAGTTATAAAACACACCCACCCACTCACCCCCTACACATGGTCACATACAAACTGATTAATGATTTCACACAAACAGGGAATTTCTTGAATGTGTGTTAACCTGGTACTTGTTGTTTTCCTTTTAAAAGATCAAGAATATTAAATTCCCTCTTAACTCTCCAGAAGGAGAGAGAGACAAGAAAGCAAGACAAATGCCGGGCAGATGTAAAAGTAAAGTATGCTCAGGGAGATCAGTGAATGATAATGTCAGCATTTTGAGGATGAGAAGAAAGAGAATCTCTTTTGGTTTTTATATTTTCTACATTTCTATAAAAGTCACAGGCTCATAGATCATAGGATATAGAAATAAATCTGAAAAGACTGTTGTTTAAATACTATTCAGTTGTAGTCAATGAAACTGAAATTATATTTAACTGTTCAGCAATTTTTATGGTTTATTTCATAATGAATTTTTAATCTTTTTTCATAGGTTTTATTTATTTGTTCACTTTAGAGAAGGGTATATGTGAAGAGCAGCAGGAAAGGGAAGGAAAGAGAGAATCTTAAGCAGGCTCCTCTCCCAGCATAGAGCTGACACATGGCTCAGTCTCACCACCCTGAGATCATGACCTGAACTGAAATCAAGAATCAGATGCTTAAATAACTGAGCCACCCAGGAGCCCCTTAATTATTTCCCTTAATTATTTCTTTAGAGAAATATAAAATGAAAAAAATTTTAGATAGATATTTCTATAGATGGGAGTGTTAGAAACCACTTAAAATTCTGGTATTCAGTGTGGGTACAAGAGATAAACAATACCAAATGCTGCTTATTGAGGTTTATTCCAGTTTGGGTGTGTTACACATTTACAGATGTATTGGGAAATATATTCCACCATGTAATTAATGCTACTTTCTGCTGACGCTTCTCTGCCCAGATTTGGGTGGGAATAATGCTACTAAAATATGATATTTCTAGATATCTTCACTCCCCTATGACAAATTATTGTATTTAGTTTTAAAAACTGCTAAAATTATTTTATTATAACTTAATAAAGCATTACTGTATTGAAAAGAAAGGAATAGTTTGATGTGGTCAAATATTTCTTTAAAGTGCCAAAGCTTGAATGAGAAAAGCTCAACTTCAAAGTCAACTAATAGATGCTAGATTAAAGAAGGAATGTAGACTCAGATTAAAATCTTTGAAAAAGGAATGAATTATTGAGCGTAATGGGGGAAGGGCAAAATGATAGGACTGCCTTGCAGGTGAAGTGTAATTGAGACGAAATATAGGAGAAAAGTGCTCAGCAATTCACACCCTAAGAGAGACTTTATTAAGAATCTGGTGAAACATTTAGTATGGACGAACTGACAGACATTTCATTGTACAGGTTCTAGAGTGTGTCTTAGTTTTTGGTGTTTTTTCTATTTGTTTTGTTTTAGCTTTTCCATCATCATATTGTTGTGCCAACAGAATCATCTCTTATTATCAGAATCACACTGATTACTGTTTGTTATTCAGCATGATGTATTAATTTGAATAATTCTCACTTTTTCAGCAAAGACTGTTATTATACAAGCAATGCAGAATTTTCTGTTATATGTAGAAACTAACAGGGAGCAAGACCTCCCTTGAGTCTATGAAGTACAAGGGAAACTAAAATCATGGTCATTCTAGGTATACTTAATGGAGACACAGAGCATATCAGGCACATCATTTCCTCCTTCCCATACCCTCTACCTCAGGAGACCCCTGTCAATACTCTCTCCTGATGAAGGTGATGGGAAGAAAGAGTGTTAACATTTCTTGGGAACACTGGAGGACTGTCTTCCATGTTTTCTCCCTATCAAATGATGCTTTTCTCACTAAGTTAGCTGATTGAGAATGATTTTTATTTTTATTTTTTAACTATTTGTTTTATTTTATTTATTTGAGAGAGAGAGCGTGAGAGGGGAGAGGTCAGAGGGAGAAGCAGACTCCCTGCTGAGCAGGAAGCCCAAGGTGAGACTCGATCCCAGAACTCCAGGATCATAACCTGAGCCAAAGGCAGTTGCTTAACCACCTGAGCCACCCATGTGCCCTGAGAATGATTTTTTTTTTAATTTATAATTTTTTATTTTTCTGAGAATGATTTTTAAATGATCATTATAGTCAATAGACTGTACCAAGAGCCAGTGAGCACAGGAAGGCCAATACTAATGTTGATAGATAATAAGTTTATTTATAAGTATTGTTTATAAGATTTGTATGAATTTCTGAGTATACATTAATCTGTTTCATTGACACCCAAAATCCATTTCATCAACTCTGTTAAAAATTATATCAAGACATTTTCAGAATTTTGGCCATGAGAAATGTTAGCAGGTCACCAGTTTTGTGTTTGCTTAACACAAAGCCGATTATCTCTACTATGATTTGTTTGCTTTGTATCTGTTACAGAGACAGACTTGGGCAAAATCTGCTTTAATAAAATTTATATTTAAGTACTGATAAATTTATATTTAAATATTGATAAACAACACACTGATTTCTCAAGTCTTTGGTTCTTGAACTGTTGTATTCCAAAAGAGTCAATTGTCAATTATATGTATAATGAAATAAAATAATAAATTTTAAAAATTAACATTTTAATAATACTTATTCAGAACTCCCAGAGCAGCAAACATCATGCTGGTACAACTAGTTAGGGATGATTGCCTTTATTTTTTATGGGTCCTTTCGTAAAAACATACAAAAATACAACCTCTAGGTTATGAACAGGGAAAGGAGATACGGTGAGAAAAATATAGCTAGTTTCTGATTAGATGCAATTTCTCCTTGACCTAGGGGATATAGGCAGGAAAGAATTCATGTAGAGGAAGCAAAAAGGGAAGATTGAGATCACAAAAGAAAAACTTTCAATTCACTATTTTGTTTGGATCCAGACCTAAAGAACTTTCATGAGCAAATCCTTCAGTGAGGGAACAATAGCCTTTGCTATATATTTCCTAGTGATAAAAAATCTTTGTTTTCAAAAAGTTCTGAACTGCCAATGTGATGCGTTCCCCAACTTACACTAAAGTTAAGATCCCCAAGTATGTGACAATAGATATGATAGCATTTTGTTATTCTCGTGAATAATTTTGGAAAAACCTAAATCTTCAATTCTTCTAAGCCAGATCAATGATTCCAAACTGATTCTCTGTTTGGTCTACAGCTCCTCTTTAGGGTAAGCATTTCAAGAACATATGTCAATTATTAGCTGAAAACTACCATATGCCAGAGATTTAGAAACTTGAAAAATATTGTAGAACTCATCTCTAGTTACTGTAACTAATTTAAGAATAACACAAAAAGAAATTTTTACTAAAATACTTCCAAAAAGAAAATTCATGGCTACAAATCACCCATTTTTTACTTTCTATATCTGCCATTTTCCTTACAAAGGAATCTGAAATAAAATAGGCTCAACTATGTCATTATCAACTTGACTCATGGCCTTCACTGCAACTACCACAGTGAATCTGTGCCAAAACTACAGACTTCTCTGGCAGTGTAATATTTGGGGTGATGTATGAAGACTTTGTCCATACTGGTGGCAGCTTCAGAACGCTAATTGTCTAGCAAGATTATTTCTAAGTCTTCACCAGCATTCTGGGCAAAATGGCAATGTGAAGTTTTTTCTAGGTGGTTTTCACTTTCTTCCACCTCAGGTACTGCTCACAGCAACAATCTGCGCTCATCCCTCCTTGTAAATCCACTTACAAAGGAGTCTCTGAGTCTCTAAGGTGCCTCTTGATTTTTAAAGCCACTTACCCCTTTGTGACCTATCCAGGCCCAATCTTTCTAAAGAAACTGCTGATTCCCACACCATAAAACTTCTATTTTTCCTTCTGTATATATGACAAGAAGGTTAATTAAAATCGATGTAGGTTTCACTTTCTAATCTGGATCTTGATATACTTCTTTTAGCTTCCCAATCTGAATTTTGTTCTCTATTATTTTTTTTTAATCATTATGGGTAATTGTGGATGTCATCAATATACATTTTGATTGCTAGGGATTATTTAGAGTGGTTATGCTTGGGCCACCAAAAATAGCTCATGTTAATAAATTAATAGCTAACATATTTTGAGCACATAGTGTATTTCATGTACATATGGTACTCTATACATACTATCTCACCTAAAATTTGCAACAACTCTTAGGTAGGCAATATTATCTGTATTTTATATTATGTCCCCATTTTAATCTTAATTTTATTTAATATTTCCAAAATTTTGACTGAGGCAAAAGGATCATCTAGTATTCTCTCATTCACCCCTTCTTGGCATTGTTTCCAGGTGTTTCAGACTCACCTGAAACCTCGAAGTTTCACGATAATAATAGATAGGAAGACCACCATTCCATTTTGACCATTTGTGCCTGTAGTCTCAGTGTGACCACTTATTGTCCAAACCAGGGCACTTGAGATTTAGTTTTCTGCTTTACACAATAAATTATGTTGTCACCTTGATAATAACTAACATTTATTGGATGAGAGAAACATCTTAAATACTTTTCATGTAATGTATTAGCTTATTTAATTCTTACAACATTTTGAGACACATACAATTCTTATAATACTTCTTTTATGAATGGAGAAGGTGAAGAACAAAGAAGTTTAGTCAGTGCTGGAAGGCACAGAGGTCGTAAAGTTACAAACCCAGACCATGTGGCTCCAGAGTCTATGCTTTAGTTCTACCAAGTTGGAAAACTTTTCATTATAGCTGTTATATTTTTGAGCTCTCATCCTGCTATTCTAAATGATGACATTCCTTCAACAGTCTCAAGTTAGTCTCTTCCTGAAATCATCTCTCCTTGCCACTCTGCTTGCAATAATGGCAGCACTATTCATTCGTTCACTCTGCCAATGTAAGCAAAATGTGCTTTAGCTCAACACCAGGTATCCAGTCTGATCTTCCAGTCACTTTCAACTTCACAGTCATGCTTGAATTCTTCCATCTTCCCGAATGCAAATTTTATAAATTCTTCTCTGGAAGTCATGAAAGTTGAAAATTAATCAGATGGCTATAATGTAACAATGAAAAATAACAAGTGTTGGAAAGGATATGGAGAAATGGAGCCTTCATGCCATGTTGGTCAGAATCTATCATGGTGGAGCCCCTTTGGAAAAAGATTGACAGAGGTGCCTGGGTGCCTCAGTGGAGTAAAGCCTCTGCCTTTGGCCCAGGTCATGGGCTCAGGTCATGGTCCCGCGGTCCTGGGATCGAGTTCCTCATCGAGCTCTCTGCTCAACGGAGAGCCTACTTCCCTTCCTCTCTCTCTGCCTGCCTCTCTGCCTACTTGTGATCTCTGTCTGTCAAATAAATAAATAAAATCCTAAAAAAAAAAAAAAAGAAAAAAGATTGACAATATCCTGAAAAATTAAATGTAGACTTTCCATATGATCCAGGACTTCTACTCATAATTATATTCCCAAGAGAAATGAAACATATGTCTAAACAAAAACTTATACATGGATATTCATAAAAGCATTATTTGTAATAGCCAAAGGCAGAAACAGCTAAATATCTGTCAGTTGATGAACAGATAAACAAAATGTGTACCCATACAGTAAGCCATACAAAGGAATGAAGTAATGATATGTTATGCTAAGTAAAATAATCCAGACGCAAAGCCCATATGTTATGTGATTCAATTTACATGAAATGTCCAGAATAGGTAAATCCATAGAGACAGAAAGATTAGTGGTTGCCAGAGGTTGAGGATGGGGGATGGTGATTGGCTGCTAATGTATACGAGGTTTCTTTTTGGAGCAATGAAATATTTTGGAATTAAGTAGTGGTAATGGTTGCACAATATTATGAATACACTAAAACCCCTGAATTGTAGACTTTAAAATGGTAAATTTTATAGTATGTGAAATGTTAATCAGAGAAAAATGTATGACAAAATAAACTTTAATTTTCCGTTCTGATTTTTAATAAAATAAAATAATAGCTGGCATGTTTATTTAAGTTGGGGAAAATAACACAGTTTTTACAAACTAGATTTGCTACGTCATCCTAATGATGACATCCTAAGTCATCCTAGTATTATTTAAATTAAGTATCACTACCTATGATCTAATTAGCTTTTAAAGGTTTGTTTGTTTGTTTTTTATTAATTTTTTATTTTTTATAAACATATATTTTTATCCCCAGGGGTACAGGTCTGTGAATCGCCAGGTATTTGTTTGTTTTTATAAGATTTTATTTGTTTGACAGAGAATACAAGCAGGTGGAGCAGCAGAGAAGGGGGAGAAGCAGATCCTGCTGAGCAGAGACTGATGTGGGAATCTATTAATCCTGGGACCCTATTATCATGACCTGAGCCGAAGGCAGATACTTACAACTGAGCCACCAGGGACCTCTCTAATTAGCATTTAAAAATAGTTTTATAAACTATTTCTATTTAGTCAATTGGCTGATAATTGCCATTAAAAACAACCATTAAGCTATCTAGCTGATCTCCGGCTAGCTGATTGACTAATTTTTTTAAAAGATTTTATTTATTTGGCAGAGAGAGAGAGCACAAGTAGGGGGAGCAGCAGACAGAGGGAGGGGGAGAAGCAGGTTCCTCACTGAGCAGGGAGCAGGATGTGGGGCTCTATCCCAGGACTCTGGGATCATGACCTGAGCCGAAGGCCGAAGGCAGGCACTTAACCAACTCAGTCACCCAGGCACCCCTAAAAATGGGCTAATTAAAATCTCAGAATCATCATGTTGAAGTCAAAATATTATCATCTGTACCGAAACATTTAATAAAGTGTATTGATTTTCACATTAACATTTTATGTAGTAAATATATAAAAGATAACTTTTTATTATACTATAATTATATTAACTTTAGAGAAAGTTTACACTGTTGTGAATATCTCTGCCATTATCTCACTTTAATTGTAGTAGGAAAATGAAACCATGTTATAAAATTATATTGATTTCTATAATGGTCTTGGAAAACCATAATTTTTGTTTCCAAAAACAGCCAAAATGTCTAAGGAAACAAACATAAGCTTGATGCTCAGTAATCACAAATAAATTGATAAAGAAATTGATTAGCTATTGAAAATTAGAAGTCCATTTGGTTTAAAGAGGAGCCTTTAAAGTTTTTTGTTATTATGTCATTACTTATTTAAATAATCACAAAATTCAGTATGACACCAATTAATTCTAATGGGTAGGAATTTAAAGCAGGCATTTTAACTTCAATATAAAGGTTCTATTAATAACAACCTAAGAACAGTATTAAATGATGTGACTTTGTTTTAGTTTTTACATGTGGGCTTTTTCTCAAGCTTAACCGCTAACTTTTGTCATTCCAGTAGTATCCTGCCAACTACCATGGTATAGGTAAAAAGTCTCACCAGAGCAGAAAGCTTTTCATACAGTACTTATCTTGCGTTCAGCCAAGGTAAGCAAAAATGTGTTTCAGCTCAACTGTGTATTCAAGCCTAAACCGGCTGTGGAGCTCTGGCTCTTGGATTTGCGGTCCACCAGCTCCCAGGCTGCATCTGGGCCTACCCCTCCTAGCTAATAATAGGAGTCAGGTCTACTTTAAATCTTGCTATTTGTAATGGAAGCAGTTTTTGCTTACTCGGGGAATTATTTTTAAATAATTTCCCTTGCAAACCAGCTGTGATGAGGCTTTGTGTCCACTAACATGAAAGGTCTATGCCTTTGAGACATCTGTGGGCCAGTTCCCCTTCTGACCACAGTGAAAGCATTGATAAGAAGGGCACTTCAGTCCTGCAGAGCTAAAGGCAGAAAAATTCAAGAATGCCAAATGTGTGTGTGTGTGTGTGTGCACAGGCGCACAGATCTTTATTTTTATTTTTATTTTTTAGTTTTTAAAAAAAATTTATTTATTTGAGAGAGAGAGACAACAAGAGGGAATACAAGCAGGAGGAGGGGGAGAGAGAGAAGCAGGCTCTCCACCAAGCAGGGAGCCTGATGTGGGTCTTGATCCCAGGACCCTGGGATATAGATATATAATACTTACTAAATATTTATATGTTATATATATTATTTACAATATACATTAAGATATGTAATTTAGTAATATGTACTATGTACTATATAAAAATATATATTATTTTTTAAGAAGGCAGAGCATATTTTTTATGTTTCTTCACCTACCTACCCATATAGCAAATCACTTACATAGTTATTAAACCAACAGGATAATCTTTAAGCAACACCAGCAGAAACTCCTAAGTAAAAAGTACTATCTAGCAGTTCTTTTTTTTTTTTTTAAAGATTTTATTTATTTATTTGACAGAGAGAAATTACAAGTACACTGAGAGGCAGGCAGAGAGAGAGAGAAGGAAGCAGGCTCCCTGCTGAGCAGAGAGCCCGATGCGGGACTCGATCCCAGGACCCTGAGATCATGACCTTCCTGCTCCACGGGAAACCTGCCTCTCCCTCTCCCACTCCCCCTGTTCATGTTCCCTCTCTTGCTGTGTCTATCCCTGTCAAATAAATAAATAAAATCTTTAAAAAATAGCAATAATAATTTTGTTTTTAGCCTCTCAGTCATGCTACTTACTATTGAGTGAGGTTGTGGTTCTTTTAACTTCTCTGAGCCTCAGTGTCCTCGTACAAAATGGGAACAATAATTTGTAACTTGGTATGAATAATAAATAGAATAATGTGGGTTAAAATAATCATTTAAGTTCGATCTAAACATAAATTTATCATTATCCTTTGATCTCTTTCCTTCCTTAAATCATCCAGGCTCATTTCCTCTTTGGCAATACACATATTAATCTTTTTTATCAAAGACTTTACTTATTTATTTGACATAGAGAGAGAGCAAGCACAAACAAGGGGAAAAGGAGAAGTAAGTTCCCCGCTGAGCAGGGAGACCAATGTGGGCCTCAATACCAGAATCATGACAAGAGCGGGAGGCAGACGCGTAAGTGACTGAGCCACTCAGGTGCCCCTCACATGTTTATCTTTTACACTTTTCCCATAAATGGTAAAAGATGAAATTCAGATTATCATGTTCAGTTATAGTATCTATGTAACTATAGATTTTGGCCTATCTTGATATTCTTTTAAAAAATGATATTAATGGTATTAACATGAGTAATTTGATTATGAGTCGCCTTATGTGCTTTATATAAATTACTGAGCTCTGAATTAAAGCACTGCTACTTAGATTAATTTAATTAATGCCAGAAGGGTGGTAATGTATGGTACCAATTTTGTAATTGTCCTATGGCTTAGAATTCTTCTAGTTTTCTTTATAAAATAATTATCTGTTAATTGATTTTATTATTTTTTTGGAAATTTCTAAAACCAGCCACACGTCCTGCACCAAGCAAGTGCTAAACAAGATTTATTAAATGAATATTGATTTTTTTCGTACTCATTGTCTTCCAAGATGTTTAAAGAATTTTATAGAAAGACATACAATGTATAAGAAATATTTTTACTGTAATGGTCTAGTGAGAAATAAAATTATTTGTTGAATCTATAAATGAATAAATGAAAGAGAGTGAATTTGCAACTTAAACTTTAGGGATTGTTCAACATGGGAAATAACTCTCAATCTAGTAAGAAAAGTTTTAAAACAACACACAGCTCTCAAATGCTGTGCATGCCTCAAGATCGTATATGGCACTCAGCTGCTACGCAAACTTTATTAGCAATAAATAACTTTTAATCATAAATCAGAGTCCAAATCCAAAATTAAATTTAAAGGAATTTCTGACTTCATTCTCAAAGCAATCAAATTTTTCCATTAACAGTATGTGACTCCACTTACACAAGCAAATAAATAAAAGTGGAATAAATCTGTCTTTAGACTGCATTGATCAATAATTTGATTCCTGAAGTTTTCTTGCCTGCTTTTATTTGGAAATTTGCAGTCTTACTTATAGAGTTTATTAGCAAGAGAATGAAACATTTTACTTTTTCTTTAAAATCTCATATTTCTCCATCTAACAAGACTTATAGACATTTTATCTGGGAACTGAATAGATCATTGGTATAGATTATGTATAGACCTGTGTTTATATTTATTACATACATAGAATCAGTCAGTTCAAAATTACTTCCTGATGACCCCCTATATGCCAGGACTCTTCTAGGTGCTTGGGATACAGCAAGTGAATGAATATGGCAGTCCTCTGAAAAATTATTTGCAAGGAAAAAATTGCAATGCTACATAGTAGAATGCTTTTGTTTATGTATCAACTTTTTCATAACCCCATGTTAATTTCTCACTGCAGCCAGTTATATACTACTAAAGTCATTTATTTTTTTTTAAGATTTTATTCATTTATTTGACAAAGAGAGAGATATCACAAATAGGCAGAGTGGCAGGCAGAAGCAGGCTCCCCGCTGAGCAGAGAGCCTGATGCAGGGCTCCATCCCAAGACCCTGAGATCATGACCTGAGCCGAAGGCAGAGGCTTAACCAACTGAGCCATCACGGTGCCCCAGTCATTTACTTCTTGATTGTTTTCTCTAATATCAGTTCAGACTTTTTAAAATATTTACCATGTTTTAACATACTAGGAGTCTAGCACCCCTGTTTCAAATTTGATCCCTCTTAAGTTCCATCTCTATTTTGCTAAATTACTATTGGGCTGAACTGTCTGAATCTTTTCTGGACTCTTTTATGGTTTTAAAAATACAGTGACCACACAATGTGTTTTGGCACAACAAAGGGCCATTTTTGGTGTGTGTGGTGGTTCATGTCAGTTTAGAAAAACAAACTTTCTATGTAAATATATTATTTTGAGGTGCTATACAATCATTCCATTCTCTTATTCTGTAATTATAAGATTTCTTAAGATAACTTATGTAAATAAATGTCATTATTTATCATAATAATGAAACAAGTGGATCATTAGGAAGTAAAATATGTCCATTTACTAGATTAGATATCTTGAAATCATTAAAAAATTACTTACAATGTTCAAATACTTATTAAAACTTTTAAAATGTGGGAATTAACCATAACATAAATATTAGTGCAAAAGTAGGACATGCTCCATACGTAAAGGAGCTGTATGACATTAGAATATAATACATCAAAATATTAATGATATGTATTATATGTAATATAATTTTGTCCTCATGCCTCCTGATATTTTCCAAATTTTCTATAAGCATAATTTTAATGTATGAAGTTTATGATTATTTACATAATAAGTATCTAAGGATGAAAATATCGGAAGTAAATACTTTTGTATTAGTAGCACTTTCAAGTAGGAAAGGTTCCCATTTAGGAGTTGATTTATAACGAGTATCACAATTTTTACTTCAACAGTTGATCCCACTCAAATATCCATTCATTCAGTAGATATTTCTTAAGCTCTCATAATGTGACAGGGACTGTTCTAGGTACAAGAAAGAAAGAAAGAAGAAATTATGGTATCTCCCCTCATAGAACCTATGTTGTAGTAGAGAGAAAGTAACACAAAAGAACTTTATGATAAAATCTGTAGTGCATTTTGATAATCAGTACTATGGACAAAAAGGTGATAGAGATGTCTATTATGGGGAGAATTTTGAAAATTCAAAAAGGGTAGTCAGGAAAAGCCTCAACCAACAGGGGACATCTGATCTAGGACTTGAAGTAGATGAGGTTAAAAGGTGGACAGATTTGGAGGAAGAGTATTTCAAGAGGGAACAAGAACACAAATCCTGTCAGGGAAGCGTTTCTAGTGTGTTGGCTGGTATGTTAGTCCATTGTAGCTGGAACAGAATGAGAAGGTGATGGGGGAGATGCAGTAAGAGAGGCAACAAGAACCAGATAAATTGAGGCAATATAGACATTATATGGACTTGGATTTTTACTGCTCATTAGATGTAAGGTCATTGAGGGGTTTAAAGAAGTGATTTAATCTGGCTAACTTATAAATAATCACTCTGGATGCTCTACTTAAAATAACTGTGAAGTTCCACAAACTTCACAGAAAATAAAGAAGTATGAGGGCACCTGGGTGGCTCCGATCGTTAAGTGGCTGCTTTTGGCTCAGGTCATGATCTCCAGGTACTGGGATCAAGCCCCACATCAAGCTCCCAGCTCAGCAGGAAGTCTGCTTTTCCTTTCCTTCTGCCTCTCTCCCTGCCTGTGCTGTCTCTCTCTCTTTCTGTCCAATGAATAAATAAAATCTTTAAAAGAACGAAAAGAAAGATGCGTGAATGGTATGGGTCTCTATATTTCTATATAGAGAAATTACATATACAAATATGGTTTGATGTTCTTTAAAATAAGATATTGTGGTGCCTGGATGGCTCAGACAGTTAAGCAACTGACTCTTGGTTTCCACTTGGGTCATGATCTCAGGGTGAAGAGATAGAGCCCCACATTGGACTTTGCACTTAGTGGGGAGTCTGCTTAAGATTCTGTCTCTCCCTCTGCCCCTCCCTCCCTTGATGCATATGTTCTCTCTCAAATAAATAAACCTTTAAAAGATTAACAATAAAATAAGATATCGATAAATTAGTGGGACCCTAATGCTGTTTATCCAAGCATTCTTATTAAGACTACATGAGATCTTTCTGTTCCAGCTGTAGTGTGTATACTGTTCATACTATTATCATTTTGTCTGTTATTGATTGGCTTCTATTAACAATGCCTACCTATATTTCTTTCTGATTCATACTATTTACACGTAACAAGGATGACGAGTAAACTGCAATGAATTCTAAGTCTCCCTGCCTGCAATTTTATCAATCAGGGCCAGGAAAAAAAAAAAAATAGTGTTCTTTGAAGAAGTAACACAAGAGAGTTAATTAAGGGACCCTTTGCAGATGTGTACTAGTGCTATATCAACAAAGATGTTCCAGCACCATGAGGGAGGGACAAAAGGACGCTCCATGCATGAAGGAGCATGAGGAAGAAACTGGTGGGGTATACAGGGACAGCAAATGTAGCTATAAGAAAGGAATGACTTCAAGGACTGTACCCTCAATAGATATACACAGCTGACCTACAAGGATCCAGCACTTTCCTTTTGCTTCCCCCACTGGCATTTGTCAGTATTTTTTTTTAAGGTTTTATTTATTTTATTTATTCAACAGAGAGAGAACACAAGTAGGCAAAGAGGCAGGCAGAGAAAGAGAGAGAGAGAAGCAGGCTCTGCACTGAGCAGAGGGCCCGATGCGAGGCTCGATCCCAGGACCCTGAGATCATGACCTGAGCCGAAGGTGGCAGCTTAACACACCGAGCCACCCAGGCACCCCAAGGTGTGAATTTTTTAAAAGTTTTATAGGATCACTGCAAACTTAAATATAATAGGAAACACAAAAAAACTAAGGGCCTATGGATAAGTAAAAGAGTTTATCTAATTAAATACAGGCTTGCTATAGAATTCTAAGAAGCCATTATTCTTAGTAATAATTCATTAATTTATTTCATAAAAAGTTATTGAACTTCTGTTTTTAGGCTTTTAATATATACACAAAATATGTGTAACAACATGATTAATGTCTTCAATATACTAATAAATTAAAAAGCGAGTTCTCAAATGATATATGTAAGTTTAGCTAACATTTTAGGGATGGTAAACATGTTGAAAACTGACTTAAACACTTTATATGTGTTGTGCTATTTGTTTTCCTTAACAGCCTTGAAGTAAGTGGTATTGCTATCTACATTATATTTACCTAAGATGCTATCTTTGGGTATTTCTAACAGGCTACCACAAATTGGGGAGATTGTAAAAAACAAAAATTATTTCTCACATTCTGGAAGTTGGGAAGTCTAAGGTCAAAGCGCCAGCATATTTGATGTCTGCTTTATAGATGGCTATCCTCTGGCTGTGCCTCACATGGCAAAAGAGACAAGGGAGCTCTCTTGGTCTGTTTTATAGGGCACTGATCCCATTCATGAGGGCTCTACCTTCATGACCAATCATCTCCCAAAAGCCCCACCCTTCACTTTGAGAATTAGAATTTTATTAAAGCATTTGGAGGGTGGGAGTGAACCTAAACAGTCAGTCTATAATAGGTATTATAAGGTATGGTGATGAAATTCAAACCCAGATAGTGTGATTTCAGAACAGATATTTTATAATACTACCAAGTAGTAGAATCCATTTTTGTTTAAGAAAAAATAATGCAAAAAAAAAAAATAAATAATGCACACATACAAAATAAACTGAACTGAAATATTTGTATATATGTTTTTTCTCATATAAAAGTAGAGCTCTAAAATTATGCATATCAAACTCCCAACTGTAAAATCTGCATAGAAGAAAACACACAATACTTAAAGTACACAATAAATTTTTTAAATGTATATACACTCATGCAGTGGTATTCTGGCAAATCTGGTCTCTGGAAGAAACAAAACAAAACAAAGCAAACAAACAAAATGTTAACTTGCATTGTTTACTGATTTTCAAGTACAAACTCTCACCAGATCTAATTTCAAATTATATAGGGTTTAACAAGCAGCTTGCAAATTTCTGAATATTTAACAATCAGCTCTCACAAGCCAACATGAGAAAACTCTACTGTGTCCACTGTGACTCTTGTATCAATGCCTGAGATAAGGTTCAGAACATTGCCATAACCATAAAAAGTTCTCCCACATCCACTTTCAGTCAATGCCTACTCTCTATTAAACAATAAAACCAAACAAACAAAACAAAATACGGTTGTAAAAAAAAATACTGCTGTGATTTCTATAACTAAAGGTCTCCTTTTGCTTGTTTTTTTGATTACATATAAATGGAATCAGGGGTGCCTTGGTGGCTCAGTAAGTTAAGCTGCTGACTATTTTGGCTCAGGTCAAGGTTCCACAATCAGCAGGGAGTCTGCTTGGGATTCTTTCTCTAGCTCTCTTACTGCCCCTCCCCCACTTGCATGGTGTTCTCTCTTTCTCTCTCTCAAGTAATAAATAAATGAGCCTTTTAAAAAATAAATAAATGGAATTATAGAGTCAATATTCTTTTTCTGTCTGGTCAAGAGACCATGCAATATGACGTTTTTAAGACACATTCATTTTGCTGTTTGTTATATTAGTTTATTCCAGTTTATTTGAATTATATTTCATTGTGTGAACATAAAGCAATGTGTTTGTTTTCCTATTGATGAGCATGAAGGTTATTTCTGGTTTTTTACCACATTGAATCACACTGCTACACAACAGTTGTGCAAGTCTTTTTGTGAATATATGTTTCCATTACTCTTCGGTAATCTAAATCTAGAATTGCTACGTTAGAATATGTACATATGTTTAAGTTCATAAGAAACTGTCCAAGATTTTCTGAAGTATAAAATTTTAGTCCTGCAGCAATTTGTATAAGTCTCAAATCTTACGTTTTCACCAGCATTTGATCATCTCAATCTTTTATTGTTGCTGTTGTTTTTCTTAAATTTTTAAACTCAACTGTTGAGTATGTACTGGGCATCTCATTTTCTGGTAAAGAATATCTCAGAGAATTTGTCCTTGGTAAAGCTGAATATAAGAAATATTATATAAGTAAAGGAGATTAAGAGGTACAAATTTCTTGTTATAAAATAAGTATGTCACAAAGATGAAAAGTATAGCTTAGGAAATATAGTCAATAATATTGTAATAACAATGTATGATGACAAAGCTTATCATGGTAAGCATTGAGTTATAGAATCACTGTGTTGTAACCTGAAACTAATACAACATCGTATGTCATCTATACTTCAAGAATAAAAATAATAACACTGTTCAAAAAGGAGGAAATATCTGCCACCCGCACAAAGGAATGCTACAGAAATTCTTTATGACGTAAGAAAATGATATCCTTCATATAAATTTAGATGTACACAAAAGAAGCATCCCTTATGAATAGAAACATAATAAATGTTCTATATTTTATTGGCAAATTAAACTCAGGAAAACAAAATCACAATACATTTTTATCAAATGAGCATTATCTTACAAATGCAAAATTGGTTTAACATTTCAAACTTAATTTCTCATAGTAACAACATAAAGGAAAATAAAATTATATGGGTATCTCAATAATTGCTATAAATTCATTTAACAAAATTTAACTCTGATGTAAAATTTAAAATATCAGAAAATGAGACAGAAAATTTCTTCATTCTAATAAAGCTCATCTATGAAAAATCTACAGAAACACCGTGCTTAATTGTGAAATACTGATGTCTTTCCTTTTAAAAGTAAGAAAAGTCTAGAGTTTTTGTACTCATAACTAGATTGGAAAGGACGAGCTATTTCTCACTTTAATTATGGATGACATGATTACTTATGTAGAAAGCAAGTGGTATCTACTAGAACCGATGTATTAGAAATAATAATTGGTTCCATCAATGTCTTAGAAAAAAGGAACACTATGAAAATTAATTTTGCTTTATATATTGAGAGCAAGGAATTGAAGGAACATAATTTAGAAGCCCATTTTACCTTAAGCATAAGAATGTATTTAAGGATCTAATCAAAGAAAAAGCTACAAACACTATAATGACAACTACAAAATATTGCTGAGAGAAATTAAAGAACTACCTCGTTCTCTCATAGCTTTCCTCCTGAGACTCCAATTACATGTGTACTAGACTACTTGATATTGTCCCCAAGGTCACTGAGGCTTTTTATCAGTATTTTGTGTTCTCCATATTAGTTAGATTTAATAATTATTTTTCACCTGTACTACTAATCATTTATTCTATACTCTTAAATCCATTTTTAAATTCTTCCAATATTTTTAATAGATACTGTACTTTGTTTGTACTTGTACCATTTTCATTTTGCTCATGGATATATTTATATAGGGAATATATACTTATTGTCTGTTAATTCCAATGTATCACTCATCTACTCTATTTCTATCGTGTGCTTTTTTCTAATATCTCAATTATGACTTATGTTTTTATGTTTCTTAGTATATCTACTATTATTTATTGTAGCTTGAACATCATAGATGATACATTGGAGGATTATGGCTTTTTTTTCTAATTAGTGTTGATTTTTAACCCATTGGCAGTTAAACTACTGTAGATTATTCTGGTTGTGTCAATTTTTATTTTGGTATTTATTAGGTTACTGTTATTTTGATTTTGAATTTTAGTATTAAAATGCAAACCCTACTCTAGGGTGTATCGTTAATCCTAATGACAAAAAGTATTTCTAGGCTCTTGACTGAAAGCTCACAGTGCTCAGCAACCTGTCTCCAGTCTGGCAGGACAAGATTTTCAACATTTCTCAGCCCTGCATGATCTTTTGTATCAGTACTTAATTCTTAGCCCCATATCAGACCTCTCCTAAGCACGTATTCTCAGTTTGGCCCTGGATAACACATCCATGGTAAATCCCAGTGCGAACTTTTGAGATCATTGTTCTGCTGAGTTCTTTGTTCTCTGATATTTTGTTCTATAAATTAGTCTAAAGTGACACATGCAATTGGTGATAAAGTTTTCCTAAAGTCAGAGTTAATGGTCCATCTATTTTATCATTGCATTACTAATTCTGCTTTAACATTTTTGAGATTAGTACATAATTTAATGGCATTAATAGGAGATGATTCATAGTTTTTCCAAGACATTTTTGGTGATGAATTCACTAAAGATGCTAACTTAGTTATTTCCCATTATCAGGAAGAAACTCGACTCAGTTTCTAATCTGTCTTCTCCGTCTAGACAATCTACTAATACTGTTGCTATGAGTATGGTTTTAGTCATTTATGGATTTTATTACTAGTTTATTATCATAAGGTAGAGGGGGGTCAATAAATTATCCTCCAGACTGAGAAGTTACTTTCAGACTGAAAAGACCAATGGCCATTATAATTTATAGAGTTTTATTCAGGATAACTGACTGACAAGAGGAAATCAGATAAATAGACTATCCATGACACTACATACCTATTTTCCAGACCTTAATCCACAGGTTTTATAGAGTTGGGGGCTTTGTAATGAAGTCAAAGGATAGTTATCTAAAGTGGTGCCACCTGTGCACCAGTCATTTCTACTACTTATCTAACAGGCACATTCTGTGTACCACTTTAGGGAAGATCAGACAAACCTTCCTGTCTTCTGGTCAGGGCGTATATTAACCTCCAAGGGGCCTGGAATACATAGCACTGAAGGAGGTCATTGAGAGAGCATGAGCAAAATGGAAGGTACAAAGACGGAGTCAGTGTTGTCAGCATTTCTATAAATTGTCATAAGATCTTCACTTTCTGTATTATTTTCACTATTATAAAATAAACTTCAATGCAATAAAATCCATTCCCTAAAATTTATTTTACATATTTTGATCATATAATAACTTTGAAAATTTTGTGAATTTTATGGTCATTTTATTTATTGAAATGCCAACATTAAAAATATGAAATCAAGGTAGTAATTGGAAAAACAACTAATTTATTCAGACTGAAAGTCAGATTTGTTTTTTGTTTATTAATTAATTTTTCTACCATAAAAAGTCTTAAAATAAAATTATTTTCTCATTCCAGTTCAGTTGGAGTCATAAAGTTGATTAGTCATATCAAATTACGAGAGATTTGAACCTGATCTAGGTTAAGTTTGGCAAGTAATTTTGGCATTCATTCATTTTAGAACCATCAGAATAAGGAGAAAATATTTTATTTTACATTTTATCTTCTTAATATTGCGCTATAATCATTTCTGGGGATAATAAAGAGTTACAATACACTCTAAAATCATACTACTTTATATAGGTAATATTTTAAAATAAGAAATTGTTTTATAATATTTTATTTCATTTTTCTATTATGACCAAATTTCTGAGATATTTTGATAATAATATTCTATTAGTATGTGGGGAATTAATATTGAAAGACATTAGTAATTCCTATTAAGATGAAAATCTACAATTGCTTCAAATGTGATCTGATTTGTTCTGGCAAGCATTCTTCCAAGGATTGTGATACATGAATGAAAAAGTACAAATTTCTGTCCCCATAGAAATTCTGTTATCTGGAAGTAAAGAAAATAGAGTTTCAAAAATTAGATATGTGTTATTTTTACCCACACAGAAACGTTCTATAGAACTCAATTTAAATTTTTTTCAAGTTTTTTTTTTTTATGTCTGAAAATGTAATTTCTTACCAGTTTCCTTGAAAACTTTTCCCACAACATGAATATTCTCAATGTTAGAGTTTCCCCTTCTAATATTTGGGCCAATAGGCCAATATATATTTTTTTTCTTTTTCTTTTCCCAATCTAAAGAAAATAATTATTTTTTCCTCCATGTTTACTCTCTCTTAAGAACTCTACAAAATTAATTAGCCTCATTCTCCCCATAGTCTTTGTTGAAGCACATTCTGGTTTTTAATATTTTCTCATAAATCTATCAACCTCAAGTCTTTAATCATTTTCATTACTTCTCTCTGAACTCTATCCAGTTTTTCTACATATTTTCTACATACTTCTAATAACGATGACCTTAGAAACGAGTCCATAATCCAGGTGTGAGCTCAACATAGTTTCTGTAGACAGAACCTGTCATTTCCCATATTTTATGACATAAGTATACTGCCAAAGGAAGAAGTTTCTGTCACTACTAGTCAATCTTCAAATTTTGGAGCTCTACATGGCTTTGACATGGGCCCACCCTCTTTCTCTTCTCAGTCACCATTGTTTCTCTAGCAACTTTGTCTTCTCCTATGACTTCAAACACCATTTGATGACCCCTTTCAAATCTGCATCTCCATCACAGACATCTTCCTGTATTTTATATGACAATAAGACAAAATAAAAGAAAAAGAAGAAAAGCAGTATAAAAAGTTAGTTGACCTTTTTTGAGTGCTTACTATGTGCTGACTACCTTTAGACAATTTATATATATTGAATTAATCTCAACTATGATGAAAGTACTGTTATTTTTAATTTATAGAATAAGGAACTGATACATAGGTGAGTAATATTGTCTGAACTCATTTCTCCCCACATATTCATATATTTTTAAATGAATTTATTCAAAGAACAACTCTCTTTCAAAAATACAAATTGTTATTTTCCTGCCAATAATAATTCAGTGATTTCCTTTTGCATTGGGCCAAACTCTAAATTCTTCACATTGCATAAACGGCCCTGACAACACCATGAGATAGAGACTATCTCTGGTTTACTCTAGTATCCCTAGAGGCTAGAATAAATGTTTGGCAGTCTAGTTTGACCCCGTTCTGATTCCTCATTCTCTCCTTTTGAATTTCTGTCCCCGTAGCTTTTAAGCTCTAGCCACATTCTTCTTTCAGTTCTTCAAATAAGGAAACTCTTCCAGGTTGAAGACCTTTGATAAATAGACTGCTCTTCTAGTATGTTCTTTATTCCCATCATTGTTACTTAAGTCAGATTCATTCTCTGGCAAACAGTTTAACTGTCACTGTTTTAGGGACCCCAGTGGTATAGCGGAGACTTGCCTATACCAGGTTGTAGAAGTTGATTATGTTCATTGCTTCTCAACTCCATGTTCTATGATACTGCTTTGCTGTCTTAAAGTAGACCATGATGGTGGTGTTTGTAGCAAAGAAACAAGCAAATGCTACAAATCAAGATTCACTTCCCGAGCGGCAAGAGCCTATTGTTGAATGTCTAATAACATACCACTGAGGGAATTTTGTCTAATTCCCACCACATTTGATCATTTGTTATTCACTTAACACAACTGTAGTTATGTAGCTATTCTATGATAACTTTTGAATATCATTAAAAAATCCTCCATTAGAGCATATGAATTGTGTCTTTTTTTTTTTTTTAACCATGTTCCTAGTAACCAGAAAAGTATCTGGCACTAAAAATATTTGCTGAATGCAAAAATTAATTATTGGTTTATCTATAGAAATTACTATATTTATTTAGACTTCAGGGGTTGAAGAATAGTTGATGCATTAGCTATCCATTGCTGCATATCAAATTGCCACACACTTAGCTGTTTAAAACAGCGACAACTATTATCTCAAAATTTCTATGAGCCAATAGTCCAGACCCAGACGATGGGTCCTCTGCTTCAGATTTCACAGGTCTATGGTCCAGAGTTTCATTTTGAAGCTTTATGGGAAGAATCTGCTTCCAAGTTCATTTAGATTGCTCTTATAATTCACTTCCTATTTTTTAAAATTATATTCAGTTAGCCACTGTATAGTACATCATTAGTTTTTTATGTCATGTTCAATGATTCATTAGTTATGTATAACACCCAATGCTCATCACAACACATGCCTTCCTTAATACCCATCACCCTGTTACCCTCGCCCCTTACCCCCTCCCTCTAAAACCCTCAGTTTTTTTCCTGGGGTCCATAGTCTCTCATGGTTTTTCTCCCTCTCTGCTTTCTCCCCCTTCAGATTTCCCTCCATTCCCCAGTGGTCCTCCACGCTATTGCTTATTTTCCGCATATGAGTGAAACCATATGATAATTGCCTTTCTCTGCTTGACTTACTTCACTTAGCATAATCCCCTCCAGTTCCATCCATATTGATGCAAATGATGGGTATTCATTTTTTTCCCCCCGGATGGCTGAATAATATCCCATTGTATATATGCACCACATCTTCCTTATCCATTCAGCTGTTGAAGGACATCTTGGCTCCTTTCACAGTTTGGCTATTGTGGACACTGCTCCTATAAACATGGGGGTGCATGTACTTCCTATAGTTGTAGGAGCAGCTGGGCTTCTTCCTTGTTGTCAGCTGGAAACTGCTCTTCAGCAAATGGAGGCCTCCTCCAGTTCCTAAAGACCGCCTAAAGTTCCTTGCAAGTGAGCACTCCCAACACAGTCCCTTACTCCATCAAGAAAGCAAAGAGAGTTTCTAGAGTGTCTGATCTTAAGAGAGTCTTATATACTATAATGTAATCACAGGAGTGACTTCCAGGTTTAGCATAAAAACTTTCAGGTTTTTGGATGAAGCTTTGCAGGCTCATTTGGTTAGAAGCAGTCACAGGTCCTATCCACACTAAAGGGGATAGGATCACACAAAGTTATGAACGCCAAGAGGAAGACTGGGGAAGAGGGCAGGTGAGATATTTAACATCTGGCCTGCCTGCCACGGTTGTAGAAAATAGCAAAGACTCATTAATTTAGAAAATATTTTTTAAAAACCTCATTGTTGTTATACCTAATTACATAATTAATGGCTATAAAATTAGAAGTAGAAATATAAAATGTCATAAATACCAATTAGAACTACATTCAGGACTACCTGATTACTAGCTCTTCTAAAAACAATAATGCATTTTCGTTAGTTTTATTTGGTTTTCACTTAGTGAATGGAAATATATAGTTCTAGAAATTTAACTTAAATCTCAGGGTTTTTTTGTAAAAAGTGTTTTACTTTTTTATAGAATTACTTTTAAATTCAAGGACCCAATATTACCACCTTAGTTTTAGTTTTTAAGGCCCTTTTATTAAATAGCATTGCTAGTCAGTAAGAGGTATCAATTTTAGAAATATTGTATCCATAGAAAATGCATTATCTCTTTGATCTTGGTTACTTTGGTCTATGAGAGATAATATGAGAATCTGAATGTAAGAATTTTTTTCTTAGATTTTATTTTGTTTTATTTTATTTTTGACACACACACACACACAGAGAGAGAGAGAGAGAGAGAGAGAGACACAAGCAGGGGGAGTAGGAGTGGAGAAGCAGTCTCCCTGCTGAGCAGCACCCTGGGATCATGACCCTAAACGAAGGCAGATGCCTAATGACTAAGCCACCGAGGTGCCCTGAATGTAAGAAATTAGACAGGAAGTGTTTTGTAAATTCACTCCAAATTGTAAGTGATGAAGACAATTTTTAATAAAAGCTACATCCTCTGTGCCTAACTCATATTAGGGGCTCAGAAGTATTTATTACATGAATGTTGCAATGTATTCAAACTCTAGTTCCTTTGCTCCGTCCTCAAACCTTTCACCTTGCTTACCTCAAGCAAAGATGGAGCAAATACACAAAAAATCAGAGAGGAAAAAACAGCAAAATACTCTAGTAAACAATACACATTCTTCTCCTGATTTGAACGATGTCTTTTTTGTTTACTTTAAAATGGCAAAAATAATACCCACTTCTTCCTAATAGTAGAGACTACCAACATATGGGTTGCCTATTAAAAATTCAGTATAGAATACCTTTATGATATTATTCTAATTT
Source organism: Mustela putorius furo (assembly GCF_011764305.1). Lineage (NCBI taxonomy): Eukaryota > Metazoa > Chordata > Mammalia > Carnivora > Mustelidae > Mustela > Mustela putorius. The sequence goes on along the minus strand of NW_025422005.1, from coordinate 87,598,769 downwards.
GATTTTTTGCCTGTTTAGAATTCCATTTCTAGACAGAAATTGTATAAAAATATTCATTCTGCACTACTTCACTTATGCCAAATACATATTTGCACCTTATCAAAATTGGCAAGGACTGAAACCAATGAACTATTTTGCAATGAATACTGATCTAAACAACAAAAGGAGAAAACCATGACAATTCCTGTAGTTCATATCAGTAAAGTGAAAAGTTTATAATAAGAAATGTAAAACTCATTCATAATGTGTTTTAAATCTCTCTGCCAAACTTTGTTAACATCTGCCATGACTGCTAGGTATTCATGAACTTTTCATTTGCTTGAGTAAGTTGATAACCATGTAGTAATGAGTCTGTCGACTGATAATTCAGTGTCAACCAGGTAGATGAAAAAGCTCTGGTTTCCAAAACTCAATTGCATGTTTGAATAGTCATGGTTGAATTAGCAGAGATGTTTCATTTATGATTTTTCTTCAGCAGAGCTTCATAGTTTGTGATATGACTATGAAGAAAGACATTGTTCAGGAAAGCCCCCCCAAAAAACCTATAAAAGTTACAATTCTTCTGCATTCCAGACAAGAAGTTGAGTCCCATGTCCGTGACTGCTGGCTGTTAAATGTAAGTAGTTTCTGCTCCTGTATGGACATTGCAATTCCATTCATCCAATTTGATGAGTGTTTATTATGTGTTGAATATTGTGGTAAATTGCAGGTATCAAAACTAGATAAAGTACAGGGTCTTCTCTAAAGGAGTTTCCCTTCTGGTAAGATAGATAAATAATTTCTACAGAGGCGGCAGATTTCTGCATGAGCGCCTGTTGCTTCTCAAAGAATCATTAATTTCTGCAAGAAACTCATTTCAATCCAAATGTGTTTCAAACACACAGGAAATTCTCACAAAATTTGCAACACAAGACTATTTGCTAATCTAGGAAAAGGGGAGGATAACTAATAGACCAGTTTTTCCAGGGACTGTATAGTCATGCTATCTAAATGTTTACCTGCACTCTTGTTAAATACGACTGCCCAGTTCTGGTTGCATAGGTAAAAGTGAATATATAGGTTAATGACATACTTTTCTTTTCTATCTTAGAAAACCCAGTGTTTATTGGACTTTTGTACAAGCTATCACATGAGACACTTTGATAAAAAATGCCATTTACCATTTTTTCCACTAGTCTATGGCTTTTTTTTTCTCCTGGCATAAGTGAAGTAGTGCAGAATGAATATTTTTATACAATTTCTGTCTAGAAATGGCTTTTTTTCCCCCTTTAACCTTCTCATTCCTGATCCTACCCCCCAAATGCAGTCCTCCACCATGCTAATAGCAACTTCCTCACCTCTGAATCTTGCTCTGTAACTACTGAAACCCCCTTTCAAAAACTGTAATAGAAGAGTTCTGTTTAGAAAGTCATTTGAAAAATGTCAGGAACAACCCTTTGCCCTGTCTCCTTGACATTCAGAAAGTTGCCAGTCAACCTCCCTGTGGTTCACTACCTAGACCACAGTTTCAAGAACTGAACTGTGGACCCTTGTTCAGTGTCCCCTGCTAAAAATCAATGTAAACAGTTTAGATCAAAATGGGCTTTCTGAACTCACATTTTAGCATGTTGAGCCACCACTATGGAATGTTTGGGATTCTATTAATACAGCTTTATAGCTTTAAAAGAAAGTATTCTTTCAGTACTGAAAAGGTAGCTGCTTTATTTTCGAGTGGCCAAAATGGCAGAAAAATTTGGTCTAGAATATAGCTAGTTGGAGTATCATAATTTTGTCATAAATAAGTAAAGGGTTATTTTATAAGCTATAATTTGAAAATATATATACTTAGGTCAAAAATTATAGGCTGGTAAATGTGAAATGCTAAGGTATATTGGAGAGTACATATTGGAATACATATGAAAACTTCACTATCTAATGATTTCTGACATTCATTGTTCAGTGCTTCCTAAAAGCTAAAAGAACGAAAATACATTTTTGTAGTGATCCCTACAATTTCATAGTTATTGAAGTTAAAAATAAGTGTAGTCTACTCTCTGTAGCACTACCTAAAACTCTATCCCTAAAAAATGATTCAGTAATATGTCTCAGCAGTAAAGAGAAGTGTTTTTATTTTCGACTCTAACACGCCTCTCCTGGAATCCACTGCTGGAAGTCAGTCTCCCTAAAAAGTTCTCATGGCATTTTACTTGTACAGATTTATTACACTTAATGTATGGCCTGTGTTGTTTTTATGCTAATCTTATCTTCCCTGCTATACTGCCAAATTCTTAAATGATGATTCCACAATTCATCAACCTTCAGACTGTTATAATGTCTATCCTAATGCCTTCATCCAACCATCACTTATTGAGTAAATGTTGGCCCTGAATCAAGAATTAGCCATGATTATAGGCAAGCTATTAACAGAGATAGAAATAGAGTCTAAATCTCCACTATCCTCCTCTTTCATTGCAGAGAATCACTGGTCGATACTCTCGAGCTGCTATATAAATGTGTAGTACTAAAAACAGTGGACAGACCATACATTCCAGTAATATGCATAATATTCAGGTTTTTGTCACACTAAGAAGTATTCAGAAGTATTAACACAAAACCTTGAAAATTTATTTTTAGAATCCATTAAAAGTGATCTATTTAAGAATGAATCGAGTTGTTATTTAGGGATAGTCTGGGTTTTACATTTAAATATACATATATACTATTTTTAGAATAATATATGGATACTTTTATTTGCTAAATATAATTTAGTTAAAAATGGGGAAAATGTCTAAGTATTATCCCAAATATAATTTCCCAATTATATAAATCATGGGGGCATTATTTCATAGAATAAGAATAATATAATTAAAAATATAGTATGAATCACTTGTAAGGAACTGGATGTGTATTAACACATTTAAGCTACACACCCATTGAATTTCCAAACTCAGGTCCTCTTTTATGGAGGGCAAAAGGGAGACAGAAAGAGATGCTGACTGGCTCTGCCTATCCTTAATCTCTGACCTTTCTCCTGTGCTTTTTTGCAGTGAACTTCACCGGCTATTTTCTTTCTGCCAGATATTAAATATTAGTTTTATTAGTTTTATTTGGAATTTTATCTTTGCCTTTTCTTTAAAAAAGTATATATATATATATATATTAGTGTATTAACTACAATCATTCATTCTATTTTCTGTCTCTGCTCTGGTCTGTGAACACTTTGAGAGAAGACGCATGATGTGCTCACTTTGATTTTTTTGGTCCAGAGTAGATTTAATACACTTTCATTACAGGAATAAGCAAATTCATGAAATTTAAAATGATTTCATCTTGCCTATGTGGCAGTGTAGGAATTTGGAGACCAATCATAAATAAGATCAATAGTTTGCCCACCCTGATTCTAGTGAAAATTGAGGGATTAGTGGGAGAATCCTAAAACTGATTTGATTTACTCTAGTATGGTCAGTGACTGGATTAGGATTGAATCATAACTTCTGGAATATGTGAGATAGGAGAAAGGGCATGGAATTTGGAGTAGAAATTTTGAATTCTCATGCTAGACCTTCAAATTTCTGTTTGTGAAGTCTTGGACATGTTACCTAATACTTCTAAACCTCAGGAAGAGAGGGGATCTGAAAGTCTACCTTTCCTTACTTTAGGGATCTAATTTTAGTCAAACCAATTTCTGTGCCTGAAGAATTCAGGCAGCACATAGTTTGAAATGTAGACAGATTCATTAGGCTAAATATTTTACATTAATATTTTACAATATTAACATATTTTACATTAAATATTTTACATTATTTACCATCTTGTTTCTCGAAAGTGGAACTAATGTAAGCCCAGTGCTCCACATTTGCTGCATTATCACCATGTTACTATTTTAGGCTTTCTAGTAGATGCCTGTTTTGAGAAACATCGTCTAAGCCTTTATTTTCCCTATGTTGGAGAGTACATACCTATAGCAATACTATTTATTTTGTGCTTAAAGGCTAGTTGTTCTTTGCAGCAATGAAAGATTAGTCCTTTAGATAAGGACTTCTTTTTTACATTGTAGTTCACCTGTGTGTCTAAGTCATTTATCCTTATCTCATTTCTTTAGGATTTTTCACACGTGCTGCTGAACATACTTCATTGATTTATTACCACAGCATTTCAGTTTTGTTTCTTGAACTTTTTTCCCTACACACAGACCTAGATCTGTGGAAATCATGCAATGCTCCTCCCAAATCATGCGGGTGGCCAATGGAATCAATCTGTCACCTAAAACTTCCACCATATTGAAAGCACGTGGAAGCCATTCTTCTGTCAGTGCCCATCACTTCTGCTGCTGCCTGGTTACTGGTATGAGACATTCCAACTAGGCTGTTCAGATAGGAATGTGAGTTAGTCTGGGCAGGAATTGTAAACCTAGGGGTGTTTTTGCTGTTATTAACCACAGCATGTACATCCTGTTTCAGAGTCGTCTTTTTTGAACAAACGTGTGTGTTCACTTGCTCTAATTTCCTATTTCCTTCCCAACTAAAATAAAGTGGCTGACACCAGAGATTGACAGCTGGACAAAGACAGAGAAAGTGGAGCCACATTTTTTTGTGAATCACTTACTTCTGGTTTGTCTGGTGTTATGGCACACACATTGGTCATATTTGTGCGTGGGTACATTTAATACAAGAGACTTCAAATCCAGTATTCTTCAAACACAACTGTTCATATAAATCAGATAGATAAACTCCTAACATTCAAGATTCACACCCATTGCTATTACTTTAAAAGAACCCAAGTTTATCATTCTTGCACAGACTAACTCACATTCTTGGCTGCAAAGGATTTCTTGGAATGTCTAGCCTTAGAAATGCACATTTTGTGCAGTTATTTCTATCTCATATATTTAACCCACAAACTGAATATAGTTGAAAACAGGAGCAAGTCTGTTTCAAATTAAGTGACACACTTAGGATATTAAATAGATCATAGGAAAGCATACTGGCAGAGCATAAAGACTTAGAAATACAAAAACAGAATCGGTGAAAAGGAAAACACCTTGAATTTCCACCTACTACTAATACAAATTTTGCAAAAATTAGTGAAACTCCAGGTTTTTTAAAAATTCTTCTCTCTCAAAGATAAGTTTAAAACCCCCACAGATTTATTTTCTGAGCAGTATTCTTAAAAATGAAATATCAAAAAAATATTTCTTGGGATTTCTAAAGAGCCAATTTATAATGTGCCTACTGGTACATATAAAATATATTTCTGTGAGTAGGTATAAGCATCACTGTAAAAGACATAACTATTTTATTCCACAGAGTGCAAGGTTAAAGTAAGAGAACCTGAAGAAGAAAAGGGGAAATAGGACATTCAGGAATCCAATAATATAATATCCTATGACAGCATGTCAGCTAACTTAACAAAGAATTAGATGGCTAAAACTGAACTGAATTGATATCCTTTCTTGGGGAAAACACCAGGGAGCTTTCCATGAGTAAGAGCCAATGAATAAAGACCAAAGGAAACTGACCACACCTGCCTTGGATAATAAAAGAATGGGATCCGGAACCAGAAATCGAGCAACCTAATGCATGCCGATAGAAACACCACCAGTGACTTCCCATAACCTTGAAACCATCTGCAGGTGGTTCCTTGTATCAGTAAAAGCAGAACTGACAAACCCTCAGCAAGCCTCCTTTAGTGTACTCCTACATTGCTCTAGAAACCAAGCCAAGTGGACATGTATTTCTATAATGGAATATGTCTTTTCTCTCTCCTTGTCTGTGGCTTCTTTGTGTATGTGTTGGCTACCACTGCTCATAAGTGGCTTATGAGAAATGCAATACTATTAAGATATACAAATAAATCACATTTTTGTCTAAGCCAATGCAATAAATTTCCAGTCAGAAGAATCTTTTTGGCTGCTCGAAATAACCCAGAAGTCTCTGCTATTTATGCAGGACCTTCTGCATTTAGCTTCTTAATTCTTTTTTTTTTTTTTTAACCTTTCATTTCACCATTTATTTCCTTCGTCATAGATTAGAATAGCTCTTTTGTTGAGTTCCATATGTTTCATATGGGTGTTTTAGTAGTTAAATGAAGTTGACAGATAACTAAATCAACAGAGGTTTATTATCTTATATATGTAAATATCTGTTGTAGGAATTCTGTAGGTTAAAAACAGATAAGTCTGTCTTCTCACTCAAAAACAGATGATCTAGTAATTTAAAGAAATGGTAATATGCTTTGTAAAGTTGTTAATTTGTGTATTACTGACAACAACATGTGAACAGATTGCCTTAAAGGGTGAAGTTGCATTTTTAAGGATTCCTGCAGTAGAATTAATAATCAATTTCTCAAAACAAACCCTAGATTTTTTTTTTCTTTTTGGTGTCTAAAGTTAAATAGAATTATCTTCAGCACAGTTAGCTATATATACTGGTCAAAATGCATTCTATTCTAAAAATATTTTAAACTGAGAAACAAACAATGGGATATTAAAGTGCATATCTGAGGACTAGAGATGAGAAAATCATGCTAGCATATTGTTTTAGGTAACTTTGTGGAAATCCTAATGCCAAAATAGACCCCACAAGATTAAATATTTGATTTCGATACAGATTATAGTTCTTTCTTTTGCTAAAAATCATAGAATTTCAGTAAATGCTCCTTTAAATTTTTTTCTTCATTTGTACCAAGAGGTATTTGGTAAGTATTTATATGAAAATATGAAAAAAATCTAACCAAAGATTACATTTTTCAAAAAATACTGGACCCCATATTTTAAATCTATACTGAGCTCCTTTAGAAACTATTAGAACAATTTTATACTGAAATCAGGTTTTCTGTATCTAGCAAGTACTTCATAACCCAATCCTTCAAAAAACACAAACACTTCATAAAGTTGTTCTTTCTCTGTTAAAAGTTCTAAAATATACTTAAGCTATTAGCTCAAGAGGAATGTGGTAAATGCCTAAGATGACAAAGCAAGAAAGCATTGACTCTTCCAACAACAAAGCAGTCCAGGAAAGATTTGATCAATGAAGAAAAGTCTAGAAGAGACATTTGACATAGTGAATGTTGGTAGTCATAAACTTGGGAATAGATTTTTTTTAAGATCATATGTGAACATTACTGTACATTAACATATGCCCCAGTAAATGAGTTAGATTGGGAAAAAAGAATAAAACTGGAATTTGACACTGATTCTGATTATATTGTGCTGATTAAGCCATAATTATTCTAGAAACCTTGATGATATATTGCCATTTACTCATGGAGTAATTCATTAGTTTATTCATCATATGCATTCATCATATAAAGTGTGTATGCCCTCAAGTTGCTCATACAGTAAAGGAAGGAGATGGGCTTGTTAAAATAAAACAATGTGACTAGATCTATGTTATAAGCTGGAGCTGGAACTATGTAGGAGAGGCCAGGAAAGTATTCATAGTGGAAATTGCTTTGAGCTGCATCTTGAAGGATGTCCAGGAATTTTCCTGAATAGGAGAAGAATTTTATATAAAGAGAGTAACATTAGCCAGAATTTTTAAAGTTTTTCTGAGAACTAGGTGTCAAATAAATAAGATGTCTATACCTAAATACGTATGACAAACACTGGGTTACACAAAGACAGAAAGGTTTCTTTAATGCAGAATGCTCACAATTTTAACAACAGTTTCTTAAATTTTCTTGATTATAAATGGAATTTAGGTCCATTAGTCAAAACACTGACTTCATGAACTCATGGTCTTAATCTGTTCAGACTTCTACACCAAAGTACTACAGGCTGGGTAGCTTATAAACAGAAACTCATTCCTCACAATTCTGGTGGTGGGAAATGAGAAATCAGAGTGACTGCATGGTTCTGTTCTGGTACAAGCTATCTTTCAGGTTGCAGACTTCTCATTGTGTCTTAATGCAATAGAAAAGCCTAGGGATCTCTATCAGGCCTCTTTTATATAAGGCACTAATCCTTTTCACTGGCTTTGCTCTCATCATCTAAGCACCTCCCAAAGGCCACACCTCTGAAATCCTGAAATCCTAGGATTTCAACTTATGAATTTGAGAGGAACACAAATATTCAAGCCATAACAGTCACCTCCGATATATGATTCATTATCTTTCAAATAGGTCTGAAATTCCATAACTTTTGATAATGTCCCAGTTGATTTTTAAGGTCTTCCAATTTGAAAAATACTAATGCTTAAGCAATTGTACAGTCAAGATCTTCATAAGGAGAAAGTGACATATGCCACTTTCAAACTTAATTGACACTATAACTTTTACATGAGAAATCCTTACTTGAATGTTGTGCAATAATTGTGCTTCTCAGAGCGTGTGTTTCTGAACACAAGATATAGGACTTGCTACACAAGAATGTAGAGGTGAGACAATGAAGCCAGGTTAAGGTGTTTGTACTTTATCTTATGAGTGATGGGAAACCAGGAATGATTTGGTTTTTTCCAGCAAATATTTATTTTTTTAAATTTATTTACTTTTTATTTTTTATAAACATATTATATATTTTTATCCCTAGGGGTACAGGTCTGTGAATCGCCAGGTTTACACATTTCACAGCACTCACCATAGCACATACCCTCCCCAATGTTCATAACCCCACCCCTTTCACTTAACCCCCCTCCCTCCAGCAACCCTCAGTACGTTTTGTGAGGTTAAGAGTCACTTATGGTTTGTCTCCCTCCCAATCCCATCTTGTTTCATTTATTCTTCTCCTACCCCCTTAACCCTCCATGTCCTCATATCAGGGAGATCATGTAATAGTTGTCTTTCTCCAGTTGACTTATTTCGCTAAGCATGATACTCTCTAGTTCCATCCACGTCGTCACAAATGGCAAGATTTCATTTCTTTTGAAGGCTGCATAGTATTCCATTGTGTATATATATCACATCTTCTTTATCCCTTCATCTGTTAATGGACATCTAGGTTCTTTCCATAGTTTGGCTATTGTGGACATTGCGGCTATAAACATTCGGGTGCATGTGCCCCTTCGGATCACTACATTTGTATCTTTAGGGTAAATACCCATTAGTGCAATTACTGGGTAATAGGGTAGTTCTATTTTCAACATTTTGAGGAACCTCCATGCTGTTTTCCAGAGTGGTTGCACCAACTTGCATTCCCACCAACAGTGTAGGAGGGTTCCCCTTTCTCCGCAGCCTCGCCAGCATCTGTCATTTCCTGACTTGTTAATTTTAGCCATTCTGACTGGTGTGAGGTGATATCTCATTGTGGTTTTGATTTGTATTTCCCTGATGCCGAGTGATGTGGATCACTTTTTCATGTGTCTGTTAGCCATCTGGGTATCTTCTTTGCAGAAATGTCTGTTCATGTCTTCTGTCCATTTCTTGATTGGATTATTTGTTTTTTGGGTGTTGAGTTTGATAAGTTCTTTATAGATTTTGGACACTAGCCCTTTATCTGATATATTGTTTGCAAATATCTTCTCCCATTCTGTCACCAAGAATGATTTTTGAAGCCAGTAAGATTAGGTTTGGAAATGTCCATTAGTGACTTTATGTATGCTTCAACTCATGGCATAGCATAATCATGGTTATGAAATTACACATAATGTAAGACAATGATGAGAACAAATAGAAAAGTAAATAAGAGAGGATCATATAAAATGGAGTGAGTAATGAAGGTAGTGCACCAATGCATTCAGTATTGAATTTACACTTTTACAGTGAATGAATCATAAATGTGGCTAAAACTTTCTAATGGGCAACTGAAAAAAGAAAGCAAAATCAAATTTAAGTTCAAGAATGGTGTTGCTTGATTTGTTGAGTGGAAGAATAAAAGAATGATGGACTTACTGAATAACTGAATGGAAATTTACTTTTCAAGAAAAGAAATCTAGCAGCTTCATGGAAGATGGAAGGTTGAAGGAAATTCTGGTGGCTAAAGCACGAATTTAATAATCTAAGTGAGAGATAGTTATAAGATGATAATCTATGTGACAGAGAATAAGGGGCTACTAGTACAAATTGATAGGAAAAGGCAGTTTCAAGAAACAATTCTGAGATTAAATGGACGGTTTTTAGTGATTTGATTATGGAGAATAAAAAAACACATGATGACAGCAGAAGATGAGACAAGGTTCTAAATGACAATGTACATTATTTTAAAGATTTTTTTTTAATTTTATTTATTTTTTTGACAGACACAAGTAGGCAGAGAGAGAGGAGGAAGCAGGCTCCTTGCTGAGCAGAGAGCCCAATGCGGGGCTCAATCCCAGGACTCTAGGATCATGACCTGAGCTGAAGGCAGAGGCTTTAACCCACTAAGCCACCCAGGTGCCCCAACAATGTACATTATTTTAAAAGAGAAAGATTATAGAATGGAAACTAATTTGAGGAAGGGGTGCTTGGAGGTGGAATAATAAGTTCAATTTGGAATATATTAAGTTTGACATTTCCATAGGCTGTTGGAAATATATTTTGTGGAATTCAGGAGAGAATGTATAGGCCAGTGATTTTTCATCTAACAATCCATGTAGATTTCCTAGGACAACAATAACATTAATCAGAATATCTCTTCATTTCCTAATAATACTTTAAAATTGTTAACAGAAAGTCTATCAGAAAATAAAAATAAGTATTTTCAACATACCAGAGTATTAGTCTGAGAAAAGCTATTAATAAATATAACCATGACTACTTAAGAGACTGCTATTTTTTATTGTGAAAAGAGTAGAAAACACTTATTTGAAGAATTTTGGAACTAAAAGAAAATGTCTAGCCTAAAAAATTCATATTAATACTATACGTATCTTTCTTGTAAAGGAAAAAGATACAGAATAGTGTTTTAATAGATATTCTGCTTTATTGAGGTGCTTTGTCAGAAATGAAGAGGCAAACAAGGCTATTGTTCATAAACACCACAGCAAACAATTCACCAAGCAACCAGCCAGTATTTCGTTGTGATATAATGCAGAGATGAAAAGAAAACTGGTTAATTAAAATTAGTTCTTCTCTAACTAGCCTCAAGATGCTAGAAAAGTAAATCAAAAAAATGTATTTCAATTATTCTGAGTAAATTTGTTAAATTAATAAATAAAAAGGGAAGAATTATTTAAAAGTCTTTTACAAAGATTATTTTTCACACATTAAAAACCTCTTCAGGACATGCTGCAATGTGACTAGGAACAATTTAGAAACTCTATGTAACTGTTAGATCGCAGGAAAAGGAGGAGGTGATGATTTTTCCTTTTTCCCCTTCAGGCTCCATGGGGCAGTCCCTAGTGAATCTCAGTCTTAGAACAAACCTGTCAAATTCTGTAATTCCATACAACTACAGTCCTGAGCTATCATCCCTGGGCTATGGATGGAATGGACTGGGGAGAAGATGCTGAGCTGGTTTAGTCTGGGTGTCATAGTGCAGGTTGTTAAAATGGGTGATCCAAGCAGCCATATTCAGAAGTAACACCAAAACCAAAACTAAAATCTGAGTAGTATGTCAACTTTATTTGTCAGTTTCAAGGCAAAGAAAGAGGAAAACCTATGCAATAATCCCTCTGGTCAGAAACAAGAAATTCCAGATAGGAAGAGGGAAGTTTTGGACCAGAAAGGTGAGGGGTAGAGCTTAAAAATCCTCTTGGTCTGTGGCTACTTTTGATTTTCACAGAGCACATGAAAACTTGGAGAATAGAAAAGAACTAAGGGAACAATTCTCAATTTAGTTATTGAAAATGAATGTTAGTGATTGCCTGCTCAAAGAAACTCAACAAATCAGTTATTGCAGCATGGGTTTTAAAGCTCCCTGAGATTAATTCATTCTGTATCACCCAAAGGTTAGTTTATTTAGTGAGCACAAAGTGCCAGAAGCTGAAAATAAGGCAAGGAATGGACAAACTCTCTATTCTCACGGACCATTTTAGGGGTGTCAGGATCCAAAAACAATAATCACAAGAAAATTAATTTGAATTCATGTAATAAGAATATGATTTTAAATCATTTGGGAAAAGACAAAAATAATGTGATAAAATCTACCAAAGTATTGTAGCAATTCATAGCTTGAGAAGGCATGAGATTTTGAAGCCAAGCTCAAATATTGCTCTTCTTCAGAGGCTTTTCTAAATTAAGTGGTATCACATTTGCCTCCGTTGGAAAGTCTTCAGATCCAAGTACTTATTCAGACAATGAGTGAAGTCTCATTTAGGGGACTCATTTATCTCCTGTGTTCTCTAACTTTATTACAGAGTCCACTTTGGAAGCCTATCTTCAAGGAATTTGACAGATTTGATCCCTGGCCAACATACCAACCATTCTTCAAAGGAGCTCATAATGTTTAAACAAACGTCTTTGGAAGCACAATAGATCACATAGGTACTTTGGGCTCTAAACTACAGTCCTCATCTGGGCCACCAACACATCTGGAGCAGTTGGTTAGCTACTTATTACCCACTCTATAAATACTTGTTGACTCAACTGTGTGTGAGGTTCTATTGTTTGCCCTCTGTAAGTCATATTTCCACAAAGGGAATGTAAACAATATGAGGTTCAAAACAGCACTGTCTTCTCTGTTCATGTATCATTCCTTATTTTTCCCTTCTAAAATTCACAACAGGAAAAAACAGTCATTTTTTTTTAATCTTTCACATGATTTTCCAACATAAACTTTAGAGACATGTTGAGTTAATGTAAGTAGAAAGCCAAGTTGCAATTTCAAAAAAGTGAAGCCAAGTTCAGTTACATTTGTAACATATCTTAATACCTCTTAAAAGGGAAAAAAGAAGGTTTGAAAAGATAAATGATGGTGATGATGAAAGAAAAAACACACAGGGAAGATTTAGAGGAGTTCAGTGAGGACCACAGAATCAGAAAGAAATACATGATGACTGAGGTTAAGAAAGAGACAGAGGGAAAACTTGTCATCTATTCTGTTTTAAATAACAGACAACTATGAAGTGTAGCTTTTTATACATGGGATAGGATTTGACTTGCATTATAAGCATATGTCTGCTATCCTTAAACGATATAAAATAAGGATTCACATACCTGTAATTAAGATGTACAATAAGAACTGTACAATTATAAAATAATGTTATTATTAAATAACTCTTAAAGAATTTATTTTACAAAAATAGAAACTGAGGCAGAAATGATTGATTGGCTTGCTACTGGTCATTGCCTAAATTGGTAGCAGGACTAGCAGTTCAACTGGTGGTTGAACTCAGTCTTGTATCATTCAACGCAATACGTAAATATGATTTGCTTTTGGTACACAAGGCTTGTCTTTTGTTATATTGAACTTTACTAAGATAAAGCGGATGGTTGTACATAGCAATAAAACTGGTTGTGTGGCTCTTTAACATATTTCAACAGTTTGAAATCTCCCAAGAAGTAGTAGAAGAGAAACCATCCTTACGTTTTTCTGTATTTTACTATGATAGAAACACTATCAAGAGATTTTTGAGATAAACAAATTCTTTTTTAGACCATTCACCCATAACTATAAATTTAAAATATTCTCCTCCACCAAATGAATATTTCTGAATGCTGAATTTAGTCAAAATAAAGAAATGCAGGAGCTGGGCCACCTAGGGATCTCAGTAGTGAGTTTTACCCCTCATTGGCCTCCAGAATGGGCATGGAGACTACTTAAAAAAAAAACAATGCAGGAGTTATGGCAGGATGAAGAATGGTCCCTACTTTTTGATGCTCTCCAAAGCAAAATATATCTCAAACCATTCATGAAATTAAATTATAAGTATTAATATATATATTTTGAAAAATATATATATTTTGAAAGTAGAGTATTTTAATATGCATTTTTAGCTAGCATTTTCAGATTTTTAAAGTTAACATATAATGTATTACTTGTTTCAGGGATACAGGTCTGTGAATCATCAGTCTTGCACAATTCACAGCACTCACCACAGCACCCTCCCCAATGTCCATCAAGCAGCCACCCCATCCCCCCCACCCTTCTTCCCTCCAGCCACCCTCAGTTTGTTTCCTGAGATTAAGCGTCTCTTATGGTGTGTCTCCCTCCCTGATCCCATCTTTTCATTTTTCCCTCCCTCCCCCCACGATTATGCTAAGTGAAATGAGTCAATCAGAGAAAGAGAATTATCATATGATCTCATTGATAGAAGTATGGATATTCGAGATTCCATACAAATTATTTAGGAATATTTTGTTCTTTGTGAGAAATGCTTTTAATATTTTGACAGGGACTGCATTAAATGTGTACATTGCTTTGGGTAGTATAGACATTTTAACAATATTCGTTCTTCCAATCCATGAGCATGGAATGTGTTTCCATTCCTTTGTGTCCTCTTCAATTCCTTTCACAGCGTTTTATAGTCCCCAGAGCCCAAACCTTTCACCTCTTTGGTTAGGTTTATTTCTAGGTATCTTATGGTTTTTGGTTCAATTGTAAATGGGATTGATTCCTTAATTTCTCTTTCTGCTTCTTCACTATTGGTGTAAGGAAATGCAACAGATTTCTATAGGTTGATTTTGTACCCTAAGATTTTACTGAATTTATCAGTTCTAGCAGTTTTTTGATAGCATCTTGGTTTTCTATATCATGTCATCTACAAATACACAAGAGTGTATTGTCATGTCATGTGCAAATAGTGCCGGTTTGACTTCCTTCTTGCCAATTTGGTGCCTTTTAATTCCGTTTTCTTGTTGTTTAATTGCTGTGGCTAGGACTACCAGTACTATGTAAAATAACAATGATGCTGGTGGACATCTCTGTCTTATTCTTGACAGCAGAGAAAAAACAAAGCTTTTCCTCTATGAGGATGATGTTAGCTGTGAGTTTTCTATATATGGTCTCTCTTTCTCTCTCTTTCTCTCTCTCTCGCATGCTCTTTTTTTCCCCCCCAAAAAAATTGTCCTGGGCTTCAAACAACCCTGCTATTTATTTATTTATTTATTTATAGCATCTTAATTTAATTTTATTTTTTCAGTGTTCCAAGATTCATTGTTTACAAACCACATCCAGTGCTCTATGCAATGTGTGCCCTCCTTAATACCCAGCACCAGGCTCATCCATCCCCACCCCCTCCCTTCCAAAACTCTCAGTTTTTTTTTTTTTAATTTTTTATTTTTTATAAACATATATTTTTATCCCCAGGGGTACAGGTCTGTGAATCACCAGTTTACACACTTCACAGCACTCACCAAATCACATACCCTCCCCAATGTCCATAATCCCACCCCCTTCTCCCAAACCCCCTCCCCCCCGGCAACCCTCAGTTTGTTTTGTGAGATTAAGAGTCACTTATGGTTGTCTCCCTCCCAATCCCATCTTGTTTCATTGATTCTTCTCCTACCCACTTAAGCCCCCATGTTGCATCACCACTTCCTCCTCATATCAGGGGAGATCATATGATAGTTGTCTTTCTCTGCTCTGCTTGACTTATTTCGCTAAGCATGATACGCTCTAGTTCCATCCATGTTGTTGCAAATGGCAAGATTTCATTTCTTTTGATGGCTGCATAGTATTCCATTGTGTATATATACCACATCTTCTTGATCCATTCATCTGTTGATGGACATCTAGGTTCTTTCCATAGTTTGGCTATTGTGGACATTGCTGCTATAAACATTCGGGTGCATGTGTCCCCTTTGGATCACTACATTTGTATCTTTAGGGTAAATACCCAATAGTGCAACTGCTGGGTCATAGGGCAGTTCTATTTTCAACATTTTGAGGAACCTCCATGCTGTTTTCCAGAGTGGCTGCACCAGCTTGCATTCCCACCAACAGTGTAGGAGGGTTCCCCTTTCTCCGCATCCTCGCCAGCATCTGTCATTTCCTGACTTGTTGATTTTAGCCATTCTGACTGTTGTTTTAGCCATTCTCTGACTGGTGAGAGGTGATATCTCATTGTGGTTTTGATTTGTATTTCCCTGATGCCGAGTGATATGGAGCACTTTTTTTCATGTGTCTGTTCGCCATCTGGATGTCTTCTTTGCAGAAATGTCTGTTCATGTCTTCTGCCCATTTCTTGATTGGATTATTTGTTCTTTGGGTGTTGAGTTTGCTAAGTTCTTTATAGATTCTGGACACTAGTCCTTTATCTGATATGTCGTTTGCAAATATCTTCTCCCATTCTGTCAGTTGTCTTTTGATTTTGTTAACTGTTTTCCTTGCTGTGCAAAAGCTTTTGATCTTGATGAAATCCCAGTAGTTCATTTTTTCCCTTGCTTCCCTTGCCTTTTGCGTTTGTTCCTAGGAAGATGTTGCTGCGGCAGAGGTCGAAGAGGTTTGCTGCCTGTGTTCTCCTCAAGGATTTTGATGGATTCCTTTCGTACATTGAGGTCCTTCATCCATTTTGAGTCTATTTTT
Organism: Mustela putorius furo; assembly: GCF_011764305.1. Classification (NCBI taxonomy): domain Eukaryota; kingdom Metazoa; phylum Chordata; class Mammalia; order Carnivora; family Mustelidae; genus Mustela; species Mustela putorius. Next base: position 87,582,472 of record NW_025422005.1, on the reverse strand, counting down.
GTGTGTGGTGTAAGGAAATGGTCCAATTTCATTTTTCTGCATGTGGCTGTCCCAATTTTCCCAGCACCATTTATTGAAAAGGCTGTCTTTTTTCCATTGGACATTCTTTCCTGCTTTTGTCGAAGATTAGTTGACCATAGAGTTGAGGGTCTATTTCTGGGCTCTCTATTCTGTTCCATTGATCTAGTGTCTATTTTTGTGCCAGTACCATGCTGTCTTGATGATGACAGCTTTGTAATAGAGCTTGAAGTCCGGAATTGTGATGCCACCAACGTTGGCTTTCTTTTTCAATATCCCTTTGGCTATTCGAGGTCTTTTCTGGTTCCATATAAATTTTAGCATTATTTTGTTCCATTTCTTTGAAAAAGATGGATGGTACTTTGATAGGAATTGCATTAAATGTGTAGATTGCTTTAGGTAGCATAGACATTTTCACAATATTTATTCTTCCAATCCAGGAGCATGGAACATTTTTCCATTTCTTTGTGTCTTCCTCAATTTCTTTTCATGAGTACTTTATAGTTTTCTGAGTATAGATTCTGTGTCTCTTTGGTTAGGTTTATTCCTAGGTATCTTATGGCTTTGGATGCAATTGGTAAATGGGATTGACTCCTTAATATCTCTTTTCTTCTGTCTTGCTGTTTGGTGTAGAGAAATGCAACTGATTTCTGTGCATTGATTTTATATCCTGACACTTTACTGAATTCCTGTATAAGTTCTAGCAGTTTTTGGAGTGGAGTCTTTTGGGTTTTCCACATATAGTATCATATCATCTGCGAAGAGTGATAATTTGACTTCTTCTTTGCCGATTTGGATGCCTTTAATTTCCTTTTGTTGTCTGATTGCTGATCTAAGACCTCTAGTACGATGTTGAATAGCAGTGGTGATAATGGACATCCCCCTGCCGTGTTTCCTGACCTTAGCGGAAAAGCTTTCAGTTTTTCTCCATTGAGAATGATATTTGCGGTGGGTTTTTCAAGATGGCTTTGATGATATTGAGGTATGTGCCCTCTATCCCTACACTTTGAAGAGTTTTGATCAGGAAGGGATGTTGTACTTTGTCAAATGCTTTTTCAGCATCTATTGAGAGTATCATATGGTTCTTGTTCTTTCTTTTATTGATGTGTTGTATCACATTGACTGATTTGCGGATGTTGAACCAACCTTGCAGCCCTGGATAAATCCCAATTGGTTGTGGTGGAATAATCTTTTTAATGTACTGTTGAATCCTATTGGCTAGTATTTTGTTGAGTATTTTCGCATCTGTGTTCATCAAGGATATCGGTCTATAGCTCTCTTTTTTGGTGGGATCCTTGTCTGGTTTTGGGATCAAGGTGATGCTGGCCTCATAAAATGAGTTTGGAAGTTTTCCTTCCATTTCTATTTTTTGGAACAGTTTTTCAGGAGAATAGGAATTAGTTCTTCTTTAAATGTTTGGTAGAATTCCCCCGGGAAGCTGTCTGGCCCCTGGGCTTTTGTTTGTTTGGAGATTTTTAATGACTGTTTCAATCTCCTTACTGGTTATGGGTCTGTTTCAGGCTTTCTATTTCTTCCTGGTTCAGTTGTGGTAGTTTATATGTTTCTAGGAATGCATCCATTTCTTCCAGATTGTCAAATTTATTGCCGTAGAGTTGCTCATAGTATGTTCTTATAATAGTTTGTATTTCTTTGGTGTTAGTTGTGATCTCTCCTCTTTCATTCATGATTTTATTTATTTGGGTCCTTTCTCTTTTCTTTTTGATAAGGCGGGCAGGGGTTTATCAATTTTATTAATTCTTTCAAAGAACCAGCTCCTACTTTCGTTGATTTGCTCTATTGTTTTTTTGGTTTCTATTTCATTGATTTCTGCTCTAATCTTTATGATTTCTCTTCTCCTGCTGGGCTTAGGGTTTCTTTCTTGTTCTTTCTCCAGCTCCTTTAGGTGTAGGGTTAGGTTGTGTACCTGAGACCTTTCTTGTTTCTTGAGAAAGGCTTGTACCGCTATATATTTTCCTCTCAGGACTGCCTTTGTTGTGTCCCACAGATTTTGAACCGTTGTATTTTCATTATCATTTGTTTGCATGATTTTTTTCAATTCTTCTTAAATTTCCCGGTTGACCCATTCATTCTTTAGAAGGATGCTGTTTAGTCTCCATGTATTTGGGTTCTTTCCAAACTTCCTTTTGTGGTTGAGTTCTAGCTTTAGAGCATTGTGGTCTGAAAATATGCAGGGAATGATCCCAATCTTTTGATACCGGTTTGAGTCCTGATTTAGGACCGAGGATGTGTGATCTATTCTGGAGAATGTTCCATGTGCACTAGAGAAGAATGTGTATTCTGTTGCTTTGGGATGAAATATTCTGAATATATCTGTGATGTCCATCTGGTCCAGTGTGTCATTTAAGGCCTTTATTTCCTTGCTGATCTTTTGCTTGGATGACCTGTCCATTTCAGTGAGGGGAGTGTTAAAGTCCCCTACTATTATTGTATTATTGTTGATGTGTTTTCTTTGATTTTGTTATTAATTGGTTTATATAGTTGGCTGCTCCCACGTTGGGGGCATAGATATTTAAAATTGTTAAATCTTCTTGTGGGACAGACCCTTTGAGTATGATATAGTGTCCTTCCTCATCTCTTATTATAGTCTTTGGCTTAAAATCTAATTGATCTGATATAAGGATTGCCACTCCTGCTTTCTTCTGATGTCCATTAGCATGGTAAATTCTTTTCCACCCCCTCACTTTAAATCTGGAGGTGTCTTCGGGCTTAAAATGTGTTTCTTGGAGGCAAACATATAGATGGGTTTTGTTTTTTTTTATCCATTCTGATACCCTGTGTCTTTTGACAGGGGCATTTAGCCCATTAACATTCAGGGTAACCTATTGAGAGATATGAATTCAGTGCCATTGTATTGCCTGTAAGGTGACTGTTACTGTATATGGTCTCTGTTCCTTTCTGATCTACCACTTGTAGGCTCTCTCTTTGCTTAGAGGACCCCTTTCAATATTTCCTGTAGAGCTGGTTTGGTATTTGCAAATTCTTTCAGTTGTTGTTTTGTCCTGGAAGCTTTTAATCTCTCCTTCTATTTTCAATGATAGCCTAGCTGGATATAGTTATTCTTGGCTGCATGTTTTTCTCGTTTAGTGCTCTGAAAATATCATGCCAGCTCTTTTTCCTGGCCTGCCAGGTCTCTGTGGATAAGTCAGCTGCCAATCTAATATTTTTACCATTGTATGTTACAGACTTCTTTTCCCGGGCTGCTTTCAGGATTTTCTCTTTGTCATTGAGACTTGTAAATTTTACTATTAGGTGACGGGGTGTGGGCCTATTCTTATTGATTTTGAGGGGCATTCTCTGAACCTCCTGAATTTTGATGCTCGTTCCCTTTGCCATATTGGGGAAATTCTCCCCAATAATTCTCTCCAGTATACCTTCTGCTCCCCTCTCACTTTCTTCTTCTTCTGGAATCCCAATTATTCTAATGTTGTTTTCGTCTTATGGTGTCACTTATCTCTCGAATTCTCCCCTCGTGGTCCAGTAGCTGTTTTGTCCCTCTTTTGCTCAGCTTCTTTATTCTCTGTCATTTGGTCTTCTATATCACTAATTCTTTCTTCTGCCTCATTTATCCTAGCAGTGAGAGCCTCCATTTTTGATTGCACCTCATTAATAGCTTTTTTGATTTCACCTTGGTTAGATTTTAGTTCTTTTATTTCTCCAGAAAGGGCTTTTATATCTCTCGAGAGGGTTCTCTAATATCTTCCATGCCTTTTTCGAGCCCGGCTAGAACCTTGAGAATTGTCATTCTGAACTCTAGATCTGACATATTACCGATGTCTGTATTGATTAGGTCCCTAGCCTTCGGTTACTGCCTCTTGTTCTTTTTTTTTGTGTTTGAATTTTTACGTCTTGTCATTTTGTCCAGATAAGAGTAAATGAAGGGGCAAGTAAAATACTAAAAGGGTGGCAACAACCCCAGGAAAATATGCTTTAAACCAAATTAGAAGAGATCCAAAATCGTGAGTGGGGAGAAAGGGGATGAAAAAGAGGTTCAAAAAGGAGAAAGAAAAAAAAAAAAAAACAAAAAGAAAGAAAAGAAAAAAAAAAAAAAAAAAAAAAAAAAAAAAAAAAAAAAAAAAAAAAAAAAAAAAAGAATTTTTAAAAAAAAGAAAACACCTTTCAGAAAGTGGTTGTTTTTCTGTTTCCAGAATTGCTGTTCTTCTTCTCTTCGATCTGCCGATGGATTTTCAGGTGTTTGCAATCTTTAGATAAGCTATCTAGCTGATCTCCGGCTAGCTGAAGCCGTCTCAGCTTGCTACTTCTCCGCCATCTTGACTCCTCCTCCCAAAACTCTCAGTTTGTTTCTCAGAGTCCACAGTCTCTCATGGTTCATCTTCCCCTCCAATTTCCCCCAAGTCACTTTTCCTTTCCTTCTCCTAATCTCCTCCATGTTATTCCTTATGCTCCACAAGGAAGTAAAGATGTGGTCCATATATACAATGAATATTACACCTCCATCAGAAAGGATGAATACCCAACTTTTATATCAACATGGACAGGACTGGAGGAGATTATGCTGAGTGAAATAAGTCAAGCAGAGAAAGTCAATTATCATATGGCTTCACTTACTTGTGGACCATATATGGTTCTTATATTGAGGTTTATTCCCTCTAAACAGACTTTGTTGAGGGTTTTTTTTATCATGAAGGGAGGGTACACATTGTCAAATAATTTTTCTGCATCTACTGAAATGGTCATATGGTTCTTATCCTTTTTTTTTAAAGATTTTATTTATTTGACACAGAGAGAGAGATCACAAGTAGGCAGAGCAGCAGGCAGAGACAGAGGAGAAGCAGACTCCCCGCTGAACAGAGAGCCCGATGCGGGGCTCGATCCCAGGACCCTGAGATCATGACCTAAGCTGAAGGCAGAGGCTTCAACCCGCTGAACCACCCAGGTGCCCCCTTATCCTTTCTTTTATTAATGTGGTGTACCACACTGATTGATTTGTGACTACTGAACCACCCTTACAACCCAGGAATAAATACCTCTTGACTGTGGTGTATAATTTTTTAAAATACATTTTAGATTCAATTTGCTAGTATTTTATTGAGAACTTCTGCATCCATGTTCATCAGGGATATTGGCCTATAGTTCTCTTTTTTAGTAGAAAAATAGGCACATAGATCAATGGAACAGGATGGAAAACCCAGATAAGATCCCACAATTATATGGTTGATTTATCTTTGACAAAGCAGGAAAGAATATCCAATGTAAAAAAAGACAATGTTTCGACAAAGGGTGTAGGGGAAAATGGACAGCAACATGCAGAAGAATGAGACTTAGCCACCTTCTTACACCTTATACAAAAAATAACTTCAAAATGAGTGAAAGACCCAAATATGAGACGTGAAACCATAAAAACCCTAGAGGAGAATACAGGCAGTAATCTCTTTGACATTGGCTGTAACAACTTCCTTCTACATATGTCTCCTGAGGCAAGGGAAACAAAAGCAAAAATATACTATTGGTATTTCATCAAAATAAAAAGCTTCTGCACAGCAAAGGAAACAACAAAACTAATAGGCAACCTACTGAGTGGGAGAAGATATTTGCAATGACATATCTGATAAAAGGTTAGTGTCCAAAATATATAAAGAACTTATAAAGCTCAACACCCAAAAAGTAAATAATCCAATTTAAAAAATGGGCAGAAGATATGAATAGACATTTCTTCAAAAAAGACATACAGAGGGCTGACAGACACATGAAAAGATGTTCAACATCACTCATCATCAGGAAGATACAAATTAAAACTGCAATGATATATCACCTCAAACCTATAAGAATGGCTACACTCATCAACATGGGAAACAACAGGTGTTGGTGAGGATGTGGAGTAAGGGGAACTCTCTTGCACTGTTGGTGGCAACACAAACTGATGCAACCATACTGGAAAACAGTATGGAAGTTCCTCAGAAAGTTAAAAATAGAACTACTTTATTCACTGAAACTACAACTACAACAATTCACTACTAGGTATTTACTCAAAGAATAAAAAAAAAAAAAAAAAAAAAAAAAACTAATTCAAAGGGTTATATGCACCCTGATGTTTACATCAGCATTATTTGAGATAACCAAGATATGGAAAGATCCTACATGCCCATTGATAGATGAAAGGATAAAGAAGATGCAGTCTATATACACAATGGAATATTACTCAGCCATAAAAAAGAATGAATTCTTGCCATTTGCAACAACACAGATGGAGCTAGAGAGCATTATGCTAAGCAAAATAAGTCAGTCAGAATAAAATAAATACCATATGATTTTACTCATATATGGAATTTAAGAAACAAAATAAAAGAACAAAGGGGACGAAAAAGAGAAAAAGAGAAAGAAGCAAGCCAAGAAACAAACTCTTAACAATAGAGGACAAATTAATGCTTACCAGAAGGGATGTGGATGGAGAGGTGTTCTAAATAGATGATGGGGATTAAGGAATGCACTTGTGATGAGCATAGTATGGAAGTGTTGAATCACTATATTTTATACCCAAAACTAATATTACAAGTATGTAAACTAATTGGAATGTAAATAAAAATTTTAAAAATAAAAATATTTGAATGAATCTGATTTAATATGTTTTAATCCTTTAAAAGAGGGTAACCACTTGATGTAAACCTTCATACTTCTTACTCTTGGCCTGCTTTAGGCCTTGACTTTTCTTCTACCTTCTTTCTTTTTGGGGAGGTTTATTTTACTTATGTTGTAGAAATACTAACATAGAAGTAAAAACAAAACAACAACAACAATAAAAACAAAAACAAAACCTCTTACAAAATCCATTCCTCCTCTTGAAGTAGGAAAGAGATATAAAATAAGTTAATCAAAGCTTTTTTTTCCCCTGCCAATATCCACCCCATCACATTTTTTGTTCATTCTTCTTAGTAGCTTCACAAAGCTAATAATAACTAACATTTGTATAGTGCATTCTAGCTTACCATTCCTGTTTTTTCACAAGCATTGCCTCATTTAGTCCTCACACTAAGCCTTTAGGGTGGCTATTATTATCACCGTCAAGCTGCAGACAAGGAAACTGGGATTCAAAGAAGCTACACAGCTTGTAAAGTCGTTTTCAATATTCACCGGATTCATTATGCAGCCATTAAAAAATGAGAATTTTGTTGACAATTTAATGACATGGAAAAATGTCCATGAAAAAATAATTTAAAAAATAGCAGACCATAAACTATAGTAAGTGGATCCAATTTTCTCCTTTCTGCACTTCAAATTTTCCATAAAAAGCATGCACCAATTTTCATAATATGATTAGATCTATAATAATTTTTATTGTCTAGCAAAATCAACATTGACCCCAAACTATGTTCAGTTCCACTACCAAATTGCTTACAGAAGAACTATTAATGTTATAACAATGTAACTATTAAAAAATCATTTTGCAAAGAATGAATTCAGCTTTGCACATGAAGAGGTTAACTTTTAAATAAAATCATCTGTGTTTTATTCTCATTTTTTCACCAAAAAACTATCGGATTAGGTGCCTATCAATAGAAATGGACTAAGAGGTTATACATTGTCTAGGGAATCTTAACATTTTTCCATTTTTCTGAGGATAATGCAGGACTTAAAATATCTAAGACTTATTGCTAGTTAATTATTTTGTGCTAGGTGTTTTTGAAAGCATTGAAATCTGACAACATTTATATGAAATTGGTCTTATTTGTGACACACTTTTACAGCTTAGAAAACTTAGACTTGGAAATGTAAGATGCATTGCTCATATTTATGACAAATGAATACAACTCAAACTCAGCTATTTCTTTTTCCAAAGCCCCTGTTCTCAAGCTACTAATCCTTCACTTCTTATACTGAAGAAAGAAAGAGTGATCTTAACCCCAGTGACCTAAACTTCACCTAGTAATCTTAATTTATTAGCTCTAATTGTTAACCTCCTTCATTATTTATTTTAAGTTTTAGAACCAAATTAATTCTTGGTTCTATTGTTTATTAGGTAGCTATTATTATAGAGATAAATATAAATGCACTTTTTTTGCTGGCTTCTATTAACTAGTCATTTGGAGAGTACAGTGAACTGAGGAGTAAACAGAAATTTCCCCCAGTGATGAATTCACAATTTTCCCGGCTTAATGAATCTTGAAATGTCAAGTCATCAGATTCTTATATCCCAATTGAATTCGCATTTTGGAACTTACAAACAGAAAAAAAAAAAAACACTCAAAAATATTCTTATTCATCAAACACTGATCACAAGGGTCTTCGTCTTTATATCACGAGGTGGAACTTTTTGAAGGTGCTCTCCATTTGAGTTTTTACATCAGTAATAGGTTGTCTTGACATTTATCCAAACCACATTTGAAAAACTAAATTATCCCCTTATCTTTGCGGTAATAATTCTGACTCTTCTGACTCTGCTAAACTCTCTGGAAGGTCATAGGTTTAAGACTGTAATGTGTCAAGATAAAAAATGCCAAATGTCATGTGGGAACTGAAAAGGCACATCCAAAAAGAAGTAACTAATCTGAGGAGAAGCATTTTCTTGGTGATTGCAGCTTTCTCTTGTTTATTTTCTATGTAAAAATACATTTTATCATTTTATTTAGTTTCATCTTTTAGTGAATCATTGCCTTCATATAATAGTCTATTATGTTCTCTACATTCAATTTGGTATAACATATGATAAGAATAATTTTAGAGTTGACATAGTCTTTCTAAATATTTCACTGATCTTTATTATTTGCTTTTGAGACACTGGCCATCATCATGCCTATTGTTCATTCATTATACTTTCACTAAAGCAGAATAACATAAATTGTCAGCTTTTATATGTATGTGTGTGTGGGTGTATGTATGTATATATATATATATATATATACATATATATATTAGATTTTATTTATTTAATTGACAGACAAAAATCACAATAGGCAGAGAGGCAGGCGGTGGGGGGGGGGAGCAGGCTCCCCACTGAGACCCCAATGCAGAGCTCTGAGATCATAAACTGAGCTGAAGGCAGAGGCTTTAACCCACTGAGCCACCCAGGCACCCCTGCTTTTATATTTCATATGAATTGTTTTGCTCATTGTATAAAATAAAATGCTATGCTATTTTCTGTGACATTGTGATCCAACCTACAAATGCAGATGTACAAGATTTTTTTTATATAATTTTTTATTTTTTATAAACATATATTTTTATCCCCAGGGGTACAGGTCTGTGAATCACCAGGTTTACACACTTCACAGCACTCACCAAAACACATACCCTCCCCAATGTCCATAATACCACCCCCTTCTCCCAAACCCCCTCCCCCCAGCAACCCTCAGTTTGTTTTGTGAGATTAAGAGTCACTTATGGTTTGTCTCCCTCCCAATCCCAGATTCTTTCATTTATTCTTCTCGTACCCACTTAAGCTAAAGGTTCTCAAATGTGAGCATTCTTCAGTTACAAAGTAATTTATTCCAAGTTCCATTAAAGAATATCCTTTGCCATGTATTTATATTTTAAATATTAAGTCTTATGAATCATACCCAAAGAATGTGTAAGTATAGAAATATCATAATTGTAAATAATTCACTGTAAACATTTATTGCAAATAATTTTGTCTTTATTACAATGTAACAGAATTGCAAAATTTTATTTATTATAAATAAAAACTATCTATTGCCATTGGAATTAGACTTATCTAGCAATAAGGAAATTCTGAAATTAAAACTAGAAAATCTGGGTTATAATTTTTTCCATTTACTAAGTCTATGACTCCAATTTAATCTTCACTGTGTATGTTAAGGGCATCTTGCAAACTTTGATAGGATTAACAAGGCATAATTTATTTATAAACCCCTTGAGACTCAAAAAAAAAAAACTAGTGGAGGATATACACATCTTTTTTTAAATTATTTAATTTATTTATTTGACAGAGATCACAAGTAGGCAGAGAGGCAGGCAGAGAGAGAGGAAGGGCAGCAGGCTCCCTGCTGAGCAGAAAGCCCAATGCAGGTCTTGACCCCAGGACCCCAGGACCACGACCCGAGCCAAAGGCAGAGACCTTAACCCACTGTGCCACCCAGGTGCCCCTATACACATTTTTAAAATTATAAATATCATTATTAAGAACAATAATATTCCTTTAAATAAGATAATTATCTGAAGCTTGTTATTTTTCACTGGGTGAATATTAAATTGATTCCCAAATGTACAGTGCAAATCTGATATCTCAAGGTATTTCTTGTCCAAGGGAAACAAGTCTGCTAGCCTCAACATTGTAATTTTGTTTTAATCAGTTTCTTTAAACTTATGGTACTGTAAATATTATATCTATGTATGTTATTTTCTTTGTACTAGGATCAAAGTATTCTATAGCCACATCTATGTACCTCTAGGCAGCCTACAATTTTTTGTGTATATTCCTCTATCTTAACATTATTGATACTGTTTGTTGTTGTTGTTTTTATAGCAACTTTTTACCTAAAATAATTATAAATTCACTGGAAATTATAAAAGTAGTAGAGAGGTTGCACCCAGTTTGCCCCAAAGGCAACATCAAACAATTGTAATACAGTAGCAAAAGCAGGGAATTGACCTTGGTGCAATCCACAGACCCCTTCAGATTTCAGCAGTTTTTCATGCACTTGTTTTTTTTGTGTAAATTTCTATACAGGCTTACTGCTTATACACGTTTATTTAACCACTACCATAATTGAGATACAGAATTTTTCCATCACCACAAAAACTTCCCCCAGGCTACTCCTTCATTAATGACAGCTGTTCTTTACTAATATAATCTGTGTATGCCATTATTACTTTATCATTTCAAGAATTTTATGTAAATGGCATCATATAATATGTAATCTCTAGAGATTACTTTTTTTATTCAATGTAATTCTTTTGATATTTAATCAGGTTTTTTGTGTGTATCAATAGTCCATTCGTTTTCATTAGTGAATAGTATTCTATGATACACTTGCATTCCGTGTGGAGGTGCCACAGCTTTTTTTTTTTTTTTTTTTAAGGCCATTTAGATTGTTTGCAGTTTGGGGTTATGACAAGTAAAACTGTTGTGAAACTTCATGATACATTTTTGTGCATATGAATGTGAGTTTTCATTTCTCTGGGATAAGTGACCAGGAATGGGACTGGATTGTATGAAAATTGTATTTTTTTAAAACGAAATTCTGAAAGTATTCTTCAGAGTTGCTGTACCATTTATATTTATATTCCTACCAGCATTCTATGAATGAAGAAATTTCTCCACATCCTAACCAGATTTGTTATTGTCACTATTTTTAAACTCATAGTAATTGTAGGAATATCTCATCATGGTTTTAACTTGCATTTCACTAAATGTTTGATGACGATGTTCTTATATGACATTTGTATATTCTTTTTTGGTACAATGTTCCATGTCTTTTGCCCTATTTCAGATTATATTGTGAGTGTGTGTGTGTGTGTGTGTGTGTTTATGTTTATTATTTTGAGAGTTTATGTATACATTAAATATGAGTCCTTTTTCAGATATGTGGTTTGAAAATGGTTTCTCCTATTTTAAATTGCCTTTTTATCATCTTAACAGGATCTTTTTTTTTTTTAAAGATTTTATTTATTTCACAGAGAAAACATGCAAGCAGGTAGAGTAGCAGGCAGAGGGAGAGGGAAAAGCAGGCTCCCCACCGAGCAGTGAGCCCAACTTGGGGCTGGATCCCTGAAGGCATATGCTTAACCAACTGAGCCACCAAGGTGCCCCTTAGCAGGATCTTTAACTTTGATTAAGTAAGTTTATTAATTTTTTTATTGTATTTTTCTTTTCCTGTTTAAGAATTCTTCACCTACCCTAGGTCCTCCATATTTTCTCCTATATTTTCTTCCATAAGTTTAAATATTTTCTTCTATAAGTTTAAAATTTAATCCATTTAGAGTTAATGTTTGTATAGCATGTGAGGTTTAGGCTGACTTTTGTTGTTGTTATTGTTGGTTTTTGTTTTTTATATTGTTCTGTTTTGTTTTGCTTTTGCCAATATTTATCCAGTTGTTCCAGCAATTTTAGAAACTATAATATCTGGGATCATGACATGAGCCAAAGGGAGCTGCTTAACCAACTGAGCCACCTAGTCATCCTTATTCATCTTTTTCAAAATTATTTTAGTTATTCTAATTTCCTTGCTTTTTCATATAATTTTTAGGATAACCTTTTTAATATCTATAAAACATGTTCCTAGGATTTTGATAAGAATTGCTCTATACTTATAAATCAGTTGGGGAAGAGTCAAAATCCGTATTACATTGAGTTTTCAAAATCATAGAAATGGTCGTGTCTTTTCATTTACTTAGATTGTTGTTTCCTTTTATCAGTGTTTTGTAATTTTCAGTATATAAATACTATACATGTTTCAATATTTTTATACCTATGTATTTCATTTTCTGAGATATTATAAATGGTATTGTTTTTAATTTTTGTTTCCATGTGTTTATTGCCACTCTATAGAAATACATCTTTATATGTTGATTTTGTATACTGAGAACTTGCTGGACTCACTATTAGCTCTAGGAAGTTTTGTTTTGTTTTTGGTCTTTGTTTTGTAGACTTCTGGGATTTCTCTATAAGGATTATAATGTCCTTTGCAGATGGGGAAAATTTTATATCTTCCTTTCCTATGCTTTTTCTTTCCTTGTTTTTCCCCTTATTAACTATCTAGGCATTCCAGTACCATACTGAATAACAGTGGTTAGAGTTGACATCCTTGCTTTATTTCTCATTTTACTATTAAGCATTATATTAGCTATAGAGTAGAGCTTTACTATTTTAAACTTAGTTTTGAATTATTGACCATTACATTAAACAGTCTTACATTTGCTTTATAACAAGCAAATGCTAAGAATTCTTAGAATTTCTAAGAAGTTCTTAGAAATTCTAAGAATCTAAGAATTCCTAGATTTCAGATGTCAGGATAACAAACAGTTACCCGCCTCTTACAAAACTTGCAGTTTCATTACATTCATGTTATTTGGTAATTCTTTAGCTTCAAGTGAAATGCGATATGAAGTAGAGGGCTATGAGGGCTGACCACAGAGTCCATGCGTCTGTATTTATCTCATAACTCATATCACCCAGTTTTACCTCTCAACAGTAATTAAGAATCAGTTTCTTATCCTGGGAAAGTTTGCAAAAGTTGACCTTGCCAGATTAATATTATATGACAGGGATTAGAATACCCCAAGTCAGGGCAGTTATCCAATCCTGAAGGGTAAGAGAATGGAAAACATAACTCTTCCTTCTGGAAACAAAAAACAAAAAAACTCCATTCTGAAGTACTTCTAAAAGCATAAATGATATTACTATGCCCTAAAAAATTATCCCCAGTACTATATATATTTATATATATTTTTAAGTCCTTTAAATTCACCAGATTTATAATTTTATTAGAGAATAACTATATATGTGTTTAAGTATTTTTTTTTAATTTTCAGATGTTCATCTTAAGTTAACAGCAATATGCACAGTTTAGGTAAGTGGTAAGCAAATTTTCACATTTAGGTAAATATCAAATATGATTATGGTTGTAAAATCTCTTTTTTTCAGCAATATTCCTAGATTTTAAACAAAATGTCTTGGAAAGAACATCAACTTGTCATTTTTTGGTAGTTTTAAAGTCTAATTTTTAAGTCTATGTACAGTACAGACTTCTATTTATAAGATAAATAAGTTCTAGGAACATATAATTTTTGGCTTGTAATAGATATTCAGTGAATACAGGCAGAGTTAAACTGTACTTTTCATAGTCTTGCAGACTTTTGGAAATGTAGCAGTAAATTGTCTTTAATTAGGAATTTTAATGCTATACATACTGTTCTGTGTGGGACAACTTAGAAGGCACAGAACTTTTAGAAATTGGAACATATTTGTAGTCCTTCTATCTCCCTCACTAATAATAAAGTGAGAAAATATGAAGATCACAATTTTCCACCCCCACCAACAAATAATTGCATGCCCTTGGGAAAGAAAATTAGTTTTATGGGAAAATTCTCAAAAAACATGTAAAGGGTTGAATCACAAAATTTATTATTTGATTTCTCTTCATTTGAAGATTGATTAATGCTTTGTTACATGAACTTTCACATAATATTTTATAAATTTGGAAAAGACTCAAATAATATCTGGAAACATAAATTATTTGATTTTCTGGCTAAATTTCTAGATTTCATATTATCTGGATAATTGACAAGGCAGGTAATGCCATTACACATATTTAAAATGAAAAAAATCCTTTTTGTATTTTTCAAATATATTCATCAAAGAAACAACATAGGAAGAACTATAAAGCAAAAACAAAGTCGGCTCATAGATGATGTTATTTTATTCTTTCTTAATACCAGTGTAGTGTGCTCAGTATTAATGAAGAATGTTTCTGGATATTTGCCATTATATTTCATAAAGTCAATGCTAGAAATGTTATGCAGATTATTAGTAAATTATCAACAACCCTGTGTTCATCTTTTATGATGCCCCTAGTGTTTCTGGATTTTGGCTTCTCAGACACCTAGTAGGAATGATTTTGGACTCCACCATAGCTTAGTGGAATTATATGATGAGTGTTAGCCAATATATTGTTAAGTGCAAGTGACAGGTGTCATTTCTTGATTGCATTATGATTTCGTGGGAGCTCTTTCCCTCGGCTTCAGCTAATCACAACTTTGAGGTAGCGTTTTCCCTATCAGACTGTGTCACAGAGAGAGCAGATGTGATGGAGAGCAGATATGATAGAGTTTGTCAATTCGTGACAAACAAAAAACCCTTTCTTTTGATAAGCCACTCAGGTTTGGGGGTTATTTGTCACTGCAGCCTAACCTACACTACTATTAACTATTCTATTTTATACATTAAAATAAGTTACACAGCTAGTAAGGGGATGAGTTAAGATACAAACTGGTCTGTTTCTGTACAGCCCACAGAGTCAACGGTCATCCCATATCCCAGAACCAACCCTTTTACTTTCAGTCATTCAGTTTTCGAGCCCTGGTGAATATCTCAGGTATTTTTGGTATTGTTGTAGAACACTAAATTCACTTCTCTCAGAATGCATTAAAATGCATTATTTATTTAAGGCTTAAGTTCCTGACTCTGCTACTGTTATGATTTTGCATAAGGAGAACATTGAGAATTATGTAGAACATTTCATGGTCTTGATGTTACGTAACTCCCAGCTGCTGACCATATGAAGAAGACACATAAATGATTGCAAACAAAATAGAGAGTTTTATTAAAAATATATGTGCTCTGAGATTGACCTACCAATAGTGCAAATTCTTAAACTTTTTGTTTGATTTAGAACATATAATAAATTTTGCAGGAGGAGCTTAATTATAATGAAGTTCCATGTCGTTTAATTTAAAATAATATTTTCAGTAATGGAAAATGTTTCATTGCTCATGCAGGGCATTTGCTATTAAAGTTCAGAAGTTTGGGGTAAAAGTAGACATTCTTTGTTTTACATGAGTCAACTTAGTTTATACACAGTCTTTATTCATTTTGCACTAAAATATTACACTAAATAATGGATTATTGGACACTACTTGGAATGAATAATAATCCAGTATTCACGGAACATGCAACATTTTTAAAAAATTAAAATTGGACTTTATTTCCATAGTTCTGACACAAATCAGGTAAACATTAAATTATATAATATTTTAGTTTTGTATTATACTTTTAACTATAGATTTCACTGATCTATAATGTGTTTTGGTTGCAAGTAAAATTATTGATTTTACTTGCTCAAGTGGCAATAGAAGTGACTAAGGGCATCTCAATCCAAAATCTAAAGGCAGGAGACTCAATTAATATGTCCAATATCCCAAGAGGGTAAAAAAAAAGTACAAGCTGGATCCAATCCTCATACAAGAAAGTATATTTATTCTAAAGAAAAGTGTTCTAAAAATGATGTCTTCTAAAACCGAAACCATGACCAAAAAGCATAGTCTAGGACATAATTAGATTTCAAAAACATTCTGATTTGACTTTGGAAGGGTAACTTTTATCCTCTGAGTGGATTTCTTCTTCCTCCAAAATTTCATAAAATGTTAGAATAATATCATCCTTCCAGTATTATTGTATCTAATATAAATAGCTTGAAAAACTGAAAAGACTAATTATACAGTTACATTTTTTAAAAGCTTTAAAAAGATTACAAGAAAAAGGTAAGACAGGCTAGGAGGAATCAACTGCAAACAACATAACCAATAATTAATTTTCAGAACATATAAATGACAGCTAAAGAGGAACATGATAATATACATTCAACTCCAATAAATGAGAAAATATGAATACTATTTTCATAGAAGAAAAAAATGTATGTAATAAACATAATCATGGAATTTCAAATTAAACCACAACTGCCATCATCTTATACTTATTGGTATGAAAAAACTAGAAAATGAAAAAAATTAGCTAATAAGAAAAAGAAAAAATTCACATTCATAAAAATGTGAATAACTGTAATTCATGTGTACTACTGGTGGCATATACACAGTACCCTCACTTTGGAAAACAATTTGGCATGATTTTTAAAAATAGACATGTACACATATTACAAACTATTTCAGTTCTAGAAATATACCATGAGTTTCTCCAGGATTATGTTCCAGGAGACATGTACAAAAATATAGAGTTGTTTATAATATAAAAACACTGGAAACAAATCAAAAAATCTATCGTACTAAGAATGGTAAACATGATGTGATGTAGTTACACATTATAATGCAAAAACAACAGCAATAATAAATGAGCCTCATCTACATATATCAAGAGCTGCATTTTATGAACATTATATGTAGTATAATAAAAATCTTGTAATAGAATACATACTTTCTGATATGTTTAATAAACATAAGTAAACTAAGGTATTCATTGTTATGGAACATATATATGTGTTAAAACTATAAAGAAAGTAATGTGTCAAGTAGTTAAGTCTATATATAAAGTATCAAAAAGATATAACATTGCAACACTCCAATATTTACTTTCACACCTTATACTGGGCAGCTTCATGCTAATGTGCTTTTTCAATGATGTTTTCAGTTGTATAGTGAAAAGCCATGAACTAAACTCCTATGTGTATTATTAATTTTAAAATTTCTATCAATGTGCATTTTCTGTCTAAATCAACCAATTTTTTAAAATATTTTATTTATTTGTTTGAGAAAAAGAGCACTAAAAGAGTACGTATGGGAGGGGAGCAGAGGGAGAATCAGGCTCCCTACTGAGCAGAGAGCTGGATGTGGGGCTCTATCCCAGGACCCTGGGATCATGACCTGAGCTGAAGGCAGAAAGATGCTTAACCAACTGAGCCACTCAGGCACCCCTCAACCAATCTTACATAATTTAAAGAAAATGTCTTGTTCTGATATTAAGATTGAGACATGAGCTTCATAAAACCATTGCAAAAAAAGGAAGTATATATTAAAAAGGTAACCATATAAAACACTTAAAACTCACTGATACTTATGATTCCAAGAGGAACCAGAACCCATAGGAATGGTGGCAGTTACATGAAAGATACCAGTAAGTGTAAATTGAATAAATGGATTTTGGCACAAAGGGAGGTAAATGTTTGTGTGTAAAGGGAAATTCTAGACTAAGATTTAAACATTTTCACACTCTAAGAAAGGACATTGCATAGGACATTATAAAAGTTTCCATTCAGCTTAATGGTTTCATTCCTAATTTTCATTTATGTAAGGATTTTATGCCCAATTCAAACTTCTCCTTTTCTTTCTCCAAATAAGATTCTATCCTTCACTGCAAGGTGAAATAATTTGTTTAATAACATTTTTTTGTTACTGTTGATTCAAGTGGAAGTATAATCAGTAGAAGAAAATCAGAAGTGTAAGTTCTATTAATCTTATACACATACTGTTTTGTTTCCTGCAAGTTTGAAAAAGATACCCAAGGATTGCCTGAGTAGTTTAGTGGGTTAAGCCTCTGCCTTCGGCTCAGGTCATGGTCTCAGGGTCCTGGGATCGAGCCCTGCACTGGGCTCTCTGCTCAGCGGGGAGCTTGCTTCCCCCTCCCTCTCTGCCTGACTCTCTGCATACTTGTCATCTCTGTCAAATAAATAAATAAAATATTTAAAAAAAAAAAAAAGAAAGACACCCCAAAAGTAATTATTCTTTCTTTTTTTTTTTTCTTATTCTTAAATTTTTATTTTAATCACCTGGTGCTCATCACATGAGCACTCCTTAATTCCTGCCACCTATTTAATCCATACCCCCACAAATCTTCCCTCTGCTAACACTCAGTCTGTTCTCTATAGTTAAGAGTGTTCCTTGGCTTATCTCTCCTTCTCTTTTACCCTTTGTTCCTTTGTGTTTTGTTTCGTTTTTTGTTTTTTTCTTAAATTCCACATATGAGTGAAATCATATAGTATTTGTCTTTCTCTGACTGACTTATTTCCCTCATACTTATTCCCTCATACTTATTTCCCTTATACTCTCTGGTTCCATCCACATGATTGTAAATGGCAACATTTCATTCTTTTTTACCTCTGAATAACAATTCACTATATATATAATATTATATATATATATATATATATATATATATATATATATATATATATATAGCTCACATCCTTATTCATTCATCAATGGACTGAAGGACTTGTGCTGTTTCCATATCTTGTCTATTGTAAATGATGTTGCCATAACCATAGGAGTGCATGTATCCCTTTGAATCAGTATTTTTGTATACTTTGAGTAAATACATTGTAGTGCAATGGCTGGATCATAGGATAGTCTATTACCAACTTTTTGAGGAATCTCCATACTGTTTTCCAGAGCTGTTGCAACAGTTTGCTTTGACTTTTTCTCCACATCCTTACCAGCATCTGTCATTTCTTATGTTTTTATTGTAGCCATTCTGATAGGTGTGAGAGGTTATCTCATTGTAGTTTTGATTTGTAAATCCATGATGATAAGTGATGCTGAGCATCTTTTCATATGTCTTTTGGCCATCTTTATGTCTTCTTGGAGAAATGTCTGTTCATATCTTCCGCTCATTTTAAAATTGGATTTATCTTTTGCGGTGTTGAGTTTGATGAGTTCTTTATATATTTTGGACACTAACCCTTTATCAGATATGCCATTTGCAAATATCTTCTCCCATTCAGTAGGTTGCCTATTAGTTTTGTTAATTGTTTACTTTTGCTGCACAGAAGCTTTTTATTTTAATTTGGTTTCAGTAGTCTATTTTTACTTTTTTTTCCCTTGCCTCAGAGGACCAATTTAGAAAAAGTTGTGACAGCCAATGCCAGAGAATGTCTGTGTTCTCTTCTAGGATTTTTATGAGTTCCGGTCTCATATCTAAGTATTTAATCTGTTTTGACTTTGTTTTGTGAATGGTGTAAGAAAGTAGTCCAGTTTCATTCTTTAGCATGTTGCTGTACAGTTTTCCCAACACTATTTGTTGAAGAGACTGTCCTTTTCTCACTGTATATTTTGTCCTGCTTTGTCAAAGATTAATTGCAGGTTTATTTCTGGATCTTCTATTCTGTTATATTGATTTATATGTCTCTTTTTATGCCGATACCATACTGTTTGATCATTACAGCTTTGTAATATAACTTAAGGTCTGGAATTATTATAACTCCAGTTTTGCTTGTATTTTTCAAGATTTAGGGTTTTTTTGTGACTGGTTCTGTACTAAATCTGTACTAAATCTAGAATTGTTCATTCTGGTTCTGAGAAAAATGTTGGGATTTGATAGATATTGCATTAAATATGTAAATATTAAATATTACTTAGGGCAATAAGGCATTTTAGCAATATTTGTTCTTCAAATCCATAAGCATGAAATGTTTTTCCATTTCTTTGTGTTGTCTTCAATTTCTTTCATCAGTGTTTTATAGTTCTCAGAGTACAGGTCTTTTACCTCTTTGGTTAGGTTTATTCCTAGATATCATTATTTTTGGAAATAATTTTTGTAAATATTTTTGGGATTATTTCTTAATTTCTCTTCCTGCTTCTTTTTCTGTGACGTATAGAAATGCAACATATTTCTACATGTTGATTTTGTATTCTGTGTGTGTCTTTATTGAATTTGTTTATCAGTTCTAACAGTTTTTTGGTGGTCTTTCAGGTTTTCTATATAGAATATCATGTCATCAACAAATAGTGACAGTTTGACTCATTCCAAGCTGCTTTGGATACCTTTTATTTCTTTTTGTTGTCTGATTGCTGTGGCTAGGACTTCCAGTACTATGTTGAATAAATGTGATGGGTGTGGACATGTCTTGCTCCTGACTTTGTTCCTAACTCTCAGTTGAGAGTATTAACTGGGGAGTTTTCCTATATTACCTTTATTATGCTAAAGTATGTTCCCTCTGAATGTACTTTGTTGAGAGTTTTTATCAGGATGGATGGTGAACTTTGTCAAACCCATTTTCTGTTTCTACCGAAATGATTATATGATTCTTACCCTTTCTTTTATTGAAGTCACGTATCATACAGTGATTAATTGGGAATATTGAACCACCCTGGCAACCAAGGAATAAATCCCACTTGATTATGGTGAATCATTTTTTTAATGTATTTTTGGATTCGATTTGCTAGAATTTTTTGGAAAATTTTTGCATCTATGTGTATTAGAGATATTAGCCTACAGTTTTGTTGTTGTGTCTTTTTTTTGTGGTATCTTTTTCTGGCTTTTGGTATGAGGTAATGCTGGACTTATAGAATGAATGTGGAAGTTTTCCTTCCTTTTCTATTTTTTGGCATAGTTTGAGACAAATAATTATTAACTTTTCTTTAAATGTTTGGTAGAATTCACCTGTGGAGCCATCTGATCTTGGACTTTTGTTAGTTGGGAGTTTATTGATTGTTGATTAACTTCCTTGCTGGTGATTGGTCTGGTCAAGTTTTCTATTTCTTCCTATTTCAGTTTTGGTAGGTTATCTATTTCTAGGAATTCATCCATTTCTTCTATGTTGTCCAATTTGTTGGCATATAGGTTTTTTTTGTTTGTTTGTTTGTTTGTTTGTTTGTTTAAGATTTATTTATTTATTTGACAGAGATCACAACTAGGCAGAGAAGCAGGCAGAGAGAGAAGAGGAAGCAAGCTCCCTGCCGAACAGAGAGCCTGATGCGGGGCTCGATCCCAGGACCCTGAGATGGTGACCTGAGCCGAAAACAGAGGCCTTAACCCACTGAGCCACCCAGGCACCCCTAGCTTTTTAATATTCTCTTATAATTGTGTTTCTGTAGTGTTTGATGTTATTTCTCTTCTTTCATTTGTGGTTTTATTTATTTGGGTCTTCTCCCTTTTTCTTGATAGGTCTGGCCAGAGATTTATCAGTTTTATTGATTTTTTTCAAAGAAACAACTCCTGGTTTCATCAATCTACTCTATTGTTTTATTTCCTATATCATATATTTCTGCTCTAATTTTTACTATTTCCTTCTTTCTGCTGATATAGGTTTTGTTTGTTTTTCTTTTTCTAGCTCCTTTGGATGTTAGATTAGGTTTTTTTATTTGAGTTTTCTTGCTTCTTGAGATAGATCTGTATTGCTATAAATTTCCCTCTTAGAACCTCTTCTGCTGCATCACAAGATTTTGAAACATTGTGTTTTCTTTTTCATTTGTTTCCATGTACTTTTTAATCCATCTTTTAATTCCTATTTGATTCACTCAATATTTAGTAGCATGTTACTTAACCTCCGCGTATTTGTGGTCTTTCCAGATTTTTTTCTCATGGTTGACTTTTAGTTTCATTGCATTGTGCTCAGAAAAGATGCATGTTATGACTTCCATCTTTTTTAATTTGTTGAGGCCTGTTTTGTGGCCTAATACGTTATCTGTTCTGGAGAATGTCCCATGTGAATTTGAAAAGAATGTGTATTCTGCTGCTTAAGATGAAATGTTTTGAACATATCTGTTAAGTCCATCTAGTCCAGTGTGCCATTCAGTGCCATTGTTTCCTTGTTGATGTTCTGTTTAGATGATTAGTCCATTGATGCAAATGGGAAGTCAAAGTCCCCTAGAATCATTGTATTATAATCAATTAGTTTCTTTATGTTTGTTATTAACTGTTTTATGTATTTATGTATTTGGGTGTTCCTATGTTGTGTGCATATTTATAATTGTCATATCTTCTTGTTATATTGTCCCCTTTATTATTATAAAGGGATTTTCTTTGTCTCTTGCTATAGTCTTTGTTTTAAAGTCTATTTTGTCTGGCATAAGTATTGCTACTCCAGCTTCTTTTGACATCCTTTTGCATGATAAATATTTCTTCATTCCCTTACCTTCAATAAGTGCCTTTAGGTCTGAAATGAGACTCTTGTAGGCAGCATATTGATGGTCTTGATTTTCTGCCATTCTGTCACCCTATGTCTTGACTGGAGCATTTAGTACATTTACATTCAAAGTAATTATTGATAGATATGTATTTATTGCCATTTTATTACTTCTTTTATGGTTGTTTCTGAAGACTTTCCTTGATCCTTTCTTGTCTCTCTCTTTTTCACGATGTGTTGGTTATCTTTACTGATATATTTGGATTTCTTTCTCTTTATTCTTTGCATATTTATTAGTGGTTTTTGATTTGTTGTTCTCATTAAGTTTGTACATAATGTCTTCTGTACATAGCTGTCTATATTCAATTGATATATTGATCGTTTAAGTTTGGTTGTTTAAGTTTGAACCAATCCTTACTTCTTCCCTCCCCATGTTTTAGGCATATGATATCATAATTTACATCCTTTCATTTTGTGAGTTCCTTGACTGATTTTTTAACAGAATATTCACTTTTACTCATTTTGTGTTTCCTACCGTCACACTGCCATTTTTCGTCTCCCCCCCGCCCCCACTCTAAGGGTTCCCTTTAATATTTCTTGCAGGGTTGGGTTAGTGGTCATGAACTCCTTTAGTTTTTATTTGTCTGGAAAATTCTTTATCTCTTCTATTCTGAATGATAGTGTTGCTGGATAGAGTATTTTTGGCTGTAGGTTTTTCCCATTTAACATTTTGAATAGATCATGCCACCCTTTTCTGGCTTGGAAAGTATCTTTTGAAAAATCCACTGGTAGCCTTTGTATGTAACTGCCTTGTTTTGTCTTGCTGCTTTTAATTTTTTTTCTTTATTACTAAATTTTGCCATTTTAATTATAATATACTTTGGTGTAGATCGACTTTTGTTGATTTTGTGTGTGTGTGTGTATGAGAGAGAGAGAGAGAGAGATTGATTCTCTGTGTCTCCAGGATGTAGGTATCTTTTTCTTTCCCCAGATTAAGGAAGTTTCCAGCTATAATTTCTTCAAACAAATTTTCTGCCACCTTTTCTGTCTCTTCTTTTTCTGGGATTCCTATAATACAAGTGTTATTGGGTTTGATGGAGTCACTGAGTTCCCTAAGTTTGTTCTTGTTTTCTATAACTTTTTTTTTCTCATATTTGTTCAGCTTGATTACTTTTCATTACTCTGTCTTCTAGATCATTAATTCATTCATCTTCTTCCCCTAGCCTGCTGTTCATTCCCTCAAGCATGTTTCTTTTCTTTTCTTTTCTTTTTTTTTTTTTTGAGTCCTTTATCTCTACTATGCTACTCCTTATCTCTATGCTGATGGTCTTACTGATGTCCTCCCCTCTTTTCCCAAATCCATTGAGTATCTTTATGATCATTGCTTTAAATTCTCAATCAGGCATGTTACTTATATCTGCTTCACTTAGAACTCTGGCCAAGAGATGTTGGCCTATTCTTTTTATCAGAACAAATTGTTCTGTCTTCTCAACTTATGTAAGTGCCTTTTTCTCTGTGTTAAGGAAGTCAGTTATGTCTCTTGCTCTTGAGAGTAATGGCTTTATGAAGGTCCTGTAGTGCCGTGCAGTGTAGTGTCTCCTGTTCCCCAGGACCTGACAGTTCTGGGTGTGTCTCCTGTGTGTGCTGTGTGTGCTGCTGTTGTGTCCTGCCCTCTTCATCCTTTAGGCCAGTCATTTGCAGAGGCTTTCTTTGCCTGTTGTGGGCAGTGTTTAGTCCCTGGGTTTAATGTGGCACATTTTAACTTGGTGTACTCTGATCTGCCTGTGAAATGAGAACTGTCACTGCCATTGGATCTGAGGACTTGCAAAACTTCCAGGTCGGGAGATGTGGTATTGGCAGGTGTTTGGGTCAGTTTTGGGATGGGGGAGGGAGGTCTGCCTCCCTGGGACTGAGGCAAGGGTGACTGGGAAGGGAAGTTCCACCAGAACATGGGTGTATAAGCCCTGCCAACTAGATTATATGGTGACATTTTCCGTAAACTGAATGAGCTAAATCTATTACTCTGAAGTTAGAGTAAAATGCATTTAAAGCACTAATACTCACATACATAATACACAGGATAACATATCCTTTACTATTATTTAAATCATAGTCTTTTTTTATATCAAAGTTAAAATGAACAAGAGGGTGTACAGAATTTCAAAATTCTTTTACATGGTATGCAAGCAAACATGTTCCATTTAGAATATGCAGACAGGAGAGAAATGAGCTGCCAGTATAATATGAAGACATATTTTGTTTAATTAACAATTGAGCGTGAGGCTGGGCCTATACGTTACTTACAAAAAGCTAAGGATTTATAATAAACTTCTAAAATCTCCACACACAAAACCAAACATGTAGGTTTTGTGATTGATACCTTCAAAGGTTTTATTTTGATGAGCTGTTATAAGAGCAGGTCTCACTACTGTGAAATAAGCACAGGAAATGCAACATAATGATAAGGATCTAAATGCCCTAATGGTTATTCTTTTGCATCTAAATTATGTAGTCACTAGTCATTCATTGAGTATGCATTCACACATGGTAAACCACAATTGAGGAGCTGGAAAGGTTTGTTTTGAGGGTGAAAACTAAATCATTTCAGGGCTACAATGACTGAATTGCTGGGTCAGCACCACCTGTTTCATTTATCAAAGTAGGTGAGGTGAAGGTGCGGTCAAACAATCAACCTTCTGGGGCGCCTGGGTGGCTCAGTGGGTTAAGCCGCTGCCTTCGGCTCAGGTCATGATCTCAGGGTCCTGGGATCGAGTCCCGCATCGAGCTCTCTGCTCTGCAGGGAGCCTGCTTCCTCCTCTCCCTCTCTCTGCCTGTCTGCCTGCTTATGATCTCTGTCTGTCAAATAAATAAATAAAATCTTTTAAAAAA
This sequence comes from Mustela putorius furo, assembly GCF_011764305.1. Taxonomy (NCBI): domain Eukaryota; kingdom Metazoa; phylum Chordata; class Mammalia; order Carnivora; family Mustelidae; genus Mustela; species Mustela putorius. The sequence goes on along the minus strand of NW_025422005.1, from coordinate 87,557,282 downwards.
AAAAAACAACCTTCTGAAAAATATATGTAGTAGAATTGCTGGCTCTAAAGCAGCATGAACTGGATATATATATTATAATGTGGATTGGCTTAGACACTGGAACTTTTTTTTTTTTTAGCTACACAAGAGTTCTCTCGTTACAAAAATTGTGTTATGCAACAATCACCTGCCAGTGAAATACTGAGCTTCTGACCTAAATTTTAAAATGCATTCTTGGAAATTATGTTCTTACTCTTTACACGCTAGTTAAAATTCTTATTCTCATGACATTTCATCACACAATGACTATATACACGTGATTCTAAACACCTACAAATAAACAAAAGCTCTTGATCAATGATTTATGTTACCATATAACCAGATGCTTCCCATTTTTGTTATTAAAAAGATGAAGAAAACAAATATTTCATTTCATTTAGTATCACTTGGACACAACTTAGAAAAAAAAAAACTCAAACCAAAAGAACACCATATCATTTTGGTATAAGTAACTGGTAACAAAGAATTTGGGAACCATGTTGTAGTAAAAGCTAAGGAATAAAATCTCTCCTCTAGTACTGTTAGAGCTATTCTCAATAGGTTAGAAACCTCACTTCATCTTCCTACATATATTATTTTTACTTTATATTTAACTAAGAGCACTGTTTTAAAGAAAAATATCAGCCTTTTTAATATCACAGTTATTCTCAATGGAAAATGAATTCAATAATTCAACATATTAAATGCATTTTCTAAGTTGAAATTCAACAAACTATTGATCCATTTCCTTAAGGAAACAAATACATTTTATAATGTTTTCCTCTTACTTTACCCTAACTATAGAATTAAGGCTTTTAGAGTTAACTTATCTTAGTTACCTTTTAAATTCTCTTTTGGGACTGCTGGGTGGCTCAATCAGCTAAGCATCTGCCTTTGGCTCAGGTCATGATCCCAAGGTCCTGAGATCATGTCTTGCATTGGGCTCCCTGCTCTTTGGGGAGTCTGGTTCTCCCTCTTCTCCCAGCTTCTCTCTCTTGCTATCTCTGTCTCTCTCAAATAAATAAATAAAATCTTTAAAAATAATAATAATAATAAATTAATTATCTTTTTAAATGGTCATTTTAAACTACAAGATGTTGCAACAAATGGCATATTATTTTGTATAGCAATTTTTTAAAATGTATCATATTTTTATTAAATTACCCTCAAACTAGCTGAGTATTTTGAAAGCAACTACATAGAAAGGATTGAATATATTTCTTCATTATTTTCTGTCCCTTCCTCTTGATCCTTTCTCTGCCTTTCTCTGTACTATCTTGTGCCCCAAGAGGCTGTATCATTTAATCCCCTTACCTTTGGCTTCCAATTAGATTTGGTTATTTTAAGAGTTTCTCAACCAGGACACCATTGACATGGTTGGATCATTTTTTGTTGTTTTTGTTGTTATTATGGGGGTCTGTCCCATGCATTGTAGGATGTTTAGCAACACCATTGCCTCTACCCACTAGATGCACCTCCTCCTTATATCACTGCAATCAGAAAATGTTTCCAGACATTGTCAGATGTCCTGTTGGAAGGGTAAAATGGCCTCTGTTGAGAACCGTTGTGTTAACAAGAGGAAGCAATAGGAGATGGAAGAAGGAAAGGAAAAGTAGTCTGTGTACTTAAAGCTACACCAGCCCTTACCAGGTAATGGCTTTGCCAGTTGCTTAATTCTTCTGTTTGTGACTTTTACCTCAAATCCCTTTTCAAGGCTGTGTTTCTCTCTGGGTTTTCATAACAGTAACAACATCCCCTCTCTTTGCCAAATCAGGTCTAGGGGTGGTAATGACTTCCCACTGTTGCCAGTCCTTGGAGGATTCACTGGCCTTTGATGATTCTTTATATACTCACTCTCTAATTAAACTCTGTTTAAGCTACACCTTTTTGGAAGATGACTTATATATCTAGTAAGCACAGTGTTTTTACTTAGCACTAATTCCAGATCATTCTCATCTCTATGTCTCTCTCTTCCTTTATCTAACTCTTGATACACATTCAGTAGACCACATTGCAACACTTATTTGGACTGTACTACAATCTGTGTTAGGGTTTTTCAGAAAATATTGATATTTACATTTATCGTATATATGCTAGAGTATCTGTTCCCCTGAATAAATACTCTCCCCACTCTTTAAGGCTTGGAGTTCACTTCCATGTTCTCAGAAATCTTTCTATCCCTGCTAGTCTACACTGACCCTCTGATTTGGGTACTGAATGTTTGTGTTTTGACCCAAAATCATAGATTGAAACCCTAATTCTCAATGCAGTGAGATTTGGAGATAGGGCCTTTGAGGGGTGATTATGTCATGAGGATAGAGCCTCGTGATGGGGTTAATATCCTCATAAGAATAGACATCTCTCTCTCTCTCTCTCTCTCTCTCTCTCTCTCTCTCAGCCATGAGTTCTACAGATTGTCTCTCAGACAAAATTTGTTTAGTCCATGAACAAAAATTTGTTGAATATCTATTAGAGCCATAGCAAAGTATTCAATACACTTTTTGAGCAAATCAAGTCTTTTTTTTTTAAGAAGGTACAACTTAGGGAAAAGTTTAAATACATTAAGTAATGTAAATCATTGCATGTTACCTAATAGGTCTGATATGATGGGTGAGGGCTAATAGCTGGTATCTATAGGAAGGTGGCCAACAAGTCAGTTGTTGGAATATAAGATCAGTCCAGCTTTTGTGGGAAGAAGATAGGACTAGACTGAAGATCAGAGCTTATCCAAGAGGAGAGATAGCTGATCCTAGAAGATACCTATTCATATAGGCTTGACTTATACAATGAAGTTAAATTAGAAACTTGCTGCTTAGCTGGCTTAAAGTAGCTTAAAAGCAAATTGTGACCTCATTGTGCATCTAGATAAGGCCACAAGATTAATTCAAGATCTTACCACTGATAAAGATAGACTTTCTAATCTACTTCCAAATGTGATATGGATTGGCCCACAAACTTTGGTGGGGGTGAATCCACAGATTAAATTATCTGAAATTGAATTTAAAGACAAGAAGAAAAGATTTAAATACTTTCATTTATTCACATATTTAACTCACATTTATTAATAATTTACTAGATAACCAACATCAGTCCATGCCCAGAGGATATACCAGTAAACAACCTAAATACTTTTTTCATGCTCTTATGATGCTTATATAACAATGGGCATGTAGTGACATAATTCTTACAGTCATTTTCATAGTGCTTTTCCTGTATAAAATAAATAAAGAAAAACTCAACTGAAACTGTCATATTGAAGTTTTGATTTTTGTCCTAATTTGCTCTTAAATAATCTGTGATTTCAACTTATCTCTTATTCTTCTTTTGTTTCTTTGGGATTGTGTAGAGCTGACCATGGAAAACTTCAAAATAAGGAAAAAATGGGTTTTGATAGTTTTTTACATTTTAATGTTTTTTTTAAAAGATTTTATTTATTTGTTTGAGAAAGAGAGAGCCAGAATGAACTGGGGCAGGGGGAGTAGGAGAGAGAGAATCTCTCAAGCACACTTTGTGCTGAGCATAGAGCCCAAGGCAGGGCTCAATACCACCATCCTAAGATAATGACCTGAGCCGAAACCAAGAGTTGGATGCTTAACTAGCTGAGTCAGTCAGGCACCCCTGCATTTTAGTATTTTTTGTCCTCATCCCCTGTATGGCATTTTCCAGTGGAAAGCCAGAAAAAAAAAAAAATTAGAAATGCTGCAATTTGGAGTTTAGGGCCTACTGGGTTTGACTCTGTATCGTTTCAATTTTAGTATATGTGCTGCCAAAGTGAGCACCTGGGTTTGACTCTGGAGTATGCCACATAAATGTATATCTTTCCACCTAAATGTCTAGAAGACTCAGTTTTCATATCTGTAAAGAGAGTTGGGAACCGGGACTGTTACTGAGAAGGGATCAGCAAGTACTTTTAAAGAATAGTACTTTATTCCTACTCAGTTTTTATTTTTATTTCTGAATTTATTTTATTTCTGAATAGAGAGACTGTCGAGATTTATATATATATATATATATATATATATCTATATATATAAATAGAGAGACAGAGAAATATATATATATATATATATATGCCAGAATTAGTCAGGGGATTTACCTATTTCTTCAAACAGGGGAAATTTTAGAGGGTCTCAATATCTTTTATATACTTCCAAACTGGCCAACACCCCCTTCTCTAGAGGTTCCTGGTGCCTTTGAGCCCTAAACCTTAGTGGATTTCGTGGCAATAAAACCTTACTTATGGGCTTCTTCTCATAGACCTCAGTTTTATTTTTACCCAGTTTTCTAAATCAATCACCATTTCCCATCCATTTTCTCACTTCTAGAAATTTAGTTGATACGTTATATTTGTTGTTATATCTACAACCTTTTTCTTTGTCCTCGTAGATTAATGCTATTTTGTTTCATCACTCTCACTTAAATCAATTTTCAGGAGGAAGCACAACTTAATGAAAAACTCAAACAACCCTTCTTTTAGAAGTCTCTATTCTGAGATATTACAAGTGTTTTATACTCTGTTGAGTCCCAAGTTATTAGTTTACATAGACAAACACAAAAGCTTATGACACAAACACAATTTTTCTGAATCCTTAAAAGAATCGTTAGTGATTTCATCTTCAGAGAGAAGTCAATGTCATGAGATCTTATGTAAAATTCTTCTGACTCTTCCACTAATTGGCTGCATAGTCTGATTTCATTTCCCTTATATGGAAGAAATCTTGGTACTTTTGTAAAAATCCAGTGTGACATTTCACATATTAAAATGATTTGAATACAGCAAATATATAAATATAAGATTACTTAAAATAAAATATCCTCCATAATTTAAGTTTAAAAATGCTGTTTTTTCTGAATCCTCAGTTTGATTGATTTCTCTGTATACTCTCCAATTCTTTGATATTCTTCTTGAAGTTTAATGTTCCATCTTAAATGTAATATCTTTAAAAGAAACTTACCCATGTGAAATACATTGCTCTATGTTTTCATTCATTCCATTAACATGTTGAATTCCAGTGTTTTGTCAGTTTTTGAAATATATGTGGAATTCCACTTAAAAAATACCATTACAATGTCCAGTTCTCCAAAAAAGAATATTTCTATGTTCCCAAACACATGAAAATAGAGTATGACAGTTCAAATACTATTTTACTAACTTGGATACAGTAATCTGTATTAAATGAAAAATGCTCTTCAAAACATATTCAAAAATCCTTGTCTATCAAGTGATATTTTAAATGTAGATTGTATCCTTTAAGTATTGGGTATAGCAGATAATTGAAGAGACTAAGTTGTTATTTAATATTCTATATTTTGAATTACTTAGATTAAAATATATACTTATATAATCTGTATGACTATGGCAGCAAATTTGCTAAGAGGGTTGAGAGGGTCACAAATATTGGCAATTCAAAGGGGATGAATCTGGATTTAGAAACTGAATCTTTGAGGAAATCAAAAGCTAACTTCTAAAAGTGTTGAGAGTTTCACAATAGCTTTTCTGTTGTAAATGTGCCACATCTCAAAAGTGGTGAGGATAGCCACTCTGTGTCACTATTCATGTCTGTATCAGTTTTGAAACATGGTCACAAAATCTTTGATACTTATTCCATCATGCTATACGGTCTCTGTCACCTCTCCTTGAATCTGGGCAAGCTAGTGACTGCTTCAACTAGAATATGGTGCAAATGATGGCATGTGACTCTAAAACTAGCTTATAAAAGGTCATACAGCCCCATCTTGTTATCTGAAGCACTCTTTCTTAGAGCCCTGTGTCATCATGAAAGTTATCTTACTAGCTTGAGGCAGTGCCATGAGAAAACTCATGTTCATAAAAATACCACATAGACATTCTGGTTGACAGTTCCAGCTAAACCCAAATTTGAGTTGTCCCAACCCTGGCATGAAATAATCAGTTGAAAATACATCTATATGATTCTAGTGCCCAGCTACTCAAGTTACCTCCAACCATTTCAATCTTATCATCTGAGACCCCAGACATCATGGAACAGAGACAAGGCATCCAAAATGTATCCAATCCAAGTTTCTAATCTCCAAAGCTATATGTATAATAAACTGATTCGTGTTTTATGCCTCTAAACTTTGGATGGTTTATTTTGCTGCAGTAGATATCCAACTAATCTTAAATCAGCAATGATCTTGAAAGAGTTTCATTCTTTGCTACCTAGAAATTCAAAAATAGCATTGAACAATTATTGAATCAGTCACTTTGCAAAAGCCAAGAGAAACATAACAAAATATCTTTTGAAATCGACCCATGCTAATGCTATAGTGTTTACTAATAAATATATTGGACATCTTTTTTTTTTTTGCTTTACATAAGCACACTTTATACTTTTTTATTTTTTTATCTTTTTATTTTTTTAAGATTTTTTAAATTTCTATTTTATTTATGTGACAGAGATCACAAGCAGGCAGAGAGGCAGGCAGAGAGAGAGAGAGGGAGGAAGCAGGCTCCCTGCTGAGCAGAGAGCCTGATGCGGGACTCGATCCCACGACCCTGGGATCATGACCTCAGCTGAAGGCAGAGGCTTTAACCCACTGAGACACCCAGGCACCCCACACTTTATACTTTTCTTAAAAATTTAGACTCTTAGAATTATATGTACATTTCTGATGTGTGAAATAAGTTATATTCACAGATAATAGAATACAAATATATCAGAATTTGTAACATAGATAATCATGTATTACTTACTAAGTAAATTTCAGGGAAGCCTGGATGGCTCAGTTGGCTGAGCACCTGACTCCTGATTTGGCTCAGGTCATGATCTCAGGTAGTGATTTGGGCTCCATGCTCAGCAGAAAGCCTGCTTGAGGTTCTTTCCTTCTCTATCTCCCTCCATCCCTACGCAACTCTATTCCCCACTCTCTCACTCTTTCTATCTAAAACAAATAAATCTTTAAAAAACAAGCAAACAGGGTGCCTAGGGGCTCAATTGGCTAAGCTTCTGCCTTCTGCTCAGGTCATGATCCAGAGCCCTGCATTCAGCTACCTGCTCAGTGGAGTTTGTTTCTCCACCCCTCCCCTGGCTCGTGCGCTCTCGCTCTCTCTCTCTCTCTCTTGCTCTCACTCTCTCTATATATATAAATAAATAATTTTTTTTTAAAAGCAAAAAAGTACACAAAGTTAGGGTTAGAGATGGCAAGTTTGTGTTGGGAGATGGTCCCAAGAATGTATCTTAACTATTGGTATTGTTTGGTCTCTTATGTGCCATTTTTAATTTATAAAGTCCTCCTTGCTTACAGTCTTTTCCCCTTTATTTTTTCTCATATCTAGCTCCCAATTTTTATGAATACTCATAAGGCATAATATTCTTTACACCCAGAATGCTTCTCTCAAATTATGCTTATCTTTTTCTTTGACATGTTTTTTTAAACTAATATCTGTGTCAAATATGATTTTTAAAAAACTAGATGTCTTTTATATCTTTTGCAGTGGCTTATAACAAGGATGTAGCTAGACAATTACACAGTTTATGTTAAATAAATGAGGTAGAAATGCTCATTTAGAAGTGAAAAATATTCAACTGAAATTACTCAGCTATCTTCATTAAGAGACAAATTTAGTAAGGGAATTCCCAAGTAACTTTTATACTTACAGAGTGAATAAGAGGTGATTATTTTTTAAGAGACCCCAACTAAAACTAAGCAACCATTTATAAAGGGTCAGTCTACAATGTAAATTACCAGGTGAATATGAACAATGACATGCACAGGAATTCTTGCTGACTACCAAACACATAGCAAGTTACCTCGATATATAGCTTAGGCTATCATCATTAACATCATTTCTAAGAATATACATTCTAAGAATACCTATTTCAGGAGAAACACGGTTATGTCCTACTATGGAACTACTAGCATTTTGGAGATTGAAAACACATGACATGAGTCAAACCTCACTCTATCTATAAATGGGTATATTTATCAACATTATAAATAATGAAGAAAAATAACAAAAATAAAAGGAAATGTTAATTGGGCCATATATATATATTATATAATATATATATATATTATATATATATATGCAGTCTTTTCAATGCTTTATATCTATTAACTCATTAAATTTTTAAACAACCATATGAGGTGGCATTATTTTATTCATTTTATAGATGAGTTAACTGAGGCCAAGAGCGTTTAAGTATTTCTTTCAACATCATTTAGTTAGAAGTAGTAATATGGAATTTAAACAAAATACACTTTTCTCTGAACCTGTATTCTTTTTTTGTTTATTTGTTTATATTTAAATTCCAGTTAGTTAACATACAAAGTAGTATTAGTTTCAAGTGTAAAATTTTGTCATGCAACACTTACATACAACACCTGGTGCTCATCACAAGTGCACTTCTTACTGCCCATCACCTATTCTGAACCTACATTTTTAAACCTTGTGCTCTAACACACCAATGTCTATACCAATTTAAACCAGTTAAATCTTTCCTAAAAAGCAGGAGTTTGCACCTCAATTGCTCACCAATCTTAAAATTGGACAAGACAGACAATTTGCTAAGATCAACATAACGTTCTTATAATTTTTCACAATAAACAGATTTAAAGACTTCTTCCTTGCCTTTCTATTAGCTAAACATTATTGGGGAAGGAAACTGATCCCAGACTCACTGACTTCATGTCCTGCAACCTCTGCTCTGTGGTACCAGTGAGTTAAGATCCAGGCATTAGGTAACTTGTTCCCAACCTAAGAGCCATAATGTGGTAGCAGGAACAACTTGATTCTGAGTTCTCTGGATTTAAATCACCTGCTTTTAATGTTTTTTAAACCACTTCAGAAATGTCTTTTGTTCATTCTCCCATTGACCTTTTTCCATGTGCTTTTTGATATATCTCCCAAAATGCACATGAATTTGTTATGATATATGCTTCATATTATCCCAAATTTCATACATAAAATCCTTGTTCCCCATGAAGGACTGAAAGCAAGACATTCTGGGAAATACATATTCCCACAAAGATAGGGTTAAATTATATGTGCAAGACTTCTGTCAACAGCTTGACTAATTTATTTTTAAAATAAGTTTAAATGTCAATTTTGCCTTTGAAACATTTCCTAAGTCTATATTTAACCTAATTTCACCACCACTCAAATTTAAGCTCACATTATGCCTGACATGGATACTTGGGTTGTTCCTTCAATGGTCTCCAGACATCCACTCTGGCACACTTTCAGTCTGTTCTTCATAGCACAGCCAGGGAAGTTTTTGAAATGCAAATATGATCATTTTTATACCCTGTCTAAAATCTTTTGTTCTTTTCCATTGTTCTTAAAATAACCTGACCAAGAGGTTTTCATATAGTTCAGCCCCCAGGTATCAACAAAGCCACATGGCCCCATATTCCTTCTTTTTCTTTTCACTTGAGATATAAACCAGTTTCATTTCAGTCCTTTAGACCCTCTTTACTCCCTCCAGTCACTTAATTCTCTTTCATGTTTATTTTGCTTAGGTAACTCGGACTCATTTTAGATTCCATGTCGGGTATCACTATCTAGGGTCACTTTCCCTGGCCCTTTTAAATGTCTCTATTTTCACCTCTCTTACATAGCACAATATACCAATATGTTGTTTGTTTGTTTGTTTGTTTTTTAGGATCCATCTTCTCTGAAGTCTGTAAACTCCATGAGGGCATTGACAGTGTCTCTCTTGCACATTGTTGGACACCTAGAGCCTGGCTGGGTGTGCACCTCAGAGTAGGAACTATTTGCTAAAAATATTCATATTGCTTATTGGAAATACTGATTCCAACCTCATGGAAAAGTTATAAATGAAACAAAGACACGAAAGAAAGAAAGAAAGAAAGAAAGAAAGAAAGAAAGAAATTAATTTATGTCATTATATAAATGTTAAAAGAAACACTTATTATTTAGCTATTGCTTAAAAATGCTGTGAAGTTCTAATTATATGCATTACATGTTTTTGATTTTTAACATTTAACAAGTTACTTCTGTAATCTCTGGAGTTAGAGAAAAAGCAAGATAGGGAATTTCTTCCAGAATTAGCTCCTTATAGAGGCTCGGACTCAAACTCTCAGAGATGTTTGTTATACTAGACAGTAGTCTAATTACACAATTCCCAACATCTAGCATATCCAGTGCATGGAAAGCCATAGTTCATTCCAAGTTACATCACACCAAGGCCAGGTCAGTTATGTCAGGCATTCCTTTATTTTGAGAGGAGTGGAAGATGAAGTTGCCTATCCCAAGTATTAAACTATTCTTCATCTCTCTACTGTGACTGCATGCTTGAATAAATAATAAGTACCAATAGTAACAATAATTTAAAAAAATAACAATCCTAGAATTCTGGAAAAATCTTAATCTGAATTTGTAGAGATTAAATAAAGAATATTATTCCACTGTGCAGGTCATAATTTTGGAAAAAAATATACCCAATTTACACTGAAAAACAGAACACTATATGGTATTTACATATGGTACTTTAGCACTTTTGGAATGTCTAGTGAATAGGTATTTGTTGTATGTTTGCATAATAGGAAATGATAACAGAATTCATTCTCCCGTATCCACCCTTAAAAAGGTATTAACTCTCAAGGTCAGGGATTTGCATTACCCTAAGAATAAGTTCATTATTAAATTTTGCACTCTAGATGCTTCACTGGCCTCACCTTAGTCCTGAGCCTGCCTGAATGACATTATCAGTGGTGGCTTGAGAAGCTTGTAAAAGCAATCCAATGGAATGAGCACAAATAAAAATATTTCAATTTGATATGTATTTGAAATTATGCTTGAAAATAGGATTTTATTTCATTTGACAATGAATATCAATATGAACAAGCCTCCTAAATATCAGATTAAAAAGCAATATAGTGATTTCTGCTTCCAACCAACATAGTGTAATAAGGATCCTATTTATTCCCCTACCAAAATAATTAAAAACTAGGAAAATACATAAAGCAAAAATTTTCAAGACTCAGGACAACAAAGGATAGTGATCCCTGAAAGAAGGAAAACAAATGAGGTGTGGGTTAAGATGGCCCTTATAATTGTTTGAAATATTTGCAAGCAGTGTAATAGAAGAGTAAAGCCAGGCTTTATGGGGCAAAAAAAGCCAAAAGTCCTCAGAGAACATAATGCTAGAATTTATGGGACATTCAGAGAGAAAGTACTTGTTTCCACTAGCCAGAGTGGAAAACCTATATTCAAGGAGCATGGGGTGGATTACTTAAGAGTGCCTTATCTCAGTAGTAATAGAGTGATCAACCATACTGGGTTGTGGACTGAGAGTTCTATCAGGTTGTTACAGTGAATATTTGCAAAATAATCCCTGAAGTCCTGGCAGGAGAAGGGGAAAGTAAGCACTGGCAAACACATCTACCGCCTTCTCCAACACAAAGGCCTACTCTTAAAGGGAAAAGACTTCAGCAAGGTATAATTCTAAAACTTTGTATCAGCTGAAAGAAGGGAACTCCTCCTCCCTTCAATCCCCTCCAGTCTTCTGATCTTTCCTAAATTAAGAAAATAGAATAAACAGGAAATTAGTCTCCAAGAAAATAAGATGGAAACCCAGAAGATAGGGGAAAAGCAGGATCCAGAGAAAAGATTAAAGTTATACCACTGGAAGCAGAAAAGACACACATGCAAAAGCCACAGGCATGAATGGAAAGCCGCCTAAAATATTAGTTTACCTAGAAGTTCATTGAACATACGCTGCCCCTCACAACCGACTGCCACACCAAAACTCCAGTGGAATAACAGGGAATTACAGCTGAAGAGCGAGACAAAAACTCTTTCCAAGGTATTATACATAGAAAGGCTGTAAAGCCAAAAGAGGAGATAAAAACAAAGAAAGTAGACTGGTTTGAAGACTCTCACACCTATAATCACAATAAACATTAAACTCAGCCCAACTTCCAGCCAGACTAACATAAATCCTTATAGTAAAGGCCTATTCATCTCAGTTTTTATGAGCTAATACAATATTTCCAACTTTTAACAAAAACATAGAAAGTATGACAAAAGGTGAGAAAAAAAGGCTAAAGAGACAAAGTAATCATCAGAGTCACTCAAATACACAATACAGATGTTAGAATTATTAGACAGGAAGTGTAAAATAACTGTTATGTTAAAGGGTCTAATGAAAAAAATAGATAGTATGCAAGAACAGATGGGCAATATAAGCAGAGACATAGAAATTCTTGAAGAAATTCTAGAAATCAAAAATAGTAACAGAAATAAAGAATGCCTTTGATGGGCTCCTCAGTAGACCAGCCATAGCTGAGAAAGAATCAATGAGCTTGAAGGTCATTCGGTAGAGACTTTCCAAACTAAAATTCTCAGAAAAAAAGAATACTGAAAAAAGGATAACACATTATCTAAGAACTATGGATATTAGGAACAAATTAAAAGTTGTTACATACACTCAATTTGAATACCTAAAGGAGAAGACATGGAGGAAGGAACAGAACGGATATTTGAAGGAAAAGTAGCTGAGAAGTTTCCAAAAACTAATGACAGACATAAAACCACAGGTCTAGGAAGCTCAGAGCACATCAAGGGAGATAAATGTTGAAAGAAACCCACACTTAGGCACATTACATTGATTTTGGGTTGAATTGTGTTCCCCCAAATGACATGTATAAGTCCTAATCCCAGTACCTTTGAATATAGTCTTATTTGGAAATAAGGCCTTTGTTGATGTAATCGTATTAAAATGAAGTCTTATTGGATCAAGAAGGGCCTTAATGAAGTAAATGGTGTCCTTGTTAATTAAGGGAAATTTGAGCACACAAACACACACACAGAGAAGGCTGTCATATGGAAACACAGGAGAATACCATGTGACACCAGAAGCAGATTTTAGAAGTGATACAGGTGCAAACCTGGAAACACAAAGAGCTGCTAGCAACTACCAAAAGCTAGCAAGAGGTGAGGAATGATTATTCCCTAAAGTCTTTAGAGGAAGCGTGGACCTGTGTCATTTTGCTTTTAGAATTCTGGGGCTCCAGAACTATGAGGAAATAAATTTCTTTTGCCTAAAGCTATCTTTCATGGCACTTTGTTACAACAGATCTTAAAACTAACAGTCAAATTGCTCTAAACAACCACTAAAATCTTCTTAAAGTAAAAATACAGTAAGAGGAGAGAAAAAGAAATTATATTAAAAGTTTACTTAAAATGAAAGAAAGCCAAAAAAAAAAAAAAAAAAAAGTAGAGGGAGAAGAAAAGAGCTAATGCAATGAATGGCAAACAGTTACCAATACAGTTACAAGGGTGATAAGTATTAATTCAACTATATCAACACTTTAGTTGAGAATGTTTTAAACATACTAATTACAGAAAGATTGTCAATGGTGTTTAAAAAAATAAAATAGGACTATATGTTTTCTATAAGAAAGCTACTTTAATATAAAAACTTTGATAAGTTAAAGTTATATGTTTTCTACAAGAAAACTACTTTAATATAAAAACTTTGATAAGTTAAAGGTAAAAGTATGGAGAGAGAGAGATATATACACAATGCAAACTCTGGTTAATGAAAACTAGAGTAGGTTTACTAATTTCAGAGGAATCAGATTTAAGAACAAGGAAACCATCAGGGTTAAAGAAGGGCATTATGCACTGACAGGTTCATTCTCCAAGAATATGTAACAATCCCAAACATGTACATGCCAAATAATAAAGAATAAAAACACATGAAGAAATAACTGATATAACAGAAAAATTGTTACAGTTGAAGACTTCAATCCTCCTCTGTTAGTAACTGGTGGGTCAAGCAGTTAGATAAACAGTAAGAACTACGTTAACAGCATTAATTAGATCAATATTATCTAATTGATATGTATAGAATACTCCATCCAACAATAGAATATACTTCTCAGGTTTACATGGAACACTCATCAAGCTAAACCAAGATTTATGTTAAAAGAACATGAATTACATAAAATATGTTCTTATACAATAATGCATTAAATTAGGAGACCAAAAACATAAAGATAGCTAGAAAATTCCCCAATATTTGGAAAGTAAACATATATTGTCTTTTAAATAATACAAGGATCAAAAAAGTCTTTTAAGAGAATATTTGGAAAGTAAACAAATATTGTCTTTTAAATAATACAAGGATCAAAAAAGTCTTTTAAGAGAAATTTAAAAGTATTTTGAATTAAATGAAAATAAAAATACAATTTATCAAAGATTGCAAGGTATAGCAGAATCCCAAAATCCTTAGGGATGTGGTGCTAAGAGGAAAATTTAGCATTTAATATAGCATTAAATGCATATATCAGAGAATAAAAAATATATAAAATTAATAATCTGAGTTCTTACTTTAGAAAAGTAGAAAAAGAAGAGAAAATTAAATAAAAAACTAGCAAGAGAAAAGAAATGAAATAATAGCAGAAATAAATGAACTTGAAAGCAGGAATAAAAATAGAGAACACTAATGAAACTAAAAGCTATTTTATTTAAGGATCAATAAAACTGATAAACCTCTAGCTAGGTTAACCAAGAAAAAATTTTTACTGATTGGCATTAAAAATGATAGAATATTTTAAAAACTCTATGCTCACAAATTTTATAACTTAGATGAAATAGAACTTTTTTTGTAAGTTTATATATTTACTCAATTAAAAACAGGTAAGATGAATAGCCATATGCCTTTTAAAAAGAAGTTAATAATAATAACTGAGTTAGTAATTTAGAACCTTTGAAAGAAAGACAAGGAGAGAGGGAGGGAGGAAGAGAGTGAGGAAAGAAGGAAGGAAAAGAAGGAAGGAAGGAAGGAAGGAAGGAAAATAAGTGTGTAAACCTGGTGATTCACAGACCTGTACCCCTGGGGATAAAAATATATGTTTATAAAAAATAAAAAAAAAAAAAAATGAAGGAAAAAAAAAAAAATACAAAATAAAAAAAGAAATAAACAAAGAAAAAGAGTGAAGCATTAGGCCCAGACAAATTCAACCAAATATTTAGGGGGAAGATAATACTAATTTTTCACAATCTTCCCCCAAAAAAGAAGCTATGAAACACTTCTTGACCCATTTCATCAGCTTAGCATTATCCTAATACCAAAACCTGATAAAGACTTTACATGGAAAGAAAATAACAGACCAGTATCCTTCAGGAACATCCTCAGGAAAATATTACCAATTTAGGGGCACCTGGATAGCACAGTCATTGGGTGTCTGCCTTTGGCTGGAGTCATGATCCCAGGATCCTGGAATCAAGCCCCGCATCG
The DNA here is from genome assembly GCF_011764305.1 of Mustela putorius furo. Taxonomy (NCBI): domain Eukaryota; kingdom Metazoa; phylum Chordata; class Mammalia; order Carnivora; family Mustelidae; genus Mustela; species Mustela putorius. The sequence continues at coordinate 87,542,031 of NW_025422005.1, read as the reverse complement.
GGCTCCCTGCTCCACCGTTCGTCTGCTTCTCCCCCTTCCACTCCCCCTGCTTGTGTTCCCTCTCCCTGTGTCTCTCTCAGTCAAATAAATAAATAAATATATCTTTAAGAAAAAGAAAAAGAAAATATTACCAATTTAATCCAGCAATAAATAAAAAGAATAATAACTCATAACCAATGGGGTCATTGCAGGAGTGGAAGGTTGACCCAATATTTGCACATCAATATAATTTATTATATTAACACATTAATAAGAAAAACAGTTATATAAATAGATGTATAAAAGTAGTGAATAAAATTCAACATCCATTTATTAAAAAAAAAAAAAAAAAAATTCTCAAAAAACTAGGAATTAAAGAGGGGAGTTTCTGTAACCTAATAAAGTATATATATGAAAAACATACAGCTAATGTGGTGCTTAGGGGCACCTGGATTAACACATTATCCCATAAGATCAAGCACAAAGAAGGAATGTCTGATTTTACCATTCATATTCAACATTGTATTGATTATCCTAGCTAGTACAATAAGAAAAAATAAATAAAAGATAATACAGATTGTAAATAAAGAAATGAAACTGCTGTCTTTATATATAGGCACGATGATTGCCTTTGTAGATAATCTCAAGCAATCCATAAAATAATCCTGAACTAATAGTAAAAATGCATTCCAGATTCCAGGATATAAGGCCAGGATACAAAAGGCAATGGTTTTCTATATACTAGCAATAAAAAATATAACTCAGAAATTAAAATAAGCAATACCATTTACTATATCATCTCCTCTTCTCCCTCCCAAAATACTTTTCTGACAAAATAATCAATATGCAGAAAAATATAAAACTATGATGAAAATATCAAAGAAGATCTAAATAAATATAAAGATATTTCATGTCCATGGATCAGAAGAATCAAAATTGTCTTGATACCAATTCTGCCCAACTTGATCTATATGATCAACATAGTCTCAATAGAAATTCCATCTAGCCATTTTATACATATTACTAAATTGAGTCTATAACTTATATGGAAAAGAAAAGGCCCTAAATAATACTGAATAAGAATACAGTCTGAGAAGTCACACTACTTAATTTTAAGTCTTTCTGAAAAGCTACAGTTATCAAGAACATGTGGTGTTGGTGAGAGAGTAGCTACATACGTCAGTACTATGGACTAGAATGCCCAGAAATAGACCCCCACTGCCGGTGGAAGTGTAACCTGATGAAATCACTATGGAGGGGATACTATTTATTAAATTGAACATATGCACGCCCTGTATACTCAAGTATCTACTCAACAGAACTCTTAGTTATGATCAAAATATATGAACATGTTTATAATAGCTGAAATGTAAATAACCTAAATTCCCAGCAATCTTAGGATGGATACATTGTGGTAGATTCATAACGGAATGCCATATTCAACAATGAAAATAACAAACTCCAATTATATGTGAATGACCTTGATGAATCTCACAAATACACTGTTGAGTGAAGAAGATAACAAATTCACAATGTATAATTCCATTTCTATAAAGTAAAAAAAAAAAAAAAATAGGTGAAACTGACTTATATTGTTAGAAGTTAGAATAACGGTTATCCCTTAAGGGAGAGGAATAATCAGAAGGGTCAACAGATGGCTTTTTTCACAAGGAAACAATCTCCTTTTTCCGAATGTTATAATTCTTTATCTGAGTTTAGGTTACATGGTCGTGCTTACATTGTAAAAATTCTTGGAGGTCTACTTTGTTGTTGTTGTTGTTGTTTTGGTTTGTATTGCACATATGCTATACTTTAAAAAAAAAAATGACAAAAAGTTCCACTGCTTTTATATCCACCAGTGTTATTTGGTAAATGCAAAATTTATTTTCCTTAAGTATTTTCCTCATGTGGAGACTGGGGCTCCTTTCAACTTAGTAAAAGTTAATGAATCTATTAAATGAGCATTACAGTTACCAAAAAGAGAAATAGAGTATTATTGTGCCAGTATCGATATAAATAGGTTTTCAAATAAACTATTTCAAAACTCACCAAAATTAGATTAATGGATCAAAGCAACACCCTCTAATATAATGTTATAATAATTTTAGAATTTTGGCCTTAAGAATCCTGTTTATCTTGAAAATGTTTCCCAGTTTGACCAGTGCTCTCATCCATTGCCACCATCCCAGCCCAAGATTCTATCACCTCTTACCTGGAATTTTATAGTGCCTCCTCCTCCTGGTCTTCCTTATTTTTATCCCTAGCCCCCTTCAGTCCATTCCCAACAAAGAAGTCAGAATGTTTGTGAAGACATACATAAATCATGTCATTGTCCAGCTCAAAATTCTCCATGGCATTCCATCTTGCCCAGATTAAAAATCAAAGTACTTAATAAAACCCCCAAGATCTCATGGTTCTCTTCACACTAGCCACACTGGTTTCCTTGTTTCTCAACCTGTGATACATACTCTTGCCTCAGGGACTTAGCACTTGTTGACCTAGCTTGGAATACTTTCCTCACCTGATTTGCTTGCTCCCTCACTTTTTTCTTGTTTTAAATATACTTTCCCAATGAAGCTTTTCTTTATCTTGCCAACTGAAATCTCACAAACACACCCCATTTTACAACCCCTTTTCCAGATGTATTTTTCCTTTGTAGCAATTTCATTCTCTAACACACAGGCCTACCCTGGAGATATTACAGATTCAATTTCCCACTACTGCAATAAAATGAGTATCATGATAAAGTGAATCGAATTAGTTTTTGGTTTCCCAATGCATATACAAGCTATGTTTATACTATGCTATAATCTTTTAAATGTGCAACTGTATTATTTTCAAAAACAATGTACGTACTTTAATTTTAAATGCTTTATCACTAAAAAATGCTTTAACCGTCATTTAAGCTTTCAGTGAATTCTAATCTTTTTTCCTGGTGTAGGGTTTTATCATGATGTTGATGGCTGCTGACTGATCAGGGTGGTGGCAGCTACAGGCTGGAGTGGCTATGGCAATTTCTCATATAAGAAAACCATGAAATTTGCTGCATTGATTTTTTCCCCACAAATGATTTATCTGCTCTGTGAAATGCTGTTTGATAGCATTTTGTTCATAGTAGAACTTTTTCCAAAATTAGAGTCAGTTCCCTCAAACCATGCTACTGCTTTATCAACAAAGTATATGTAATATTCTAAACCCTTTGTTGCATTGTCAACAATCTTCACAGGATCTTCAACAGGAGTAGACTCCATCTAAAGAAACTACCTTTTTTTTCCTCATTCATAAAAAAAGACTCCTCAACCCTTAAAATATTATAAGGTTGCAGCAATTCAAATGTAATAATAATGAAAAAGTTGGAAATTTTATAAGAATTACCAAAATGTGACACAGAGACACAAAGTGAGCAAATGCTGTTGGAAAAAACGGTGGTGATTGCTCAATGAAAGGTTGCCACAGACCTTCAATTTGTAAAAAACGCAGTATCTGCAGATTGCAATAAAGTGAGGTGGGTGAAATTAGTACATATTTATTTTGTTAATTTTTAGTCTCCTGTCCTAGAAAGGAAAATCCAGATAGTAAGGGGCTTTTTGTCTGTTTCGTTTTGTTTTGCTATTACATTACCAGTGCCCTAGTCTTAGCTCTTAGTAGATACTGAACAAAATTTAGAGAACCTTTGAAGGAATATGGAGGAATATTTTATTAAATATAGACATTGTTGGCCATCTTTATCTTTTGAAATTTTATACCCAGAAATTCCAAATATCAATGTAAAAAAAAAAAAAAAAGAAGAAGAAGAGAGCACTTTAAGAATTTCCAGAGCTTGGGCTATAGAGAGAGATTTCTAGCATGAGGTAGGCCACTAAAAATTAAAGTTATAGGCTTGGGGTTTCCGTATGTAAAGGACGTGGAAAATCATCCTAACAGACATGTAAAAAGATGAAAAATCAACAGCACTTAAGTCCATTAAAGAAGTAAGTTGACAGCAAACTGCCACCCCCAAAATTAGAGAGGCAGACAGGAAGATACAGAGAATCACAACTTACTGTAACAGAAACCCATGAGCAGAGCCCATGAGCAGAGCAGATATCCCTGCAGGAACTAGTAGTACCAGCAGAGGAAAATCTAAGCTATAAGTGATGAACTGCTATAGGCTCAGTGTGGGGAATTCTGAGTCAAAAGCTTCAGGGTGAGTCAGTCAAAAAAAAATCATGCTTGTAATTTTTAGCTATAGTAGCCCAACCAGATTTTCACAGTGAATATTAGAGAAAAATCCATCCATGCTTCTGACAGGGAGAGAGGAGAAGGAAACACACTAAAACATACAGCAGTATTCCATTCTTAATGAAGTGTGCTCCCTTGAGACACTGTTTTACATGAGCCCAATCTTTGGGGGTTTTATCAGAAACTGACCTACCACTGACCTGGGAGAAGAGCAATGTGTTCATTTTGCAATTCATTTGGATCTTATAATCCTTTCAGGACAATAACAGAAGTTAAAGTGGACAGGAAAACCCTAAATTAATCGCAAAATCAGTGTGCATAGCAGCAAAACAGTGAGGAAGGATAGAGGACCAAATAGCTAAAATGTCAAATGCCTCAAAAGGGCCTGAGTTTTTACGCAAGGATGGCAAGTTAATGATCTCTAAGCTGTGAAACAAAGAGAAAATGAACTTCACCTACTGACCCTAAAGTGTGGAAAGCTCTGAGACTCAATTTCAGTCAAGCAGAGAAATGGATATGTTGTGAACTTGAGAATGAAGGGGAGTTCCTTTATCCTGATTCAGAGTTCATAAGAGCATAGTGCAGATTATGAAGAAGAGCCATTAGAGGTTATGCAAAGATATGTATAGTGTTCACAGATGAGTGTGAGTACAGACTGGAAAATGAGGCTCTAGAGGATACAGGGAATATGAAGTGCAGACAGTCTGAGATTTGCAAACACCTGCAAGATTTTAGAAGAAACAGTTTCAGTGATCCCCTGGTGTATGGGAGTATCAGTGTCAAGATCTCTAAAGGTCTTGGGGAAGACAAACACTTTTTCAAAGCTTCCTTTATCCTTATGATTTATCATATGTGTCAACTTGGGGTGTTTGGGAAAGCTTTTTTCTTTTCTTTTCCTCTCTTCTTTTCTTTTTTTTAATAAAAAGAAACAAATTTTAGTGACTTCCAGGCTGAATTCCAGCAGCTACATTGTGACTTAGAAGGAAAGAACTTGCCATCCTTCACTGAACTGCTGACCTAATCTCAACAGTCACCTACCTTTGCCATGTGATAAACAAACAAGAAATTCTTTTCTTTTATTTAAGTGGTTGTAGTTCAGTTTTCTGTTATTTGCAGCCCAAGGCAATTCTGTCTGCTGTAACTTCCATGCTCTTCTCAGGGAGAATTAATTGCTTTTCTTTGTACTTTTTCACAATGTATAATTTATTTTCCACCCATATTGTTATTTATCTTCCTCTCACATAAATTGGACATATTTTGAGGGCAAAAATGCCCTTATGTTTATACTTGTGTTGTAAGTTCTTCTCACAATATCTGTTACATAAGGAAAGTTAATAGATAATGTTAAGTTAAGAGATGAATGGTGGATCTAGTGGAAACCTATAGTTTTATCTGCCCAAGAATCAATTCTGGGAACTGCCTTTGCTTTCATACATACATGGTCACTATGAAAGTCATTTTTCTAAATTTAAAGGAAAAAAGAAAAAAAAACCTTGATCCCAGTTTGCAAAAGACTGATTTAGAGATGGGGTTCTCCACATTACTGTGCCTTTTCCTGGGCATTTGGAATACAGAACTACGAGTCATGGAAGCAGTATCATACTATTGATAATACCTCAGTGGTACAAGTAATATTTTTGTTGTTGTTTTTGTTTTATTTGTTTTGTTTTGTTTTGCTAAGGACCAGAATTTACTCTAATTACCACGTGTCCTAATACTTGCTTGAATCACTTTCTCTTGGATTCAGAAATATACTGATGAATTTCTTTATCAGTAATTACTTTAAATGTAAATGATATAATTTACCTATCAAAACACTGAAATTGACAGAATGATTTTTTTTTAAAAGATTCAACTAATGTTGTCTACAAGAGACTCACTTTAAATCCAAAGACACAAGTAGGTTGAAAATGAAACAATGGTAGTCAGCTTGGACTGCTATAAGACATTACTACTGAGTGGGTGGTTTAAACAACAGTTATTTCTCACAGTTCTAGAATCTGAAATTTTCAAAATCAAGTTGTTGGCAAATCTGGCGTCTGGTGAGGTCCTACTTCCTGGTTTCACCAAACAGTAGAGTCTCAAAATAAATGACACAAATATTAACATAATTGAAAGAGGAAATATACAGTCCTGCAATAAGAGTTGGGAGACCTTAATAATCCACTTTCAATAATGAACAGAGCATCTAGACAAAAGACTAAAGAAAATAGAGACTTGACCAACATTATGAATTGACTAAGCCTAAAAGACATAAAAAGCATTCTGCTCAACAAACCACAGTACATACTCTTCTAAAATGCACATGAAACATTCTTCAGGATAAAACACTTTTTAGGCCACAAAAGAGAACTCAATAAATTTTAGAAGATTTATAGCATATAAAGTATTTTCTTAGAACACAAATGATGAAGCTAGAATTCAACAACAGAAGGAAAACTATACAGATATGTGGAAATTAAATAATACATTCTTTAAAAAAAAAATTTGTTTATCTGAGAGAGAGAGAAAGTAGAGGAAAGGGCAGAGAGAGAATCTCAAGCAGACTCCCCTCTACACATGCAGTCTGATACTCAGTTTCCACGATACTGAGTATCATGATAGATCTCAGTATCCATGAGCCAAAATCATGTGTTGGTCACTTAACCTACTGAGCCACTCAGGTGCCCCTAAACAACATAGTCTTTTTTTTTTTTAATATTTTATTTATTTACTTGACAGACAAAGATCACAAGTAGGCAGAGAGATAGGAAGAGAGAAAGGGGAGAAGCAGGCTCCCTGTTGAGCAGAGAGACTATGTAGGGCTCGATCCCAGGACCCTGTTTTTACCCACTGGGCCACCCAGGCACCCCTAAACAACATATTCTTAACAATTGTGTCAAAAGAAGAAATCATGGGGAAAATAAGAAAATACTTATAAACTTATCAAAACAAAACAGAATATTCCAATATTTGTGGGATAGAGTGAAAACAACATTCTGAGTGAAATTTATAGCACTAAAAAGCATACTTTATAAAAGAAGACTGCAAATCTGATAGCATAACACCTTAAAGAATTAAGGGGAAAAAAAGGCAAACTAAACCAAAAGCTAGCAGAAGAAAGGAAATAATAAAGACTGAAATGGATATGATCGAGAATAGAAAAACAGAAAAAAGAATCAGTGGAAGCAAAAGTTGGTTCTTTGGAAAGGTCAACAAAATAGACAGACTTTAGCCAGAATGATGGGGGGAGGGAGAGATGCAAATAACTAAAATCAGAGATGAAACCATGAATATTAGTACTGTTCTTACAAAAAGAAAAAGCCTTATAATATAATAGTATAAAAAATTATGCCAATGAATTAAACAATCTAAATGAAATAGATAAATTCTTAGAGACACAAAAATTACCTAAACAAACAGAAAATCTGAACAGACCCATAAAAAGTAAAAAGATTGAATCAGTAATGAAAGCATTAAGAAAGAAAAGTCAATGATCTATGGCTTTGATGGTTAAGTCATCAAATATTTAAAGAGTACACAGTAATTTTTCTCTACTATTCAAAAACCTAGAAGGGAACACTGTATAACTTATTTTACAAGGCAAGCATTATCCTGATACCAAAGCCAGACAAAGACACCATAAGAAAACTAGTCCTTAAAAATATAGATGCAAAAACATCAAAATACTAGCAAACCTAATCCTATAGTGTACTAAAAAGATTATGCACAATTACCAAATGGACTTTATCCCAAGAATATGAGGGAGTTATCCCCATATTAATAGATCAAAATTTTAAAAATCACATGATCATCTCAACTGACAGAAGAACCATTCAATAAAATTCATAATTTTATTATAAAAAATCAGAAAACTAAAAATGGAGAATTTCTTCAACATGATTAAGGGCATTTATATAAAAACATAGTTCAATAGTGAAAGACTGAAAACTTTCTACCTAACATCAGGAACAAGACAAAGATGCCTGATTTTACACATTTTACTGGAAGTTACAGCCAGAGCAACTAGGCAGTAAAAAAGTGACATAAAAATAAAAGACATCCAAATTGGAAAGCAAGAAGTAAAACTAACTCTATCCACAGATAACATAGTTCTATCTACATAGAAACTATTAGAACTAATAAGTGAATTTAAAGAATTTGCAAGGCCACCTGGGTGGTTTAGTTGGTGGTTAAGCGTCTGCCTTCAGCTCAGGTCATGATCTCAGGGTCCTGGGATCAAGCCCCACATAGGGCTCTCCACTCAGTGGGGAGCCTGCTTCTCCCTCTCCCTTTGCCTGCCTCTCTGCCCACTTGTGATCTCTTTCTCTCTGTGTCAGATAAATGAGTAAAATCTTAAAAAAAAAAAAAAAGTTTGCAAGGTCCATGATCAGCACACAAATATCAGTTGTGATTGTACACACCAGCTAAGAACAATCCAAAAAGGAAATTAACAAATAAATTCCATTTACAATGACATCCAAAATAATAAAATATCCATGAATAATTTAACCAAAAAGATGATAGAGTTGAATACTAAAAACTACAAAATACTCTATTTTCAATATTGTAATTTTCTGAGAGGTTAAAGAAAATCTACATAAGTAGAAAGGTATACCATGTCCACGGATCTTAACATTTTTAAGGTAGTAATGTTTCCCAAAGTGATCTACAGATATGGTTCAATCCTTATCAATGGCAATAGTCTCTTTGCCAAATGGAAAAGTTGGAACTCTGATTCATATAGAATTGCAGGTGGCCATAAATAGCCAAAATGATACTGAAAAAGCAAAGTTGGAAGATTCATATAGTTTTCAACTTCAAAACTTACTACAAAGCTACAGTAAACAATGCAATGTACTACTGGCAAAAGCATAGACATAGTGACCTGTGGAATAAAACTGAAATACAGAAATAAACCCATATATCTATGGCAAATTGATTTTGACAAAGAAGACAAGACGCTTCATGAGGAAATAAAAGTCTCTTCAACAAATGGGGCTGAAACAACTGGATACCCACATGCAAAAAATAAAGTTGGGATCCTACCCCATATCATATACAAACATTAATTCAAAAATAGATTAAATAAAGGAGCTAAAATTACAAAGATCTTAGATAAAAACATGAGGATAAATCTGTATGATTTTGCCAATGAATTCTTAGATATGACACCAAAATCATTAACAACAAAAGAAAACATAGATAAATTAGGCTTCATGAGAACAAAAAGCTCTGTGTCTCAAAAGATGCATTATAAAGAAAGTGAAAAGACAACCTACAGAATAAAAGGAAATATCCATAAATCATATATCTGACAATGTATAGAATGTATAAGGAGCTCTTATACCTCAACAACAAAGCCAAACCATTTAAAAATTGGTGAATGGCTTAAGTAAGCAATCCTTCTAAGACTACAAATTGCCAACAGGTACATGAAAAATGCTCAACATCATCAGTCATTAGGGAAATTTAAATCAAAAATACAGTGAGATCTCACTTCTTAACTACTAGAACGGATATGATAATAAAAAATGAAAACAAGGGGCACCTGGGTGGCTCAGTGGGTTAAGCTGCTGCCTTCGGCTCAGGTCATGATCTCAGGGTCCTGGGATCAAGTCCCGCATCGGGCTCTCTGCTCAGCGGGGAGCCTGCTTCCTCCTCTCTCTCTCGGCCTGCCTCTCTGCCTACTTGTGATCTCTCTCTGTCAAATAAATAAATAAAATATTAAAAAAAAAATGAAAACAAGTATGGTGATAAGGTGGAGTAATTAGAACCAAGTCTCATACTTTGTTGGTGGGAATGTTAACTTTTTAGCTGCTATAGAAAATAGTTTGGTAGTTCTCAGAAAGAAAAACACAGAATTCTTATATAACCCCACAATTCTGTGCCTAAATACATATCCAAAAGATTTGAAACAGGTACTACAACAAATAAATGTACACACATGTTCATAGCAGCACTATTTACAATAGCCAAAATGTGGAAATATCCCAAATGTCTATCAAGAGATGAATGGATAAACAGATTGTAATGTATACATTATTTGGCCATAAAAACAAATGAAATACTGATACATACTGCAATGTGGGTAAACCTTAAAATATTATGCTAAATGAAAGAAACTAGACATACAAGATCTTGTATGATTTATTTATATAAAATATCTAGAAGAGTTAAATCTATAGAAAGAAAGCATTTTTGTGTTGCCATGAGTTGGGTAGATTAGAGGACATGCTTAATCAGTATGGGCTGTCCTTTTGGAATGAAGAAAATAGTTTGGAGCTATATAGAAGTGGTGGTTGCACAACACTGTGTACTAAATATCACTGAATTGTTCAGTTTAAAATGGTCAGTTCTGTGTTATAGAAATTTCACCTCAATTTAAAACAATTTCATACCATTTGGTAAGACTTTTATTTTTTCCTTTCTTCTTGCTGTAGTAAGATGGCTTAGATTATACTAGTAAAACAATATGTCTCAAATACTTACCAGAAAGTACTTTAGAAGAAACATAAAATAGTGCCAAAAATTTGGAGAAGAAATTCAAACAAACTGCACAGCACCAGGGTTTCTGTTGAAGGAAAGTTCAGATGTTTCTAACGTTTCTCAGGTTATGATGATGGTACAATCTGCCTCAATAATAAAACTGAAAAGACAAATGTTTTGTGTGTGGTCAGTAAAAGAAAGATGCACTGGAGATTATTTAAAAGAATCTTTAATAAAAATAAAGTTTCTTGAAAAAACAGTTTAAGCATAACCATTTTAGTAACCCGATTTGAAAGCAATAAAGACAAGATAATTTTGAAGTTATGTTCAGCAATATTACTATATGAAATATTCATTTTCAAAATCATTCACAAACCACTGCAGTAAAGCATTGTAGCTGAAAAGACACAAAGAGGTCCTCAATGCAGTTAATTTCAATTAAAAAGACTTTTAAAATATAGTCAGCTGTAAAATATACCATCTCTTTCCCTCTTTCGTTTATGATGTATGCAAAGCAAATATTTTAATTCATCTAAACATGGAAAGGTAAGAAAACAACAGCTCACCTATTTTTATAAATAATATTTATTATAACACATACAAAAATATAGTTGACTTATTGTAATACTTAATCTGTGAGGGGGAGCAACATAAAAATATCTGGTGGCAAAGTATTTGAAAGAACTGTGAACACAATAACACATTTTTTCTTTTATCTCCGCTAAAGTTTAGATTTGCTGAACTTCTTCTTTAAAGATTTTATTTATTTATTTGAGAGAGAAAATGCACAAGCTGGGGGGGGTGCAGGGAGCCCACCACTGTGGGGCAAGAACATCGCTGAGTTCAAGAAAAACATTCACCTAAGTCATGGGTAGAGAGGAAGAGTAAATATCATTAATACTCAGAGTAGACTCTTTCCACTCACAGCAATTAAAGTATCAAGATAAATTAAATGTAGAACCATATATCTCATATTTTATGAAGCAACCTATAAAGTCAACATTTTAAAAAATAATGAATTCATTTCTATCATATGCCTCCCATTGACAATATTATTGATATTTTATATTTTAGTGAGACCAAATATCAAGATAATAGTAATGAGGTGACATTAGCAAGTTAATAGAACAAGAAGTCCCAACCCTTATTCCTTCACAGAAACACTGATACAACAATTATATTTGGGCCAAAATGGCTTTAAGTGAAATCCAGAATACAGGTAAGAAGTTGCAGCACCTCTAGAACCTAAGGCTGTAAAAAGTCACACCAAGATATATAAGAAGAGCAAATTCACTTTGCCTGAATTAGCTCTTCTCTCAAACCAGTTAGTTCTGTTCCAAGGTCTCCTTGGCCTGTGACCTCTCCCTCAAGGATAAAGTGAGAGTTGGATGCCTTTCTGACTGTCTGGTCTCCTGGCTTTGTGATGTGCTTCTCTGAAGGGCTGGTTTCTATTTTACCTCAATACTGAGCATCGAAAAGTCAGCAGAGCCTAGATACCAGGGACAGCTAGGAACAAAGAGAAAGAAGTGGGTTTCCTCATACAGCAAACACTGCTCAGTAAAACTGGGTAAAGCTGCAAAGCATTTGAGGCCTTCCCTCTCAAAGGAAGGGAGAAAGTAAAATGATTCTGTTCTAGTCTTTTAGTCTGCTCCTTCAGGGGCTGGTTTTGATCTCACTTCATTGTAAGTGCTGAAGGACTAGCAGAACTGGAACACGTGGGACAGCTAGCAACAAAGGAAAAGAAATTGTTTCCTCCTACAGCTGGCACGGCTCTGAGAGTTTGGGAATGGGTACTGTGTCTTCAAATGAGCAGATACCAGTACAACTCTACAAGAAACACGAAGAATCGGGAAAATAGACCACAATCAAAGGGGAAAAAATCAGTCTCCTATAACTGACCTAAAGTAAATGAAGATTTATGAATTACTAGATAAACAATTCAAGTGGATGGCCTAAAAGTAGTTTAGTGAGTTACAGGAAAACACGGATAGACAATTAAAATAATAATCAGGAAAATGATACATGAACAAAATGAGAATACCAGCAAAGAGATGTAAACTCTAGTAAAAAAAGCAAACAAAAATAGTGGAGTCGAAAAATACAATAACTGAAATTCACTGAGGATTTCAACAGACTGAACAGGCAGAAGAAAAAAATCAACAAGCTTGAAGGCAAGTCATTTAAAGTTATTCAGTCAGAGGAGCAAAAAAACAAAACAAAACAAAACACCAATGAAAAGAAGTGAAGAAATCCCAAGAGGGTCATAAGATCAATAAGTAAACTAATATATACATTATAGGATACCCAAAGGGAAAAGAGAGAAAGAGGAAGGGGGAAAAAGTCTATTTAGAGAAATAATAGATGGAAACTCCCCAAATCTGGGGAGGGAAATAAACATCCAGATTTATGAAGTTCAGACAGACTGAATTAAAGAAGTTACATACACCAAAATGCATTTAATCAAATTGTTAGAAATCAGAGAGAATTTTTAAAGCAGCAAGAGAAAAGTGATTCATTATATACAAGGAAGTCTCCATAAGCTTATTGGCAGCTTTCTTGGCAGAAATCTTACAGGCCAGGAGAAAGTGGATGATACCTTCCAAGTGCTGACAGAAAAAAACTTGCAGCTAGGGTTACAATACCTGGTAACGCTGTTCTTCAGAAATGAAGAAGAAATAAAAATTTTCCCAAACAAAAGTTGAGGGAGTTCATCACCACTGACCTACCTTACATTAAATGATAAAGGGATTTCTTCAAATTCAAACAAAAAGACATTAATTATTAACATGAATATGAAAGGATAAAGTCACATATATAAAGACAAATATATACAGATATATAATCAATTCAGAATGCTCTAACTCACCTTTAACTCTAGTATAAAAGTTAAAAGACAAAATAATAACTATAACGATAACTAGTTAATGGAAAAATATAAAATATGCAAATAGCAACATCAATAACAAAGTACGGTTGGGGAATAAAAAAATAGAATTTTTGTATGTGAGTGAATTTAAGTTGTTACTGGCTTAAAAATGCTGTTCTAAATATGAGATTCATGTAATTTCCATGTGTGATATTGTGATGGATAAGTGTATATTTTATCTTTTTTTTTTTAAAGATTTTATTTATTTATTTGACAGAGAGAGATCACAAGTAGGCAGAGTCAGGCAGAGAGAGAAGGGGAAGCAGGCTCCCCGCTGAGCAGAGAGCCCTATGCAGGGCTTGATCCCAGGACACTGAGATCATGACCTGAGCAGAAGGCAGCGGCTTAATCCACTGAGCCACCCAGGCGCCCCATAAGTGTATATTTTATCTTGATCCCCATTTCTGTCAGAAAGCTCATAAACCCCTTGGGATTTCCTAAAGTGAGGAGCACCATAAAGGTACTTTTGTTGTGCTAATGAGATGACTTTTAGAACTCACCTAAGGATGGGGGCTCATTGCCAGGGGAGTTAACTGTGTGATTAGAGGGTTGGATCTTTAATCCCACTCCTCACTCTCTGGGAAGGGAGAGGGGCTGTAGATTTAGTCCAGGCACCAGTGGTTAATGATTTAATCAGTCATGCATGCCTAATGAAGCTTCCATAAAAATCCAAACCTAAGCGCGAAAGAGGGCTTCTAGGCTGATCAACAAGTGGCAGTACTGGAGAGTGGTACACCTGGAGAGGGCCTGGAAACTCCACACTCTTACCCAAACTTTGCCCTGTATATCCTCCCCATTTGGCTGTTCCTGAGTTATATTCTTTGTAATAAACTGGTGATCTTGTAAGTAAAAAAAAAAAAAAAAAAATTACTGTGAGTTCTGAGTTGCTTTAGCAAATTAATTAAACCAAAGCAGGGGGCCCTTGGAACCTCCAGTCCATAGCCAGTCAGCAAAAGCACAGGTAATAACCTGTATATGTGACTGGCACCTGAAGTGAGGAGAGCTGGGTGAAATCTTAGAGGACTAAGCCTTTAACTTGTAGGATCTGATGCTATTTCCAGGTAATGTCAGAATTTAACTAAATTATAAAACCTTGAGCTGGTGTCAGAAAATATCTTGTGGATATGTGGAAACCCTCCCCCACCCACTCACACCCCACGTGTAGGGTGGCTATACTTAATACAAGAAAAAAATAGATCTTAAGTAAAAAAAAAAAACTGTCACAAGAGATCAAGAAAGTCATTACATAATGAGTCAACTTACCAGAAAGATATTAAAATTGTAAATACATATGCACCCAGTTTCTGAGCATCTAATATATAAGGCAAATAGTAACAGAACTTAAGAGAGAAATAAACAGGAATACAATAATTGTATTTTTATTACTAACAATAACATTATTTTTGTGTTATTTTATATATAATAAAACTATTTAAAAAATTATTGAAGGAGACTTCAATATCCCACACTCAACAATGGATAGATTAACCAGATAGAAAATCAAAAAGGAACTGCAGAGTCAAACAACATTTTAGACCAAATAAACATAACAGACAAATAAAGACTATTCCATTCGAGATTATAATACACATTCTCCTTGAGTACACACCGAACTTTATCAAAGATAGCTCACATATTAAGCTATAAAACAAGTCTTAAAATGTTTAAGAAAATTGAAGTCATATAAGTATCTTTTCCAACCACAACAGCATGAAGTAGAAAGCAGTAGGAGAAAAATTGGGAAATTCACAAGTATGTGGAAGTCAAATAATACATTTCTGAAGAGGGACACCTGGGTGGCTCAGTCGGTTAAGCGGCTGCCTTCAACTCAGGTCATGATCCCAGAGTCCTGGGATCGAGTCCTGCATCAGGCTCCTTGCTCCGTGGGGAGCCTGCCTTTCCTTCTGCCTCTGCCTGCCACTCCACCTGCCTGTGCTCTCTCTCTCACTCTAACAAATAAATAAATAAAATCTTAAAAAAAAAATACATCTCTGAAGAACCAACTGGTCAAAGAAAAAACTAAAAGGGAGATAAATATTTTTAGACAAATTAACATAAAAAACACCCTACTAAAATTTATGGGATTCAGCAAAATTGGTACTAAGAGGGAAGTTTGTAATGATAAATGCCTATATTAAGAAAGAAAAAGATGTCAAATAAAAAATCTACATCTCAAGGAACAAGAAAAAGAACAAACTGAGCCCAAAGTTTGTAGAAGGAAGGAAATAATAAAAGAGCAGAAATAAATGAAAAACAGACTAGAAGGACAATAGGAAAAATCAACGAAACGGGAAAAAAAGAAGACTGAAGTAAAATTATAAATGACAGAGAACAACTGATACAACAAAAATTCATGAGAGAATACAATGAACAATTATATGCCAACAAATTAGGTAACTTAGAAAGAGAGGATAAATTCCTAGAAACATACAATCAGCGATGAGTGAACCATTTAGAAGTACAAGATAAGGGGCGCCTGGGTGGCTCAGTGGGTTAAAGCCTCTGCCTTTGGCTCAGGTCATGATCCCAGGGTCCTGGGATGGAGCCGCGCATCAGGCTCTCTGTTCAGCAGGGAGCTTACTTCCTCCTCTCTCTCTCTCTGCCAGTCTCTCTGCCTACTTGTGATCTCTGTCTGTCAAATAAATAAATAAAATCTTTAAAAAAAAGAAGAAGAAGAAGTACAAGATAAGAGCAGACTAGGGGCGTGTGGGTGGCTCATCTGCCTTCAGCTCAGGTTATGATTCCAGGGTCCTAGGATCAACTCTACAGCATGGGGCTCCCTGCTCAGCAGAAGCTTGCTTCTCCCTCTCCCATTCTCCTTGTTTGTGTTCTCTCTCTTACTGTGTCTCTGTGAAATAAATACAATCTTAAAAAAAAAAAAAAACAGACTTGTAACAAGTAAGGAGATTGAATCAGTAATCAAAAACATGCCAACAAAGCAAGCTAGCTACAGATAGCAACAGGTAGCTACACTGGGGAATATGTAGCAAACATTTAAAGAAAAATAAATGCCAGTCTTTCCAAAAAATTAAAGGGAAGGAATTCATAAAACTGCCATTACCCTGACACCGAAGTCAGACAATAATACAAGAAAAGAAAATTATAAGCCAATTCCTGCTCAATATAGATCGAAAAATACTCAACAAAATTCTAGCAACCAAATTCAACAGCACAGTAAAAGGCTCATACACCATGATCAGGTGGAATTTATCCCTTGGATGAAATGATGGTTCAACATATGCAAATGAATAAATGTGATACACTGCATTAAAAGAATCAAAGATATAAACCATATGATCATCTCAGAGATGTGAATAAAGCATCTGACAAAATTCAACACCCATCCATGATTAAGAACTCTCAAGATATTGAGAACACAGGGTACTTAGCTCAACATATTAAAGGTCATATATGAACAGTTCACAGCTTATACCAGAGTCAGTAGTGAAAAGCTGCTACCTTTTCCTCTAAGATCAAGAACAAGACAAAGATGTCCACTATCGTCACTTCTATTCAAGTCAGCTTCTATTCAGACTGAGAGTCATAACCAGAGCAATTTTTAAGAAAAAAAATGGGGGGGGGGCGCGCCTGGGTGGCCCAGGGGTTAAAGCCTTTGCCTTCGTCTTGGGTCATGATCCCAGGGTCCTGGGATAGAGCCCCGCATCGGGCTCTCTGCTCTGCAGGGAGCCTGCTTCCCTCTCTCTCTCTGCCTGCCTCTCTGCCTACTTGTGATCTTTGTTAAATAAATAAATAAAATCTTAAAAAAACATTTAAAAAGGGGGGGGTGTTATCCAAATCAGAAAGGAGGAAGTAAAATTGTCTGTTTGTAGACAATATGATATCATAAATAGAAAACTCTAAAAACTCCATTCAAAGTCTGTCAGAACTAATAAGCTAATTCAGTAAGATTGTAGCATATAGAATCAACATACTAAAATCAGTTGTTTCTACACACTAACAATGAACTATCCAGAAAGAAATTAAGAAACAATCTTATTTAAAGTAGCATCAAACACAATTAAATACTTAGAAATAAACTTAACCAAAGAGATACAACATTTTTAAGCTAAGTTATAATACATTGATGTAAGAAATTAAGGAAAACACAAATAATGGAAAAACATCCATGTTTATGATTGTTAAAATGCCACACAAGCCAAAGCAATCTACAGGTTCAATGGTATTTCCATCAAAATTCCAATGGCATTTTTACTGAAATAGAAAAAAATATACTTAAAATTCATATAGAACTACAAGACCCAAATAGCCAATGTGATCTTGAAAAACAAAGCTGAAGATATTATACTTCCTGATTTTGAAATATATTACACAGCTTAATATTTAGAATGGTATGGTACTGATGAAGTTTTAGAATGTAAGTGAGGTCCAGAGCTGCCGGCCAAGAAAGAATTCTTAAGATGTCTCTGGTGCAAAAAGGTGATTTATTAAAGCATGGGGACAGGACCCGTGGGCAGAAAGAGCAGCATGCTACCCCCGGGTCATGAGGGGTGGTAGGTTATGTACAATGGGGTTGGAAAGGGGAAACCCACCAGGGTAACCCATATGTACTTGACATGGACAAAATTCCACATGTCCAACAACCCATTTGATTTTGTAGTTCAGCATAATGCTAGTCTACTATAGAAAGGAACTGTCAGTTAAGATACGTGAAAAGAAGATAAAGATAGCATACACAACGTTCATTTGGTTTGAAGAGGAGTTTGAGGTCTTCTGTGGGTTCACAGGAGTAAGAAGGCATGTTAGTTTGCTCACTGGGTTCCTGTGAAGGAAGTGCAGGTTTTATTCTAGATATATAGATCCATGAAAAGTGTCCTAGTTTTCCTGCATTGGGAGTACATAGTATGACCTGATATGGACCTTTCCATTTTGGATTTAGGTTTTCTGCTATATCTGACCTCCAATTTTTTAAATAAATCATATGTCTGGGATTTATATGGGGTGGGTTTTCAGTTATAGTTAAATCAGGATTGGGGGGTATATGATTAGTATATTCATTGAGTAACTTATGAGTTAAACCAGCTCCCAGTGAATAATTTAATAAATTATAATTGCATCTAATAACAGATCTACAGAAAGAAATGGTTTATCATATAAGAACTCAAAAGGGCTGAGTCCTAGAGGTAGTTTTTGAGCAGTTTTTACCCTGAGAAGTCCTATTGGTAAGAGAGTAACCCGATTTTCCTGGGTTTCTAGACTAAGCTTTGCAAGATGGCATTTTAAAGTATGATTAGTTTTTTCTACTTTCCCAGAGGATCGTGGGTGCCAGGCTGGATGCAAGAAATATTTAATTTTAAGGTTTGGGCTATTTTTGAGTTATTTGAGCAGTAAAAGAAGGGCAATTGTCACTCTGAAGAGATCAAGGAAGGCCAAATCTGGGGATAATTTCTCACAAGAAAATCTTAGTGATTTCTAGGGCTCTTTCAGTTTTACATGGAAAGGCCTTGACCCATCTGGTGGAGATATCAACAAACACTAATAGATATTTACAGCCTTTGCAAGGTGGCATTTGTGTGAAATCAAGTTGCCAGTCCTCTCCTGGATAGGATCCACGCCTTTGGACTGGTTTTAAAAGAGGGGAAGGGTGAACTGCACTTCCCAGATTTACTTGGGCACCGACAATACAGGATCAGCAAACCTGTTTTACTGTGCCTGTCAAATTTACTCCATTGAATATATTTTTAATTAAATGTTTTAAAGCATCTTTGTCCAAATGAGTAGCCTAGTGTAGGCCCTGTGTTATCTTCCATTGACGATTTTGGGTATAAAAAATTTTCCCTCACTGTTAACAAGCCAGTCCTGTGTGGTTTTAGTTTATCCTCGCTCCTGAGCAATGTGAATTTCTTGGTCTGAATTGATGGGAGTTATGGATCCCATTGGAGTTAAGACTGGTATCTGTTTACTATTTGCTGCCTCTTTGGCTGCACAGTCTGCTAAATTGTTTCTTGTAGATTCTAAGGTCATATCCTTTGGATGTCCTTTGAGGTGAATCATAGCTACCTCCTTGGGCAGATCTGCTGCCTCAAGAGGGGTAATGATTTCAGGCCCAGATTGGATTGGGGAGTTATGGTTTGGTAGCAAGCCCCTTTCTTTTCAAATAGATCCATGAGCACGCAGTACCAGAAAGGCATACTTGGATTCAGTATAACGTTAATTTTTAGACCTTTTGCCAATTGAAGAGCATGAGTGAGTGCTATCATTTCAGCTTTTGGGGCAGAAATATTTATTGGAAGGGGTTTTGCCTCAATAGTGTGTTGTTTTTTTTAAGATTTTATTTTTTTATTTGACACAGAGAAATTACAAGTAGGCAGAGGGGCAGGCAGAGAGAGAGGGGGAAGCAGGCTCCAGGCTGAACAGAGAGACTGACATGGGGCTCAATCCTAGGACCCTGGGATCATGACCTGAGCCAAAGGCAGATGCTTAACAACTGAGCCACCTAGGCACCCCTTGCCTCAATAGTTTTAATCAGACTAACTAGCATATCCAGCCCTTTTTTCTCCCTTATCCATGAAGTTACTACCATCAGTAAACTAATTATCATCTGCATTTTTAATAGGGGAGTCTTTTAAGTCTGGCCTGCTAGAATAGACAAGATCAATGATTTATGAATAGTCATGTTCTAGAGAGGTACCATGATCAGGTCCATGCATAAGAGTAGCTCAGTTTAAAGGCTGACAGGTTTTAAGTATTACTTCAGATATATCTAAAAGCATAGGGGCGCCTAGGTGGCTCAGTGGGTTAAGCCACTGCCTTCGGCTCAGGTCATGATCTCAGGGTCCTGGGATTGAGCTTCGCATCAGGCTCTCTGATCAGCAAGGAGCCTGCTTCCTCCTCTCTCTCTACCTGCCTCTCTGCCTACTTGTGATCTTTCTCTCTGTCAAATAAATAATAAATAAAATCTGAAAAATAAATAAATAAAATTAAAAAAATAAAAATAAAAATAAAAGCATAGCCAGGTACCTAGGAAGGTGACCTTCCATCATCCATTGGTGGCCCTTGGTCTCTAAGACATTCCAGACCTGAGGTGAAGTCATTACAGTCAGAGATTGTCCCATCATGAGCTTTGAGGCTTCTTCTACCGGGAGGGCTGTGGCAGTCACTGCTCAGACAAGTGGGCCACCCTTGGGCTACATTGTCAAGTGATTTTGAAAAACAGCTCACCAGTCTTATTTCATTCCCTAATTTTTAGGTGAGAACTCCCAAGGCTTGGCTTTACTTTTCTGCTATGCATAGAGTGAAAGGTTTTTCTAAATTTGGCAATACCAAAGCTGGAAATGACAGAAGTTTAGCTTTTAATGTTTGAAAGGCTGTTTGCTGGGCTTTAGTCCAGAGCAAAGTTTTCTCATCGGGACTTTTAACAGAATCATACAATGGTTTGGCTAAGAGTCCAAATCCCGGAATCCACAGGTGGCAAAAACCTGTCATACCTAGAAAAGTGCAGAGTTGTTTTTTGTTTTTTGTTTTGTTTTGTTTTGTTTTGTTTTGTTTTTGTAGTCAGAGGCTCAAGATCCAGTATGGACTTTTTTCTGTCAGTAGCTAGAATACGGTGACCTGGTGTCAGTTCATATCCTAAATAGTATACCTTTTGTTGAGATATTTGTGCCTCTTTAGGGGATACATGATACCCTCTATCTTAAGTAAAGTTATAGAATTTTTATCAGATGTCTCCTTCGTGGGACTACAGATTAGAATGTCATCTACATATTGAATTATTGTCCCCTCAGACACGGATGTATCACGGAGATCTTTGCTAAGTGCAGCTCCAACTATATGAGGACTGGTTTTAAATCCTTGTGGCAAGACTGTCCAGGTTAACTGAGCAGCCTATGGGCTTGAAGGTGAGGTCCGTTCAAAGGCAAGCATCTGCATTTCCTCACTCAGTGGAATGTTTAAAAAAAAAAAAAAGGCATCTTTTAAGTCAAGTATTGTAAACCAGCTGGTGTCACCAGGGACGTGGGTGAAAGTAGTGTATAGATTTGGTACTATGGGATGAATAGGTGTTACTGTCTCATTTATAGCTCTTAAGTCTTGTACCATCCAATATTCCCCATTTGGCTTTTTTACTGGTAAAATTTGGGTGTTATAAGGAGATTGACAAGGTCAATATACCAGGTCTCAAAAACTTATCAATAAGTGGTTGCAACCCAGCTTTGGCCTCAGGTTTTAGAGGATATTGTTTTTTATGAGGTATACTCATTGGGTCTTTTAAGGTCACCTTGACTGGTTGGGCTGTAAGAACCCATCCTGGGATATCACAATCCCATACCTGTGGATTTACTTCCTTCCAGACATTGGAAGGGATAGTAAGGTATGGTTTTAGCTCTCTAGAAGTTCAAGAGAACAAGCCATCCCCCTCTACAGTAAGAGCAAATCGGCTACCTTGTTTATACATTAAGTCTCATCAGAGTCATGGAGTGGGACAGTATGGAAGGACTAGAAAAACATGAATGACCAATTGGCTTTTGTATTTACAGGTTAAGGGCATTATCTGATGGCATGTTTTAGTTTCCCCTTCTATGCCAACAACCTTAAGGTTAGAAAAACAAGGAGGGCTGGAGTTTTGAATAAGGACAGAGTAAGTGTCTCTTGTACCAATAAGAAAATTGATAAACTTACTCCCACATCCAGGATAACCCGAGGCTCAGTCATCTTGATGTCAAAAGGAGGTGGACCAGCCTCAGGGCACCGTAATGCCAGTTGCTCCAGCTTCAACACTCGGGTGGGGAAGTGAGTTCCTGTCTTCCTCTCTCTCTGGAGAGGACAACAGTCTCTCTCATCCAATGTCCTGTTTCTTTACAGACAGAACATGACCCTGGTGGAGAGCACTTGTTTGGACATTCTCTGCTCCAGTGTCTGATCTAGCCACATTTATAGCATGGGAATTTACCCCGTTTTCTGTCTGTTACCAGCCTTTTCTTTTGACCCTGGTTAGTCTGGTGCTGTGGAGAATCCGCAATAACAGCAGCCACTATTGGAGCCTGTATCTTACCCTGTAATTTAGTTACCCGGTCCTTTTCTTGCCTTAAGGCCATATCTCTATTATTAAAGACTTCAGTTGCTATTTCTAGTAGGTGCTGGATAGGAGTTTGAGGACCTAAAGCCATTTTAGTTAGTTTTCCGTGGATGTCAGGTGCCGACTGGCTTCTAAAATGCATATTTAGTATGGTTACTCCCTTGGGTGAGGCTGGGTCCAAATTTGTATATTTACAGATGGCCTCTATCAATCACCCCTGAAATAAAGCTGGATTTTCGCCAGTTTCTTGTGTAACTTCCTGAAGCTTATCAAAGTTTACAGGTTTTGAAATCCTTTTTTCATTCCTTCTATTAAAGAAGTGATCATATGGTCTCGTTTTTCTCTCCCTGGACTCTCCTCCTGATAGTTCCAGTATTGTTCAGTGCTAGGGACAGCAGCACCCCCAGCTGGGTAACGTTCCCTATCTCTCATCGCCAGTTCCTCAGCGAACTCTTGTGCTCCCTCCCAGATCTGTTTCTTTTCCTCAGGGGTGCAACAATGAGTTAAAATGATACATATATCCTTCCAGGTCAAATCAAACATAATAGATACTTCTTGCGAGCCTTCAATAAATTGAGAGGGATTTTCAGAATATCATCCTAATTGTTGTTTTACCTTAGCCAGGTCTGCCACGGAGAATGGGACAGGGACCCTATCTGTGCCCACTTCTCCATTAGCAACTTGCCTAAGCGGATGCATCCCATACTTAGATGGAGCTCCTGGAAGATAAAGAGTCCCACTCCTGCTATGTCCAGCTGGGATGGGAGTAGAGGGCTCTTGAGGTTTATAAGGAGGAGGGACAGCAACAGAGCCAGTGTCCTCTTTCTTTATACTGGCTGGCAATTCCTCCAACATCCCAGGTTTATTAAGAAGAATAGGCCCATTTAGAAAATCAACAACCAACACATCCAGAGGGGAGGGGGTCTCTTAACACTCTACAAGAGGTCCACAGATCCAGATCCCAATTTACGGCCAAAAAGGCTTGGATGTATAGGACATCAGTCCATTTGCCCTTCTCCCTGCAAAAGAGGTCTCACTGATAGATTGACTTGAAACTTAATGTCTCATTTATGGGCCACTCTTCCTCATCTCCTAAGGAGTACTGAGGCCATTCAATGTTACAGAAGATCATTTTTTCTTTCTTAAATCTTGAAGTTTGAATTGATTCCAGTGTGCTAAAAGGCATCCCGAGAAAGAATCCTCGAGAACAGAAGAAGAGGATCCCATGCTTCTACAAAAGTATAGAAGGTCCATTACCAAAATCTTAATGTCCCACACAGGATATGTCAGAGGTTCCAGGTGTCAAAAGAGACCGGAGGCATCCCTCAACGAAAATCGCTATTGATCACCATTCTACCTTCTCATGAAGTCATTCCTGCTGTTGAA
The DNA here is from genome assembly GCF_011764305.1 of Mustela putorius furo. Classification (NCBI taxonomy): domain Eukaryota; kingdom Metazoa; phylum Chordata; class Mammalia; order Carnivora; family Mustelidae; genus Mustela; species Mustela putorius. The sequence goes on along the minus strand of NW_025422005.1, from coordinate 87,518,020 downwards.
GCTCTGGAGGGTGCTGGCATCCCTCCTCTTCCCCATTGCATCCTAAGCTACAGATGAGTGCCCGGTGAATAGACTAAGATACTATTCCATCCTGTCCTCTGGAAGCTGTGTTATTGCCCTGCCATTTTAACCCATGGAAAATACAGAAAAGTTTGACAAGGGGAAATTATCGAATTCTGTAGCTTTAAGTAATTAGTGAGAGGACACCCACAAGAAACAGTAAAGACTGAAATCCATCATGGTCTAAGCGACATTCCAATACACGAGGTCCTTACAGCCAACTTCCCTAGGAAACGGTCCCAGTTGGGTTTTAATTCAAGTACTGGTTTCGGCCGCCTCCCAGTGGAGGTCACAAAGCCAGAAGGAGCTAGACTGGGATGTGGAGGGGATCACATTAGATCAATTAGGAGGAAACCACACATAGGAGTCTTAAGATTGGCAGCCATCCTGATGACTTAGGTGGCTGTCCCATGCCCAAGACAAACAACTTTGTATAAGAAGAGAAATAAAGAGAGGGCACTAAATTTTGGGGGTCTTATCACCATTCTGACCAGGGTACTGACTTCCAGACAAAAGGCAGGCTTTCTCCTCCCCACAGAGCAGCCATGGGCTAGAGGATTACACCCTGAGCAATCAACATAAAAAAAGTATTCCAGTAAGACTGTAGTCCTTGAAGGCCTCCTGAAATGAGAGTCAAGGAAGAGGAGAGAAAGTACTCACCACTTTTGCACTGAAGCTCAGAGTCCAGACGTAAAGACTCAAACCTCCATGTTTGGGCACCAAATGATGAAATTTTAGAATGTAAGTGAGGTCTGGAGCTGATGGCCAAGAAAGAATTCTTAGGATGTCTCTGGTGCAAAAACATGTATTAAAGCACGGGGACAGGACCTTGGGCAAAAAGAACTGCTGCCCTGGGGTTGTGAGGAGGTCAGGAAAAGGGAGATTTCAATAGGACTTTCATATGCTAAAGAGGACCTAAATATACCAGATACCAGACGCCCTGCCATTGTCAAGGTCAGTTTTTTCCCTTCTTAGAAAGATATTAACATTAAGATAGTTGGGAGATTCCTAAAGAATGTCACAAAAGTCCCACCCCAGAGTGGGGGTGGGGGAAAGGTGTGGGATGCTTTTTCCTCAACCAGCCTTCTGTTCCCTCATACTACTGGCACAAAGACAGTCATAGACCAATAGGACAGCATAGAGAGCACAGAAACAAACCCATGGATATATGGACAACTGCTCTTCCACAAGAGTAGAAAGAATACACAATGGGGAAATTGATCATCTCTTTAACAAATGTGGTTGGGCCCTAAATATCCACATGCAAAAAGATGAAATTGGACCTCTATCTTTCACTATACATAGAAATCAATTAAAAATAGATTAAAGATTTCAAAGAAAAATCTGAAAATATAAACTCTTAGAAGAAAACATAGGTGGGGAGCTTTCATTACATTGATCTTAGCAATAATTTCATGGGTATGACACCTAAAGGATAGGCAACAAACAAAATTTGACCTGTGGGACTACATTAAAGTAAAAAAAAAAAAAAAAAAAAAAAATTCTGCACAGCAAAGGAAAGGAGAGTTGTAGCATTCCTTGAACAACTGGGTTTTCCTCTTTTTTATAATGCAAGTAACTGATTTAAGTTTTGATTGCAGAGACACCCACTTCAACAATGCTTGTTTTGAATAAACACTTTACAAGACACATGACTAGATAAAGAGCCAGGCTGCACCCCACCCCCATTTTAGTATGCCTATTTCTCTGAGTTACTTGATGCATTCTTCCATTGCCTTCTATTGGCTTCCACAGAAGATCTAGCATTTCTACTTCCTTTACTATGAATTGTAGCTTTCTGGATGCATCCAGGCTCTATTCTACAATGTTCCTTGAATTCTTGCCAGGGTTAAATCCTGTAATACAAGAGAGTGCTCCTAAATGGGTAAACTTTCTCTTCCTCAACTTTATGCTCTGCCTCCTTTATATAGCAAACTCTAGTCTCATGCATACTCTTCCAGCTTTGATCTTACCAGGTCCTGAAGCTACTTCAAAGAAGTTATCATCTCCTTCTTCTGTTAGCAGGACCACCACTTCCTGACTGGGTTATAATGGAATATATGTTGTGCCCAAAAAAGGAACAGAGCAGTGCATATGTTTTCTTGCTTGGAGGAGAACTCTGCATCATCTTCAAGAAAATAAATACTCTAGAGTGAAGCATAATAGAGTAAGGTAATTTTACATTTCTAAAGGATTCAGAGGAATCTTATTTGATTCAAGTTTTTCTGGAACACTGAGTCATCTATCCTTTATGTCTTAACCCTTCATAATTTTTCTAGTCAGGGCTCTTGCTGGTCCAGAATTTCCCAGATTGAGTATTCAATCTCCTCTGTTATAATGATGTGCTGGCCTGATGCTGTTTTTTATTGCCAATCATGAAGAAGAAGAAGAAGAAGAAGAAGAAGGAGGAGGGGGAGGGGGAGGGGGAGGAGGAGGGAGTTTTTTCTACATGAAATGAAAAAAATAGAGAAAATGAAAATGAAATAGAAAAATGAAATAGAGAAAAGAAAATGAAAGCTTCAATGTGCTTCAAGGTGGCAGGTGGAGTAATTTGGTGTGAAGGTTCATAATGGAACCCAGACTTCTTCTTTCCTGACTACGAGTTCCATAACTGAATTTCTTTGCTTTCCACCACATCTTAAGCATTAAATTCAATTTAAAAATACAAATTACTCCAAGATTCTAGGATAAATGCCTTCAATCATTCTGATAATATTTGAAATTAAAAGTTAATGATTTTGAATTCTGTAAGTCTACTATTATTTTTATTTTTTATAGTTTTTTTTTAAAGACTTTATTTATTTATTTGACAGACAGAGATCACAAGCAGGCAGAGAGGCAGGCAGAGAGAGAGGAGGAAGCAGGCTCCCTGCTGAGCAGAGACCCCCCCCACCCCCCAATGCGGGACTCGATCCCAGAACCCCAGGATCACGACCTGAGCCTAAGGCAGAGGCTTTAACCCACTGAGCCACCCAGGTGCCCCTGTAAGTCTACTCTTAACATTATCTTAAATAGAATGATCTTAAATGTGTATAATGAACAAAATTATAGACCCCCTCATTTATTTTTGCATTGCTAATAAGAATAAATTGTACATAAATTGTGATTATTATTCAATTTTTATTTCTTTTTGGCTAGATTTTCTGCTCATGTCTATCCATTTTTAGCAGAGTTTCAGGCATTATCAAAAGCTTGCAAAGGAACCTGGGTGGCTCAGTGGGTTAAAGCCTCTGCCTTGGCTCAGGTCATGATCCCAGAGTCCTGGGATCGAGCCATGCATCAGATTCTTTGCTTGGTGGAGAGCCTGCTTCCTACTCCCCCCACCTCTCTTGCCTGGCTCTCTGCCTGCTTGTGATCTCTGTCAAATAAATAAATAAAATATTTTTTTAAAAAAAGCTTGTCAATATATATTGGATGGTTATTGTGTTTCTGACATCACTGTATGTACTTCAAACATCATATCTCCTTTTTTTAACACTTAAATGAGGTAGATACTGTAGCATTCCCATTTTCCAGATGAAGAACAAGAAAGGGAGATTAAAGGACTTGCCTGAGGTCACACAGCCTGTTGAACTAGGAGTGTCGTTCCCTCATTTGTGCAAAAAGCTAGCTGATTTTCATCTTGAAGCTCTGATCAAATTTTACTTCTTCAAAAGGACATTTCCTGGTCATTCCATCTATTGTGGATTCCAATAATCGACTTCAGAGAAACTGCCATAATCTATAATTATATTATTCACTTATGTGTTGGCCTATTTTCTATCTTGTCAAACAGATTTCCCTGTTTTCTGATATGTCATAAATGCCTGTCACATAGTAAGGGGTTCATTAAATATTTTACAAATGAATGAATAAACACTCCATTGATACAACAGGTTGCGTAAGTCTCCATCATACTTCTTCAATTAAAATAAATATATCTGATATTTTTTACTCATATTTTTCCAGATGAACTTCAAGATCATTTTGCCCAAGTTTGATTGAAATTATTATATATCTTTAATATAGTATGAATAGATTTCTTTTTTTTTGTATGAATAGATTTCTTTGCATAATTCATATTTTCAAATATGAGAACATAGTATGTCTTCAATGAAAGTTTTATTTTTCCTGACTTTCAGATGTTCTGTTTTCCTCATGGAGCCTTTTCCCACTTATCAGTATGTCTACCCCTGGGTAGTTATTATTGACATGGTCTAATAGAAGGAGTGGAGCTAGTAGTAGCAATCATGGTGGTGATGTTAAAAGAAGAAATAGAGGTAGAAGTAGGAGTTGGGTAGGAATTAATATTCTTCCCTAGAAATAATGTAAGGGCAGCAGTAGGAATTGTTGCCATGTGAATGGGATTTCCTCTCACTTCCTATTTTTTTAACTGGTATTAGCTAACAAAGTCATTAACCTTTGTCAGTACAATTTAAAAAAAGAAAAATCTTCTTTATGAGTTCTAATGATTTTTCAGCAAATATCTTGGTTTTTCTAAAGATGTAGCATTGTTTCATCATTTCCTAAGCTATAATTCATTCTGTTTGTGCCGGTTCTGGCTTGCCGGCCCGCAGGACCATTTCGTTGACTCTTCTTTGTTTCACAGGACAAACAACTCTTGCAATAGTTATTCCCTACATTGCTGTGTCAGCCAGCTTCTGGTGTGTATGGCCAATGGAAGGTATTAGCCAAACTTGGAGGATAAAATACGGAGAGAAACTGAGAAATCACTCTTTCCTCTGTGCTGATATCCCTGGCATTAGCAATTTCTCCTCTGTGGTGCCAACTACTTTCATTCTTGTTCACTGGATGATCAGGTCAGGCCACTTTTCCTTTAACCCTAAGGACTGGCACCCTGTTTGGCTGCCAATCGTAGGGTAACTATTTAGCGTCATATGTCCTCCATCCTTCATGTAATCATTTTCTGAATTAAATTATCTCAGTTTTAGAAGCTTAAAAAGGTTCTGTCTTATCAGTTGGATCCTGATTGAGGGTTTAGTGTATTATTATTTTGGCTAGAAATCTTTGAACTTTTTACAAATTATACTGATTTCCATATCAACATCTATACTGACAAATAAAATTCTATCCATGCTGAGTTTACAGAAAATTTAAGGGAAATGCATAAATATTTAGGGATGCATTGAGTACTACAATCCTTTTTAGAAATAGGCAAGATATGAACCAAAACACATCTTTTTTTAAGTGTGAATGAAAACACTTCTTTAAAAAGTTTTAACACGTACCTGTCAAACCAGTCATGAAATGTGTTAAATTTTACTTAAAACTAAATAATTTCAATTATGCTATAAGTGACTGAGAAATTATAAATATATGATTTAAAAAAAAATAGAGTTGAGGAATTCTATTCAAATTTCATGTATATGTGAGTAAAATCTTTCCATAAGTAAAGAGTAAAGAGCTGTTGATGAAATCCACAGCTTACTCTTATTTGGAAGATAAAACCACCAGCAAGGTTAAACAACTTTCATACAGGAATTGCACGTAATCCAAACAATATAAAATTACTAAGTGCCATACACCATAGAAGTCATCATTAACTCTATAGATTTGGTAATAATTCCTCATAATTATAAAGCAGACACTTTACTAACATAATTTTCAGATAACTATTATTTAAAAAGTAGCTGTATTTGAGACTTTATATAGTTTTATTACATATTTTTACTCCTGAGCCACTCACTTTTTCCCTAAAGTTTCATTCATTCATTCATTCATTCATTTATTCTTCAAATATAAATTAAGCGCCTACTATGTAACAGGCACTATTCTAGGAGCTTAAGATACATCAGTGAACCAAAGAAACAATATTCTAGTCCTTGGGAATTTCCATTCTAACTTTATAACTTTATAACAACAACAATAACAAAAACATAATAAAATATCAGGTAGTATTTAACTCTTTATAATAATGTCAATAGTCTCTATAGGTAATGATTGTATATATATAATATATCATATTATATGTATATATCATATAGGCAATGATATGGGAGATATATATCTATATATAGATATATATCTATATCTATAGATCTATCATATATCTATCTATCATATATCTATCTATCTATCTATATATATCATATACACATACACACACACACACATGCACACACACACACACACATATATATATCAACAAATCACCCTAAATATAATTCATAAAGATTCATAAGCCAGGTGAGTATTTTGTAAACACAGAAAAGAGTAGTTAAGTGATAAGTATTTCGTCCATGTGTGGGGGAAAAAGAATGTTAACAGAAATCCACTGATCTAATCTACTCTGTAAAATTCAACCTTCTAAAGGATCAAGTGGTTTAGGAAGCATTTTATCAATATTGGTGAGCAATTATTTTCCACTTTCACAAACTACAAGACAAAACAAGATTTAAAGTAAGAGGAAACTGTACATACAAGTTGTGAAACACTACAATACATTTAAAATATATGAAATGTTTTCTGGGCTCATTAAGCATTGGTTTAACAACTACATATCTGAAATGATTTGGACATAGTAGGACAGAATGCAAATCAATTGACTATCAATGGCTTTTTCACTGTATCTAAGTTAGGATTTCATTACTTTTTAGTGTTTACTTTCTTTTAATTTGCCATTAAAAATTCAACTAAATCATTCAACTAATCATATTTATAATAAGGAAAGTTTGGGGTGATAAGTTACAGGTTTGTTTTTATTTATAAAATTATTTCCTTTCTTGAGAAAGAAACAATAAAGAGCACATTTAGTTTTGGAAGTCAAGGTCCCCTGAACATAGCTTAGATCAAAGAAGTTCAGACAGAGTTAATTTCCTCTCCTTAATAAATCCACAGAATGAAGTAGCAGGTCTTTCCCAGATATCTGTTGGGTACAGAATTGAGGCTGGAGTTGACAGCTGTAAGAGGGAAGTGGAGAAGTCTTAGTGACATAATGGCAGGCAGGAATTGGTTCAGGAACTTTTAAAAAGACCAGGATATCTAGTATTCAACTTTGATTTGAAAAACCCTGTATTCCATAGAAAATTGCTGATTGTAGAAGGCAATCAGGGAATATCTGGTGTGGGAAAATAATCTGGATAGGAAAAAAAGTCACAGAACTTTAAGGACTGATGAGAATACAGGAAGCTTTGAAAGAAGGTTGACTGGAAAGACTAGATAAACCAAAGGTCCCACCCACACTCCACCCCTGTCCATGCAAAGATACTGGAGAGTACCTAAGCTCTCCACTATATGTGCAAGCAAGATGGTAATCCTTGTATTTGAATATTTAAATATAACATCACTACTGGAAGACTTGGAGATTTTGGATTACCAAAAGTCATCTTGATTATGCTAAACTTCAAGTACAATAAGGTCATAATGAAGGGTGTCGGGGTGGCTCAGTGGTTAAGCATCTACCTTCAGCTCAGGTCATGATCCCAGGGTTCTGGGATTGAGTCCCACATAGGGCTCCTTGCTCAGCAGGGAGTCTGCTTCTTTTTCTCTCACTACCCCTACTTATATTCCCTCTCTTGTTGTGTCTCTGTCAAATAAATAAATAAAATTAAATTAAAAAATAAGGTCCTAATGTATCTCCAAAAGTCTTTAAACAAATAAAATACAAAACTATTCATAACGACTTTTATTAACTACTTGAGAGAGAACATACTAGTTGCAACTTAAATGAGAAGCTAACAGTATGAGTACACAAGAAAGAATTCTAACTCTTTTAGATAAACCAATAGTATCAAACACCCTCTAAAATACTATCAGTGATGTTATAACACATGGACAATTCTATGTTAAATGAATAATAAATTTCAGCTGAAGGCTCATTTTTTTAAAAAATTAATATTTGGAAGGGTTAAATCTCATCTAATCCTTTAGAGAAGAAGCAGAATTAAATTATATTTACAGGATATACAAAGAGTTCATTGAAAGTCAAGTCTTCCCTGTAGTTTCAGGCTAAAAGAGGTTAGCTTCTTGCATAATACTAGCAAATTTAGGGAATCTTAATCATATTTTTGAGAAATATTCCCTCTCATGAGTATAGTTTTAAATATTTATTGCATTCTTATGGTACAACTTGGGGTCATCTTTTTCCTTTCGGTCAGAATACATCTCCAGGTTAATAACTGATGTCAGTGCTTCCTAACTACATTTTAAGGAAAATCTTAAATTAACCTGTGTACAGTAACATTATGGATTCTTCCCATCCCTTTGCTAATATGTAATGGAAAAAGGGAAAACAGCAGTAAGTTGTGGTGGAGACAGGTAGGGAGAGATATGGTATGTGATCATGAATGTACAAAACATTTATAACTGGGGCTACAAATGCCATAGTTATCTTTTAATGATATTAAAGAATAAAGGTACCCTCACTCTCATATTTACCTTGGCAAGTTCGTAGAAGTATCTTGGGCTGAAATGATTGAGAAACAGTTATTTACACACATAGAAAAATATGATTTAACTAAAAGTAACTATATTCCCTTAAAATTTTTGTGCTCATACAGTCACTAGGAAAATATGATTTAAATAAAATAAATATATTTAACTACTTTTCTTATAAATGTGTGTGTGTGTATGTGTGTCTGAGATAATTTAATATTTACTTTGCTGGATGGGATGAAAGGGAATTATTTTTCCCATTATAGAAGGTACACTAATGTGGTAAAAGAGATTTGTATTCTAAAGCAAGTTCACCAACATCGATTGTTACATATGTGAATTCAGGCAACACCATTAACTAATCTATCCTTAGCTCCTCCTTTATAAAATAAGTTGATTGAATTTTTAAACTCTTCAATATTCCTTTTAGGTCTCATATTCTTTGAAACAACATGTAAAAAAGAACATTTTAAAATATTACAGTCTTCTTCAACACCAAAATGAATTTTGTTGGTATGTTGATTTTTTTTGTTCAAATTTAATGCTCTGTAAAAATTAAATAAGTCTGTGTTTCCAAAAGCACAACACAGTTATGGTCAATTACTGCATTCCAGGGAATGTGTATATAAAAAATATATATATAGAAAATGTTTTGATTCATTATTCATCCATGCACTCAGAAAATTTTCACTGAAGACTTAGTGTACACATCAGATTAGGTCCTGGAGATAAAAAGAGCAGGAAAACGAAGGGTTTGCCATTGATGAGTTCAGTTTCTTGATATTCTGCTTGGCAAATTAATTTTACCATTTTCAGAAAATCCTCATCAAAACAAGTCACAGGGGGAAATATTATAAAATTATAAATTGCAGTGGAAAAAAGTATTTGATCTGAAAATAAAATATGTCCTTGTGAACAGGTAAGACAAAACTAATAATGAAGTTGTTATCAAAAGCTATAGAATTTGAGCAGGTAATGGGATATGGAAAATTCCATCCAGATTAAAGTGAGTCTAGAAATCCAGTTCCATTGCTTCAAAGATCAGTTATTATGGGACAACCTAAATATGGGGGGAAAAGTCCGATTATGAAACCAAACTGACTCCTTTCTTTGTGACTAATACTCTATTTCTGGAAAATATGCATTTCAAAGCACCACGAAAAGCTGAAATTATGAAAGAGGAATTCAAAGGGTTGAAAGCTCTGCTGGTCTGAGGTGAGTAGAAGAATGTGGGGTTTGAAACACCCAAGTAAATTACTCTAAGATTGAACTCTGGGAAATCAAGGACCATACCCTAGAATGACCCTTTTGAGGGTCAGAATTTTACAGAATATTACTATTTATGACTGTTAAACTTAAATTTCATACTCTTTTTTTAAATCATAATCTTTCTCATTTATTCTAAATCCTTTCCGGATGAACATATTTAGTTTGAAACAACTTCATTATTTTTCAAAAACTGAATTCATTACAGTTTACTCTTAACAAAACTCTTGATCCTTATTTAGTATTAGCATTAAGTACACTTACAGGAACATGATAAACATTTCAAGAATAAAAGCAGCAATAAGCAATGAAGAACATTTAACAACATCATTGTCTTTTCAAACACCAAATTAAATTTGTTGGTATGGGGTTTTTTGTTGAAATTTAAAAATATATTTAATTACTTGTTTTCCACTGAAGTATTAAAAACGTGATAAATATATGACCATAGAGAACTTTATTTCTAACGCTCAGCCTGGAGTCAGACAAATATTTTCAATTAGTGTTCCAGGAGTCAAATCTCCTGTCTAATTTAAATCAGCGCCATTAAAGCTATCATCTCTGTCAGAAAAAAGTTAAAGTTAGCACATCTGCAAGGCAGCGCAGCTTGCCAAGTCCCACTGTCTGCAGGCAGACTGCCCAAACAAACAAGAAGTAAATAAATAAAATAATGAATGTCACTTTTAGTCATTTGTGCTGAAGCACATTGCTGCTCTTTGCTTGAATGGTGCTAGTGGAGAGAGTTCAAAAACAGGAAATGAAAGGGGAAAAAGAGGCTCTTTCATGAATTACTGACTCTCTAGACACCAAACTGCTTTTACCTCTGAATTTTCTGCTTGTAAAATGCTAATTTACCATCACTCTGGAAGAAATTAAAAAATATGTTATAAATTAATAGTCTGATATGACTTAAAGTGTGGAAGTTACTTTTATCTTTTTGATAATATTTCCTTATCAAAGTTTGGCCAAAGAATCTGAAGAAAATAATCTTCTTAGTAGTCCCTCTCTAAAAGATGCTATTCTCAGAGATCTTCTCTGAAAATAGTCTAATTTCATGCACAGATGAAAAGTGTCTTATTTAAGAGCTCCAGTATGAAAAAATAGAAGAAAACTACTAAAATAGTAGAAAATGACATTTTGGGTTTCTAATTTTCATAAAATTTCTTAAATCACTTAAAAAAATCAAGGTCCTTAAATGGGAAGAAAAATGCATTTTTAGTAGTGCATGGGCTGTTTTTAATTTTTTCCACCCTACTTCAGTTGACTACAGTATGAAAAGAAACCAAAAACTATTTCACACTAAATGTACTGTAGGAAGGGAGTGGTGCTAGTGGTTAAAGAGTGGGACTTGTAGCTCAATTTTTTGAATGCTATTTCTGGCTTAATCCCTGGTAACTTCTGTGGTTTTGTGATAGTTGCTTATATGGTCATATATGGGTTTGCCTGTCTGACAACTGGGTGTTGTAAATGCTCTGCACTCCTAAGAAGCAAAGTGAAATAGAGACTTGCATTAAACTGATCCCTCCTCTTTTAATATAATCCTTAAGTTGTTTCATTTCAAGTTTGTCCTCCTAATATTCTCTGGTACCTACCATATCTAACCACTCACCAATGTTCTACCTTATAACCTAATTACCTCACAAAGACCCTACCTCCAAATACCATCACATCAGGGATTAGATTCCAATATATGAATTGGGGCACATTCAGTCTACAGCAAATGTCATTCATTTCACCTATCTTGGTGAGTGGAATTAGTGCTCTTTTAAAAGAAGTTTCAGAGAACTACCTTGTCCCTTCGAAGCATCATGTAAGTTTATAGTGGGAAGATAGTCATCTATGAACGAGGAAGTGGGTCCTCACTAGACACCAAATCCGATGGCATCTTGATCTTATACTTTCCAGCTCCCAGAACTGTGAGAAATAAGTTTCTGTTTATAAGTAACCCAATCTATAGTAGTTTTTTATTTTAACAACCTAAACAGACCAAAATATCTTTCTTTCAAAAGTATCTTAATTTTGATCAATAGAAGCAGACTATTGCTGTCCTGCTTGAAGCTATGCACACATCCCTGCTTCTTATAGTTGTAAATAAAAAATGTTCTTGTCACTGAAGCTGTCTTGTTGTTATTTTTTTTGTTACTGATAGAAAGACATATATTGGTATATTTATATCCTACAGCTATGTATCACTCCCAAAATACCACTTGAGAATTTGCCGGTGTGATAATATTTTCTCTAGATTCTACTGTTATTATAATTGAAATATAGGGAGGAGAAACCATTCTTGATTTTAATATTTATTATATAAATCTTGATTTCTCTACATGTGCTCTTTGATTCATTTTTTTTACATTATTTACAAGTATTATTTATATATAACAGTCTTCTAAAAACAAATATTTTGGATAGTATGAGAATATCTAAAATCTCTCTGATGGAGCTTCAAGAAAGTTGAGCAGTCCAAAACAATAAAATGAAGTCAATATATATGTATACATATATTTATGTATAAAATAAAATTTATGTATTTGTTCATTCATTCATTCATTCATTGTGAGTTGACTTATGTGGTCATGGAGGCTGAGAAGTACCATGATTTGCCTTCTGTAAGCTGGAGATCCAAGTGATATAATTCAGTTGGAATCCAAAGGCCAATAACCAGGAAAGCCAACAGTGTAAATCTCAGTCATAGAGAAAGAGACAATGAGTTGAGCTAAGATAGCCCAGCCAAATGTTTGTCCTTGAAGCAGGAGAACGAGGGTATGTAGGGCACGTGGCAGACCCAGTCAGTAAAGTATGTGTAACTCTTGATCTTGGGGTTCAGAGTTCAAGCCCCATACTGGATGTAGAGATTACTTAAAAAATCCTTAAAAATTAAAAAAAAAGGAAAAAATGGTGTGTAAGAAAATACATCATGGAATAACTTCTTCCAACATGTTTTTAGACCACCCACCCTTGCTTCAACATTTCTCACAATTACTGTTAAAAGCCTATTTTTTTTTTTTCCGGTTTCCATTGTGTTCTCTCCTCATCTTTTTCTTCTAGTACCCTGGAATTCTCCCTTAAGATATGAAATTTTCTCCCATGCTGACTGTTTTTCTTGCAAAAATATTCAATAATTTATCCCTGTTCTAGTCCCTGAAATTCTGAAAAATAAAATTCTCTGGCAATGCAAGATTCAGGAAAATGTCTTAGTAATAGATTTGGAATGTAAATGGACTCAAAGATGTTTACAGGCTACAAAAATAATAGGCTGGATGGGCACTCCTTTTAAATATTCCCCAGGAATATTGCTGAAGACAAGTGTGGTAAAGACCGAGTCAGGTTTTCAATAAATTGTAAGATGTATCTTTCTTGGTCTATAGTCAGAGACAAAGTAAGTACATACTTGTTCAGAGAACTATAATATCCATCACAAAATCTCTGGATAATGTTTACATTTCATTAAGTTATTTATTTGAGCTACCAAGGAATGTATGTATGTGTGTGTATGTATGTGTGTATTTATGTGTATATTTAAAAATACACATATTACATGATCAAATTTTATGTACGTTATAATCTCAAATAAACAGGACTATGTAGAATACAAATTTTATTTAAAAAAAATCCCTTTTATAAAGTAATAACAGTTATTCCCAAAGTGGGATTTTTTATTTCCTAATTAGTTGACTTTTCTTTCTTTACCTGAATGTTAAGGTTCTAGGATTTTGGCTAAGATCCCATCCAAATATTTATGAAACCACTGTCCATATATAGGACATATTTTTGAGAATAACTTATGGCACTATTTTTGCCATGGTCTATATTTTAGGTATAATATGAATATGTTTATATATGAGTTAAAAAATTTTGTCACCAATGACTTGAAACCTTTATGCGAATTCCCTGACGTGTTTCTTCTTTCATTGCTACCCATTCAATAAAATTTACTCAGATATTCTGCTTCAGAATTTTTGGGTAGGAATAATAAGAGAAGGCAATGGAGACTAGAGGAAGCAGTGCTGGTTGGTTGTCATGATCAACATTCATAGGACGTTAGACAAAAACACAAAGATTCTTATTATCATGAAATGGTAGAGATGAGAAGGAGATCTAAACTTGATGGGACTGCAGAAGCAGAACGGATCTGTCTGAAGTTGGAACCCTGATACAGTAAAATATTCCGGTAAACTGTGCCTCAAGGAGTATGTTGTAATTTGTCTTGATTGTCCGCACCTCAGAAATCTTGTTTTATCGGTGCTGCTGATGTTCAGCCTTCCTTCCAGGTTGGTAAGACTCCCATGGTATTGCCAGTGTCTTCCTGGCAGGTTCCAATCTCATCTTGGGTCTCAGGATTGGAATGACTCTATATCTGAGTTTCAATGCTTTAAAATAATGGACAAAATCATTTAAACAGGCTCTTTTGTGCGCGTGTGTGTGTGTGTTTTAAGGTTTTATTTATTTATTTGAGAGAAAGAAAGAGAATGAGGGAGAGAGCATGAGAGGAGAGAAGTCAGTGGGAGAAGCAGACTCCCTGGCGAGCAGGGGGTCCGATGAGGGACTGGATCCCTGGACTCCAGGATAATGACCTGAGCTGAAGGCAGTAGCTTAACGAACTGAGCCACCCAGGCACCCATAAACAGGCTGTTTTGTGTTTTAAACCTGCATTTAAAGTGCACAGTTAAGTATCAACAAAAGCATACAGAGATCAATGAGGAGAGGAAACCAAGACATTCAAGATACAAAATAAAATGAATGTATAGTTTAGAAGAAAATGTGTAGTCTAGAAGGCTTGATATATCTTCTGCTCAAAGTTTTAAAATTTTGAACTAGAAGTTTTTTTTTTTTTAAGATTTTTTTTTTTTTTTTATTTAAGAGAGAGAGAGCACAAGCAGGGGGAGGGGCAGAGGGAGAGGAAGAAACAGTCTCCACACTAAGCAGGGATCCCAGGACCCTGGGGTCATGACCAGCCAAAGCAGATGCTTTAACTAAGTCACCAGGCAACCTGAACTAGAAGTTCTTAAATAATACTTGGAATTTTCAAGATGTTCCATGCATTTGCAAAATATTAATGTAATTCTGATATTTCTTCTGTTTAACATATTGAATGCCTTTTTCCTTTGTCTTGTTAGAAAGTATAAAATTACTTAAGGTTAGTGTCAGTAGTGTTTCCTGTCTGCAGAAGTGTATAAAGTCATAATGTGATTTTTAAATTCCAGAAGAGAATGAAACTTGAGATTTGGCATTGAGATAATCAGAATTTATCTTCCTTTACCTTTAAGAACAAGCTTTTTGTTTCTTAGAAATGTATTTAAAGATATAACTCTTTAGTTAGATTTATAAGTTTTTTTAAGGTTATAAATAAGGTCAGTAACATTACCTTTATTTTAAGATGTATAGGACTGGGGAGTTTATTCATTTTAATACTTAACCTATAAGAAAAATGATGTGCCTATTATAAAATACAAAAAAATCTAAAAATGCATTATTTATAAGGAAAGAATTAGTAACGAAAACAGAAGTGTGACATAAAATTTTTGTTACATATTCTGTTTCTGTATTCCTAGTTTGATCTCTGAGTATGCCTAACCTCATCCTTAAAATGAAACTATTAAAATTGCCACACTCTTGCCTAATGAAGATATTTGGAAGACCAACAACAACAAAATAAGAATTTTGAATAAAAAATTATTATAGTGACAAAAGTGTTTTGCATTTAAAAGTGCACCTTCATATCACATATTGCTTGTTTCACAATCATTTAAATCCGTATGTGATTTTCCAGTCTTAACCAATTACACTGTGAAAACTTTTGAAATAAGATCTATTATTTGTCCAGCATTTGAATGTGCAATAATTTGACCATACCAGTACTGGCAAAAAATATAATATTGGGAGGATTATTAAATGCTGAAAATCTGCAAAACAAATTAAGTTGGAGTTATTCATCACAGATGTTTTACAAATCAGATCTAGTTTGATATTTAACCATATTCACCACCCTTAAATCTTGTATTTGGCATTTGTTGTTGCATCAAGAGAATGTATGAGACTGTCATAGAAAAACAACAGCAATATTGTCTATAATTCAGAAATCCATTTTATGTGAGTCTTCAGTTTCCAAAGCACATGCATTTGGCTCCAGAATGAAATGAATTGGTACAAATGGTAGAGGCACAAAACAGATTACATATGGCTGTCTGGAAATAATAATCTTCTTAAGTCAAAAATACTGACAGGGGCGCCTGGGTGGCTCAGTGGGTTAAAGCCTCTGCCTTTGGCTCAGGTCATGATCCCAGTGCCCTGGGATCGAGCCCCGCATCGGGCACTCTGCTCAGTGCAGAGCCTGTTTCTCTCTCTCTCTCTGCCTGCCTCTCTGCCTACTTGTGTTCTCTCTCTGTCGAATAAATAAATAAAACCTTAAAAAAAAAAATACTGACAAATGCTAGTGGGGACTCTGTGAAGGCAGGATAGGGGTGGAAAAAAAGGAGTCTACGTATTTGAGAAGGTGCAATGATACATTTGGTCATCTTGGTTCTTCTTATTATTTATATTATGAAACGATGTGTCCAAAAAAAACCCAAAAAACCCACAACTATTTGTATGAGTAAATTCTTCTTTTTTTCCCCCATGACTGTATGAGTAAATTCTTAAGGGGAAGTAATCCCTTTAAAGAAGTTGAAATCTTTACCTTCAGCAACCTTTTTAAAAAAAATTTTTATTTATTTATTTATATGACAGAGAGAGAGAGAGAGAGATCACAAGTAGGCAGAGAGGCAGGCAGAGAGAGATAGGGGGAAGCAGCTTCCCCGCTGAATAGAGAGCCTGATATGGGGCTCGATCCTAGGATCCTGAGATCATGACCTGAGCTGAAGGCAGAGGCTTAACCCACTGAGACACCTAGGTGCCTCAGCAACCTTTTTTTTTTTTTTTTTAAACTAGGAACAGCCGGTGTGAATTAAGATGAATACTACTCTAATGATAGCCATATACAGTGAAACATCATTGGTGTATCTCATTGATGTGGTACTTCTTTTGGTCATGACATGTGGCTCATTGAAATATTTAAAATCCCATCTTAACTTCCACTGGTAGAGATGTTGATGCGGTCCTGTGCCACTTTGTTAAAAAGTTGTGTTATATTTTTGCTAACACACAGGAGTCTAGTAAATGCCAAATCTATTCAATTAAGAAGAAAAAAAACATACAGAGAGTAAAAATATCTTGACAAATGTAAAAAAAAAAATTCAAGTTTTTAACCTGAATCATTCTGTTCTGGTTCCTCTTTTCTACTTTGGACAATTATGAAAAAGAACTAGAATAACGAATATAGATAAGTGAAGTATATTTTCAGAGAGGTGTACATGCATGTACAGGGCGTTATTCCTTGCTTGTTGTGTGTTCACTTATATTTTGTTTTCTTTAGGTTATTTTAAACAGGATGGGTCAGTCATTTCTGAGTTGGTGCCTTGAACACTCCAACAGACCAATCTTTTCATCTGAAGAGTCTGTTTTATCATGGAAGTTGGGCTAAATTTGGATTTCTCTGAAGTTCTGTAAGTTGTTTCACAGGAAAGGTGCCAAAAAATACCCAGTCATCACTATGGGGTACTTGTGAGCTAGGATGGACTATGGAAACAAACTTTTCTGTCCTCTCCCGACCCCACCTTTTCACAGTACAATAGGCCATCTGTGAAGTAAGAGGGACTAACACCATTTTTAAACAGAGCCTAATTTTTAGCCTCTCATGTATTAGAAAAACTGTAAAATGAATGTCAAACTGCTTAGTCATTTCTTTCTTAAAATAATTGACCTAAGTTCAGAAAAGGGCAAGAAAGACAAACCATTAGGCACAGTAAGAGAGGGATTATATTCAACAGCAATTTTCTTTTAAACATTTTAAGTATTTCTGATGTGTGCAAGAGTTTCCCACCCCCATAATAATTTCTCATTCAGTAAGTCAAATTCTGTGCAATAGTTTTACTTACAGTAAAATGTCTGGAGAAAATGTATATACATATACTAGGCATATATGTGTATGCTTTATATATAATATGCCTATCATGTATATCAATATCTATGTTATATGTAACAAAAATAAGAGGATAAAACATTAGTATGAGAAAAGAAGAATGAATGTGAAATGATTTAAAAGATGACGTATCTTTTCTAAAAATCTTGCCACTTAATTTATTTCTTCTTTCCCCTAATTCTACCTGTAGTGATTTAGGTCTTATTATGTAGAGTTCTCTTTATTTCCAATACTTCATTACTATTTGTATTATGGGCAACCAGCTCTGGACCAGGTTTCTTCATTCCCAGGTTGGTTATTGAGGTCTTCATATTTAAAACATTCATTTTCAATTTGCGTCCCCTGATGCCTAGACATACGTGAAGAGATTAAAGGAGATCTATGAACTTTTCACAATGTTCACTAAAGCTCCATGAACTCTGAAGTCTGTCTAGAACATTTAAATTCCCCTAATCTGACCTCCAACTCAATTATCAAATTACTATCTTAGTTTCCCTGAGAAGCCAATATGGACAGTCAACCTAAAATATTGCTACAAAAGAAAGGACTATTTTTTTCTCTAAGCCATTTTCATCTTGGTTTTGAAAGGCTAACAATCGAATGAATTCTACAAATTTGAGCAAATACCTCCAAACATTGCTTTTAAAGTGACAAGATAGGAATGTCATATAGCTAATTGTGCTCCAAATTAAAGACCTATGTCAAGGAAACTGTCATATTTTGTTACACTCTGAATCTATATATAAACACCAAAGACTCACTAAAAGGTGACCAAGGAAGTCATGCCCCTGGCAGTTACACCTTCAGAATTTGAAGGTGGTGAGGCATGTGCCTTCCAGCTTCCCTCTGTTCCCTTTGTTACTTAATGTTACCTTTCTTTTTGCTGAATTCACTACCTGTAAATCCATGAGTTGACTCTGGGGAGGCTCTAGGTCTGGGAGCTGCCTACAGACTGCCAGAGTTAGACATAATTACCTACTCCTTTCCATGAATCTACTATAGTTCCTTCCAGAGGCATTAATTCAGACCTAGGTTATGCCTAGCTGGGCAGTGGCCAGAGGAATTTAGACCACAGAGTACAGAAAGCATAAGGTAGTAATAACTCTATTCACCCAAGATATTTTGCCTGAAAGGACCCTTTCACCCCAGTGAGTAGGCCTGAGATGTGACCAGAAAGTGGGGCATGCTAGACTGACTGCATCATTTCTCACCTTCTAGAATGGTATCAGGCCATGGAATTCTCAGTAAATCAGGAGAGCTAATGAGAAACAATTTGGAATATCACTCTTACATGTTGCTGCATGCGTTGTTAACTATCTCTGGCTATTGAGTTGATTCAGGAATCTGGCAGCCTCACAGATACATATTTTAAACTTTGTATTTATTTTGCTCTTTTACATCTAGGAGAAGACCTGTAAAACAAGTTCAGAAAGTTACAAAGAATTGAACAGAAAAATCATGTTTCAGGAAGTATAGTAACTGAAAATGCACACAAATTTTTCATTTTGAGAAGGATAATTAAGAAGGTAAATTGACCTATATTTCCATCATAAGGTTCTTTTTTTAAAATTTTATTTGATAGACAGAGATCACAAGTAGGCAGAGAGGCAGACAGAGAGAGAGGAGGAAGCAGGCTCCCTGTGGAGCAGAGAGCCCGATGTGGGGCTCGATTCCAGGACCCTGGGATCATGACCTGAGCTGAAGGCAGAGGCTTTAACCTACTGAGCCACCCTGGCGCCCCCGTCATCATAAGGTTCTTAATTTATAATTGTACTTTCAATACAATATAATACTTTACAATATAATATATAATCATTTTATGAAATTATATTAGCAACTTGAGTTGGAATCTGAAAAGCTAGTTGGTGATATTCCTCTGCAGCTAGAATAAGGCATCCCAAAGGGTCTGCCAATAGCATTTCCAACATAGAGTGGAGTTTTCATTTATTTGTTTTAAACTGTTATCAAAGAGGTAAACTTCTTGATGTGGGAATGGTTCTTTGTCACAGAGGGTGACAGTCATGTTGTAGGTATTTTTGGCTTTAGTAATAATTACTTTCCCCATTTTATATGCCATGATCATCTATGTTGTTAAACAATTCCATCTTGGGCCTCCATCCTGTCTCTGAAAACCTTCTTTCCAACTTCTAAACCACATACATGGATTATCTGATCAATTAATGAGGTATATTTTGATAACTAACAGAAAGCTAGGTTACTAGAGAGTAATGGGCATACGTGCCTCATAAACTTAGCTCAGAATCCTTAAGCATTGAAACATCTTAAACACTCAGCCTAGGCCCTGGTCAAAGTGTCCAGTCTTTGTCAACAGAAAAATGTATTCATTAACTCAGTCCATCTCTACTGAGTGCCTGATGTATGCAGGCTACCTTAATGGGCTCTGTTCTAGCAAATTCTTGAAAGAGACATCTCAGGAAATATTAAGGAACAAAAAGGAGCCAACAAGAGGGAATAATTTAAGCTTGGAAAACATGACCAGGGAATATATATTCCAGATTTAAGTTTATCACTTCGAGGAAGGGTAAATAGAAAGAATTTAGAAACATGCCCTTTATTATTTTCTTGGTGGAATGCCCATGCTTTCAGCTCCTCTGAGACCATTTACAGAAGCTGTGGGCCTAAACGCTTGGAGATCTCAGCTAGTTGCCTTCCTTGTCTTTTCTCCTTCCTTTTTGCCCCCTCATTTGAGATCAAGTCAGAATCAGCTGGAAAATTAAATTACTCACCCCCTCAATGTCAGCTCCCATACATCTCTTTCTCCTCCTGCCTCAAGAGTACCGTTCAGCTCTTTAAGAGATGAGACTCTGAATCAAGGTAGTGCAGAATTTAAACATTTAAGACAGAAACTTGTCAGTTTCAGAACTCGAAGGACAGCTTCACTAAAAGATCAGGGGTTTTGACCTTTTAGGTCCCTCCATCTCACCTTCGTCCCTTGTAATTCTCAGTTCAAAAATAAATAAAATAAAATAAAATAAAATAAAATAAAATAAAATAAAAATACTTTTCGGAGCAGGCAGAGCAATGAGTCCTCTGGTTCCAGGTCTGCTATAAGAAGCAGATTTTTGCACAAGGATAAGGTTACGGCTGCCAGCCCAGAACTCCAGCGGTGTGGCAAATCAGACGCTGGGCTCCTCCCCTCCCCCGCCGACGAACGAGAGGCTAACAGACGGGTGCAAGTAGACAAGTAGCTGTTTTTATTGAATACAGAAGCTCCTTGAAAACTCTGTGGGCTCCGGGGCTCTCCTGCAATTCCTTTCATTCCCAAAGTGCTGGAGCCAAGCACGCGTCCCGCGTAACTCCCTCCCATTTCTTCTCGGGGATTTGGGTAGGAGAGGAGGGAGGAGAGGAGAGGGGAGATGGGGGGTGGTTGGTGGGCTGGGCTTGCCCAGAGTCCTGATTCTTGGGCTGAGGGAGAGGGGGGCGGGCTTGCGGCCGCCCGAGAGGCGTGTGATTGGGTCTGACCCTCTGCCGGCTTGTCAGTTTCTCTCGGGGTAAGGGGGGCGCGGGAGGGGAGTGGGCGGAGGAGGGGGCTGCCCGGAGCCTCTCGTCCGGCCCACTGACGGCATGAAGCCTTTAGGGGCACGCAGTCCTCTCAGATTTTCGGTCGAAGCCCCTCATCTGCCTTCAGTCTGAAGGCAGGGCCCCGCAGAGGACGGATCGGAGGGTCCCGGCCGGCGGGGCCAACCGAGAGGGAGAGGAGGGGGCGAGACACAGGAAGGAAGCAAACCATCCAATTTTAAAGAAAAAGCCCTTTGACTTTTTCCCCCCTCTCCCACCTCAATGGCTGTGTAGCAAACACCCCCGACGATACCTTGGAAGGGACGAAGTTGGTCTGCAATCGCAGTTTCGTGGGTTGAGTTCACAGTTGAGTGCGGGGCCCGGAGATGGAGCGGTGGTCCTCTAGGTGGAAAACGAAACGGTGGCTCTGGAATTTCACCATAACAACCCTCGCACTGACTTTCCTCTTCCAGGCTAGAGAGGTCAGAGGAGGTAAGAAAAAAAAAAAAATGGTTTTGGGGAGGTGGGAGAGTGCCGTCGGTCTTTGTCATTCTGCGCCCCTCCCCCTCTTTACGCTTCCTCCCCCGCCCGACCCCCACCCCCCCCCCCAAAACCCCCAAACAATTGTCTTAAATGAAATCCAGATTGTAGCTGCCACCAGGTTGAAGTGAAGGCTGGAGAGAGAGATGGATGTAGGCGGGACAGTAATGGGAGAAGAGGTAGCAGGAAAAAAAGATCTGTCAGGCACAGAGCCTGCTGAAATGCCCTTCACCACTTTTCAGCCTCTTTGAAAAGAGGAAAAATATTACCTTGAACACAAGGGCAGTTGTACAAAGCTTTTGTTTGAGGAATAGTCCCTAGACTGCCCTTTGAACACATCTTCTGGTTTCTTCAGATTCTAGCTAATGGAAATATCTTTTTAAGGGTGAGCTGAGGAGAAAATATAGAGAAAGGGTATAAAATGAACCTTGATAAAGTTCTTTGTGTGAAACAAAGTGAGAAACAGGCTCTTTTACTTTTCGGGATATAAGAGAAAGCAGAGGTGATGAATCTAGAAGACTTGAGAAGTGTGTGTGTGTGTGTGTGTGTGTGTGTGTGGCATTTTGAAGAGATTTTAAGTGGAAAAAAAAAAATTGGCAGCTTCTAAAGAACGGGTGGAAGATAGGGAGAACACGGCTCCCTGAATTTCAGTCCACTCCTCTCCACTGTGACCCCCACCCCTACCCCCACCCCCCACTTCTTCTTGCAGGTTGGACGTGCAGTTCTCTTGGAGAATGATGAAACTCGCCAAGCAAACGGGGTGGGGAGGAGGACTAGGGATTGGGAGGGGAGAGGAGGGGGCCCGGGATGGGGTGGGAGGGAGAGGTGAGGAAAAGTTCCTACGTGGCACCACCAAATATTCAATGACCAGACCTGCTCAGAAGACTGCAGCCCTGTCAGTACCCAAGAAGGGAGAGCGACTTCACTCCTCCCCTCGGCCTCCTCCCTCCCCTTCCCCCGCCCTTTCCCGCAGAGGCATCTGGCTGGAGCGGTCCGTTAGGTGCCGTAGACACGACTGGCGGGCAAAGGCCTTCGGAGTTAACGGAGTCCAAACAGTGTAGAGTAGAAAAACGCGCTTTGTCGCGAGTGCGCAGAGAAGTGCGCAGGAAGGAGGGTGGCGAGGATTGGCTGAGGGAGAAATAAGTTGTCAATTCCAAATGCGCAGGCTTTAGCCGAAACCTGAGTCTGGCCCTGGTAGATGCCAAGATCGGAGTTCTCCCTAATGGGAATTAGCGCTCCCGGAGGCCGAACTCTGGGAAACCAGGTCTGTATTCCTTCCCCAAGCTTAGTGGCGCTCACCTTCCTGAGTAGCAGGCAGTGCTGGATTCGTCTTCCTCCTGGCTTTCCCTGGTAAATGCAGTCAGAGCCTCAAATTTAAATTTTGCTTCAATGTGGATGCAAGTTGTGCTCACTATTTTAATTTGTTCATCTCAATATTTTCAAGGATAAATGGTAGAGTCTTTGAAAGTGGAATCCATCAAAAGTTTGCTTTTTACCTTTGGTACCTGGTCACCAGCTGGGTTGGTCATTTCTGTCAGCAGTTCTGCCCTCTGCTGGTATTATTTATTATTTGGAATTTAAGCATCTCCCTTAGAACCTAGGGCCTCTTAAAAATCCTACAATGATGCTGGAAAAGGACACTCCCTTAAGAAAGTACAGATCTACCGTTTCTTTTTCAGCTTGTTACATACACATATGGACAAATGTATCACAATGCCAGCTCTTAATTTAAAAGTATAGAAACCAAACTTTCTTCAATGGAGATGGATGAAATATAAACTCAAGAGGCACCATTGTAGACATTCAGGGATTATTTCAGTGAAAATTTTTGTTCCTTTTCCACATTTGGCCTTCCTTAAAACTCTAAGGATATCAGAAAGGTCAAATTTCTACACTTGTAGTGCTTAAATTGTCTCTTTTCAATCTAGCTTCAGACCTGAAACACTTAATCATCCCAGTACCACATGAAGTAAATGCTGGAAAAAGAACATCGCTTATTATTTTAAGGGCAAATAATGTGGGAAATAGTAAAATTTAAGGATCATATGTTGTTTTTGTTAGTCATTTCTGACGAAATGTCTTGAACCTTCAAGAGTATTTGGATGATCAGACTCTATGATCCGGTATTTGCGTCATCAACTTGCTAGGTGCTTATTATTTCCCACTAAGTAATATTTACAAATCTACTCTTGTTGGCATTTTTGCCACTTAATAAACTTTTAAAAAGGAAGTAATAGTATACTAATTCTTAAAAAGGCAACACTGGTCTGAATCATCACACAAGGAAAAAATAAATCCAGTGTTCAGTTCTTAGGGTAGCCAGTAGATTTGCAGTTGAATTAACAATGGATATGATTTCATTCCAGTTCCTAAATAAAGGTATTATGTACTATAATTTATGATGTCGGTGAGATGTAGGGTGTGATTTGGTTGCTAAATCGAAAGGTAATTTAAAACAGCCTATTTTCATCTAAAATTTGTATTTCTTGGATTTAAGACATTAAAGTCTTAAGGAGTTCTGGGTTCATAATAAATCAGATTCTAAAAAAAGTGTAGTTAGAATCCTAAAACATCTACCTTACAAAGCGTAGTTTTTGGAGTGAATGAATTAAAAGAAAATTTATACTCTCACACAGAATCATATTATTTTACTGTGCAAATCCAAACTTCATAACTTGGTCATCTTTAACATGCCTATTAAATTTTTTTTAGTATTTATTATGATTTAGTATAAAAGAGTGTTATTTTTATAATATATTCATTTGCATTAACTTCAAAATTATGCTTATTATGCTTCATTTGTTTTCCTGTGGTTAACATAAATATTTTATCTCAGAAGTTTATAGATTTATCAACTTGGCAATTGCTTATTATAGACAGAACCTGAGATTTACCTGAAATTTATAGTGACTGTGTTGTGATTGTGTTCAGAGTGATGGTTTTAAGACTTCTAAAAATAAGTTAAGCTATAATTGAATACTAAGAAAAAATAGTATCTAATTGAATCATTTTTTACTAGTTAAAATTGTATTCAGTCTTTGGTGGTTAAGCCAATAGCGTGTCTTGCAAAAAGCTGATTAATTTTATGAGCACCTTTCAGAGTTTGTCAGCAATTGGTAGTGAGCCTTGCTGGAGTGTTTTGAGTGCCCAGGATCAGCAGGTGAAATGGTGCTGGCTTCCAGAGTATGTGCTAATCCAGCTTTGCAGAGAGATCAAGTTTGTCCCTGCGCTTACTTAATCATGAATCAGTTAAAAGGTCAGATACACTTCTGATAACAAATGCAGTGTCTACTAGGGTTATCTGTATTGTCTTTCCTCTTATTTTTTAAATAAAAATTGACACAGTCTGATAGAAAAACAGTAACGAAAACCAACTATCTTAGGAGAAGCATCTTCCTGTTTGTTTTACACAGACTTAGGTGTCACATATATATTCGATTAAATAATAGTCACTTTCCCAGAATTGTCTACTGGTTTTAAAATTAAGTTTCTTAATATCTTAAAGTGACGATTTGCTTCATAATAAATACTGAACTGAGACTATAAAAATTACTTTCTAAGAGGTATTCTCATATTTTTTAACAAAATTGTGAAGTTGCAAATGAGAAATGTATATACCTAGGTAGTATAATGACTTACAATTTATTTAATTAATATTTTAGGTTCTGTGTTTGCCTCAATGTGACTAACAGAGCATATTATTCAAATTAAGTTATGCCTAAAATATCACAAGGCAAACATGAATCTCTTTTCATATTCTTGGGTAGGATTTCTGCCAAAAAATAAAAATAAAAAATAAAAAACAAAACACAAAACAAACCCCCAAACTAAACAGTTACCTTTCTTTTTTTAAAAACTTGCTTCTTTTCTGAAAAAAACTCTCCTCACTCTGGTTAATTTATTGAAGCATTGCCTGTTTGGTAGTGAATGTTAATGAATGGACTCAAATCAAGCTTGGCTGAGTGTGTAATAAAAAGCTGAATTTTTCAAAGGAAGAAAGGTGTTTAGATTTTTTTAAGAGAATGCTAGAGATAGGAATTATTGTAGAGATTGTTTCCCTTTACTGTCTTCTCACTTCCCTAATGAGGAAACCAAGGCACAGAAAAGTTATTAGCTGAATGGTTTTTCTCATGAAAACATAAAAAATATTTCTATAATATTCAGTGTTTTTCTAAGTAAGTATAGTGAAGGTCTGCAATAGTGGTAAAAATATCTGCAAATAATGGTGGGTCTGAGACTTTATGGAATGACCAAATATTGCCTAACGGTACGTGTTGGAGTTTAATGAGAAGATGAATTGAGTGAAAATGATTGATTTAAAGAAAATCAGACAGGAAACCGAGTTGTAGAATGTGTTAAAAAATTCCTCAATTTCCTAAGTTGGGAGAATGGTGATTTTTGATCATTTATTTTGTTAATATACCTAATTATGTGATTCTTAGGATTATCGGTACCAGAGAAGAAAGCATAATAGTTTGTAAAATATTTTTTGTCTGTGTTTGTTGCTGGATTAGAAATGTAGTTTTTTACGTACTCTAAAGTTGTTATGGAGATCTGGGCACACTTCGAATTTTCAAGAAGCTAAGAAATTATACATTTATATAATATAAATATATTATAAATTATTTATTTCAAATAATATATTCATTTAATAATATATCTATGAGTTTATTATAAATGATGTCAAATTTCTATGCTTTCCAAGTTCATTTTAGTTTGATTGGATGGTATATACTATACATATGTATGGTTTTAGTCCTAAACCAGAAAATGAATTGATTATTACATGATATGGTTTGTTTGTTGAATAGATAATCTTTTCACAAACAAGTGGCAAACTCTGGGAAAATATAGGAGAGCATTTAGTAATGCAAATTCCAATTAATTTTTCTTTTGGATTGTTTTTAAAGCATCTGAGACTACATATACAACTTCTACCTCAAAAATAAATGGAACATTAATCTATAGGGAAGTAGACACTCCTAAGAGATTACATGATATTTGTTGTGCTGACAACAACAATGGTAGATCTAGTATTTCCACCAAATGAAGACTTTTCCTATCTTCAGGGAAAACAGTATATGTCCTTAGGATCCTGGAGAAGATACTGTGGAAGTTAATCTAATGTTTATACTCATGATCAGTGCTAGCAATTTATATGAGTACAGGGTTTTATAAGTACTGAGCTATCCCCATCATTTTATATCATTTTTAATTATTATACTTAGCTATTCAAAAGCCAGAATTCCATTGTATCCTAAACACACTTTTCTTTCCTCCTACCTTTGGAGAAATAATTAAGGGCAGTTGGTGTAATCATTAGGAATTCAAGGCAAGTACAGAGTGGGGGCTGAGAGTGATCTGCATTTCTGCTTTTACTCCTCCACCTCCCTCATTTGATACTGGGGAAATGTGACCAACCTGAGCTGGGAGTGGTGAGAGGAAACCAAACTTTGTTTTTGATCATTGAAGTTTTGCTCCTTAGCAAAGAAGAAAGAGAGGTATGCACGGATGTTATAAAAAGTTGCAGTGCTCCCTAAATTCTCTGCCTGTAGAGGCAACTTTAGATACAAATTTCAGTTTAGCTTTTGGTATACTCTAATGACGTCCCTAAATTTGGACATTTTTCTTCTAATTTCTCTTGCAATTTAATTCAGAATATAAACTTTTTTTTTCATTTTAACCTGTCTTCTGTATTATAATGTGTCTACTATATATATTTCTTTTTCTTGCAAAACCCTAATATAATTTTATTTTTGTAGGCATTTTTTTTTTTTTTTTTGTACTTTCTGTTATCTCAAAACTTGACTTCTCTAGCTGGTAGAGAAGATGAAAGCCGATTTTAAAGTGATTTAGTGAGCAGTGTCTGTTGGTTGCAGTCTTTGGCCTACTACTGACTTGGCTACTGGTTCTTTAGACATTGGCTGATCACCAGACCTACTGTTATCTGGTAAAATAAACTCTTTACTTGCTGCGCATGGAATTAGAGACAGTGCTATTAATTTAGGAGAAAGAACTCAGAGAAAAGAAAGGTTATCATATTTCAGAGTAAGAGACCAGCTTAAATACGACTTGACAATTGAGAACTAAAACAAACCTGTGTAAAAGTGCTTTAGCACAATCAACTTTTGCAATCCCTTCAAACCTTCTTTTTTTTCCGTAAAAAGCATTTCTTTCTTATTTTAAACAAATTTAATTGCTCTTGAATGGCCCTGTACTGTACAGGCAAATGAAGGTCCCTATTCATAGAACTGGAGCGCATAGAGTGTCAGTGGAAGCTTCCTTCCTCTGTCTGACTGGTAAACTGGCATCCGGTCTTACAGGCGTGAACCTTCCACTGTGTGAGATGGTTGGCTTTCCTTCCCCACTCAGCTCTTTGCAAACAACTTCCCAAAAGGATGACTGCCCGAAAGGGCAGAGGTTGCAATTCCTGACAAAACTAATAAGAAATTCTGAAAGCACTTTGCACTTTGTGCTCCTATTAGCTCTGCAGAGAAGGAAGAGCCATGCATATTGTACCACTATTTTCCCTGACCTCTCTCTTTAGGCTAGTGTCAACAGTGGAGCACACCCTCCTGTCACTCTTCTTTCTGATGAGTCTTCAGAATACTTCACTGGTTTCAAGAATAAATATATTGTGCAAATGGGTTAGCATGTTGTAGAGTGGCCTTTAGGACGGGACCCCTCTGTATGTCCCAACTGATGACCAGCTATTTCCCACCTGCCACAGACCTGGCGCCATTTACCTTGCCCTTCAGCCATGTTAAACCTCTTGCCAGTATTCTCCCCTGTCCTAGAACACACTATTCTCTTTCCCTCGAATATCTGTTCCCTTCTCGTCCATCTAGGAATTGTCTTTACCTACTTCAAGTTTTAGATCAAGCTTCATATCTCCAGGCAGATAGAATAGTAAGATCTAACCCTAAATGTACGCTTATTATTATGTGCCAGGTCCTGTTGTTAGCACTTTTCATGTAGAATCTCATTTCATTCTGACAAGTGCCCTGGAAGTACGCTAATATTTAAAATGTACACTTTATCCATAAAGGAACTGAAAAACAGAGAAGTTAATTACTATGCCTAAGGTCACACAGCTTCTATGTGTAGACCCAGGATTTTAATTTAGACAGTCTTGTTCCAGAGCCTGTGTTTTTGATCATTTGTTCATGTTTATTTTATCTTGTGTTCTGTTTCCACACAGCCCCCCTGACTTATGATTATAGTGCCCTGGGGCTTAACAGTAATGGACAGATCACGCAAAAGCACCACAGTAAGCACCATGTCAATTGTGTGCGAGTAACTTGAAAGCTACCAAGGAGAAATTTAAAGAGGACTTGGCAAAAGGCATTGTTACAATTCAGGTATCTCTTCAGCTTGCATTAGTTTCAGTGGTGGAGGCCATAACGCTCTTACCATTTTAAGAACAAACCTAAACCCTAATGATGGTGAAGAATGCTAAGGGCTGTTACTGGAAGCCAACAAACGTTACTTTGTTTCCTCTGACTTATTTAAGGAGAAGTTGACAGCTGTATCTGTTAGCATTCAAGGGTCAGATTGGGGTTGACTTGGTTTCATTAAGTAATAAGGACACTTACAAATTGCTGCCGGTTCTAATCAGGATCCATTGCAAGGAACCACAGGTGTTTTTTTTTGTTTTTGTTTTTGTTTTTTTTTTTTAAGATTTTATTTATTTATTTGACAGACAGAGATCACAAGCAGGTAGAGAAGCAGGCAGAGAGAGAGGAGGAAGCAGGCTCCCTGATGAGCAGAGAGCCCGATGCAGGGCTGGATCCCAGGACTCTGGGATCATGACTTGAGCCGAAGGCAGAGGCTTTAACCCACTGAGCCACCCAGGTGCCCCAGGAACCACAGGTCTTATTCCACTCTGGGAGACTGATACATGGCAGTATACCTATTACTTTCAGTACAGAAGTGTCAGATCTGGTTATCTAAAAGCTGTTTGGAATATAATCAACCGGGAGATTGTTAACTAAAAGATACATAGTTTGCAAACAAAACAAAACAAAACAAAAAACCATTATTTTAAAAATTACTCATTTATCTGTTAGTCTTCCTGTAGGAGTTACTGGGAGATAGTAACTATGATTTGGTTTTATTTCTGTCCTCAGGGTCTACCAAGAATGCCAGAATGCACAGGATATAATACAGTCACTATTTAGATTGCAAGCTATCTTCTTAACTTTGCCCAGTGGACTGGAACATGGTTAAACCTAGTTAACTCGGGAGTGGTGTGAAGGGACATACTCATGTCTTGTCGTTAGCAGTAATTACATCCCTCCCTCTTTCTTCACTTTTTCTCTATAAGTGAATGAATTGGGATATCCCTTGAGCTTTCCTCATTTGGAGAACAGATTTTGCACATTCTCTTCAAAGACACTTCTAAATATTTGAAGCTACTAATTGCCTATATTACCTCTAAAATTGTAGTTTGCTTTAACATAATAATCTCATAGAGAAAAACACCATATGAAGCCATATTTTTGTTTTGACAGCAACATAAATCATCATTTCACTGTCTGCTGGTGAACAAGAAAGTTTAAGGCAAGAGTGGTATCAATCTGTTGAAGTATTAATTGGGAAAATTCTGGCATATATTCATTTTGAAACTTTTATCTGTTTTGTATGTTGTTAGGGATTTCTGATTTTGCTTAATAATATTAGAAAGAGCAGCCTATCTATATTTTTACTTTATGATTATTTTAGTAAACTCATTCTAGAAAATAATCTGCATATTATACATGTATTATAATTATTATATTATGAAATGCCATCGTTAAGCAAGGAGTATATAAAGTTTCAAGTGCCTGATAAGAGATAGTAGTTGTAGAATTGTTTTAGAAGAATATAACCTATTTTTTAGATTCTATTCCTACCCGTTGTATATTTTAGTTACGCTAAAGTCATTAAGATAGATATCTTTGTCTGTTTTAGTGTGTCCCAAGCACACAGAGCAGAACCTGTCACATAGTATTGGATAAATCTTTGTTGAATGAAGTGAAAGTGTTGGTTGAAGCTCTAATGAGTTGCTCTTCAGTACCCTAACAACCTGAGATATAAGCTGGTATATATCTGTTATTGTCAGTGTCTACAGAAATGTATCAAACAGACTTTTGCTGATATTATTGTGATTTCCTGAAAATGTCAGTCTCTGCTTTGCCTCTGAGCAAGCTACGATCTCTACCTTGAACACTTCCAAACCACTTACCATTGCTTTTTACTTAGGATTTAGATATTATCTTCTAAGGGAATACCTTTCCTCAACCATAAAAACTGAGGTAGTTGATCTTGCATAACATTCTGAAGCACACTGTATTTACTCCAAACCTGAATATTTATCACCGAATATTTGTGATGCTAAAATTAAAACAGGGAATGCTTCTTTTTCATTCAGGCTTCTAGCACTATACCTGGAGTAGAATAGATGGCCAATAAATGTTTATCATATGGATTAATGACCTCATAAGCAAGGGATTATACTAAAGTCAAGAAGACAGGGGCAGTCAGCCTTGGCTTGCTATCACAATCATTTCCAGTCCTATCTCTGTGGATTTTGATTGAGTAGATTTTGTACAGAATCCAAGCATAGGTGCTTTATAAACTCACAGATAATTTTGATGTACATCCAAGGGTTTATGAATCTTTTGTATCAGGAAATAAATACACCCAAAGTTGGGAACATGTCTAGCTTGTAGAATAGGTCACTGGAAGTTACGTTAAAGATTATTTATCTGTTGTGTGCAAATCATTGGATAAATACCCAATTACCCAAGAGGAGTGACTCTGTAAAACTGATTTGGATAGATCAACTGCTTATGATAGAGATCATGCTTTGTTTTTAAATCCTTTTCTCTAAACCATGTAATAAAGTAAATGCCAACAATATTGTTTTTCTCAACATTAAAGTCAAATGCTTGTATTGAAACTTGAGATTTGAGTTTTATAATAAACATTTTAATAGCTTTGGCCACTTGTAAACCCGAATGCCAAGCTTTTTAAGTATCACGCCCTCAATTGGCATTTGTTCTTTCCTTCACCATCCTCAGAGTTGTGGTATTATTTCTCCTTTCAGTTTTCAGCTCATAGAAGCTTTTTATGATACAAGAGAGTTCAGGATTGAGGCTGTTCAATAACCGTGAAGATTAAATGACTCTCTTCTATGTGCAGTCGGTGTTAGGTGTCCTGACTACAGAAAGAGTATGTTTGTGTCTACTGACATGGCCTATGGTATGTGTGTTATCAGAAGAGCGCTGGGTTAGGAGAATAGGCTGAGGCCAGAAGACTGTATGGATACTTTTTTTCTGCATGGTACAGAATCATGGGACTAATTAAAAAATACAGGCATGCTGCTAAGTTGGTAGAGGCAGTGCCTACTTTGCTATCTCTGCATACTAGGTGGTTCCCTTTGATTGCAACCACTGGATCTTCTGACAAGTTACAAGGGAACTGAAGCCATACTGCTTTTTCTGGACTAGCCAGCCCACTGTAAAATCACCTGGGATTCTCCAAGACAATTAGTACATTTAAGTCACACTTGATGCAGGGTTATGGCCATTATGGAATTGAAAAATGTATGAATGCATAATCTTCCTGTCTTATAAGGGAGTACATTAAACAAAATGTGTACACATGTTTATAAAAGATTAGCCCAACACTTTAAGCCTTATATGTGATCATTCTTGTTATTATCCAACTTGTAGCATGTTTTTAGGACATAAATTATAAGTAGTTTTGTTTGTTTCTGAGGATTCATATGTGGGACAAAGATCTCTATGTTGATTGTTTTGTTTTGTTTTTGAGGATTTTATTTATTTATTCAACAGACAGAAATCCCAAGGAGGCAGAGAGGCAGGCAGAGAGACAGGGGAAGCAGGCTCCCCGCTGAGCAGAGAGCCCAATGTGGGGCTCGATCCCTGGACCCTGAGATCATGACCTGAGCTGAAGGCAGAGGCCTTAACCCACTGAGCCACCCAGGCGCCCCATATGTTGATTGCTTGAGAAAGTAAAATATTTATTATAATCTTTTTTAAGTCATAATGATTTCTTTCACAGAAAGTTATATCAGAGTTTTCAAGTAAGTATAATTAACTAATTATAGGTTTAGATAATGTTAATAGGCTGTATAGCTTTAGATAATGTTAATTATCTATAGCTTTAGATAATGTTATAGCTTTAGATAATGTTAATGGGCTGTCAACTCTCAAAGTTTTGTTTTTATCCCATATCT